>NC_071469.1:57296787-57599817 GCF_028500815.1 Rissa tridactyla
GGTCCCTCGGTGCAGTTGTTTTAGCCCCGTGCTGGCCTCGGAGCAGTGGGCTGAGGGCTGGTGGAAAACCCTCCGCACTTAAACACTCCCGGTGCTGCTTTGCAAACGACACAGGGTGGCTACTGGGTTTTTTGCCAGTGTCATAATTATTTGTTGGCAGCCAAAATTTATTTATTTATTGCTTTAATTTGCTTGATGTCACATTCCGAAAGCTTCTTATCCTGTAGTTTTGTACCACGTTTTCAGCTTAGACCTGTGGGCCAAATTCTGAGAGGCATTTTTACCTTCCTCTCTCTTTCTTCCCCTCCTGCATCCAACATCTCTTGGAATTGGGTTGTGAGAGACTGGCCTTCCATCTTGCCTATTGGGACAGCAAGATCTGTGTGCGTTATCCTCAGTAAATATTACTTTCACATTTGGATCTCCACTCATTTCCCTTATGACCCCTGACAGTCTTCTCCCAGGGTTTGATTATAAGTCACTATCGTCTGGACCGAGCTGGAGCC
Organism: Rissa tridactyla; assembly: GCF_028500815.1. Classification (NCBI taxonomy): domain Eukaryota; kingdom Metazoa; phylum Chordata; class Aves; order Charadriiformes; family Laridae; genus Rissa; species Rissa tridactyla. Next base: position 57,297,294 of record NC_071469.1, read on the forward strand.
TCCTAAGGCTTCGATTAATCCACCGCACCTAGCATTTCTGTGACTATAAAAGGAAAAGTTATGATTCTGAATAAGCATCGTGCGGAAGAAAGAAGCAAAAGCATAAAGTATTAAACTTTCATCCAGCACCATAGGAGAGATGTAGTTATTAAATTTCAGCTGCTTATCAAACTGATATGAAAGTCATTTTGCATGATTGCTTTGCATCCTCAAATCTTCTGCTTTTATTTGCAGTGCATCTCTGCGCTTTCTTATTAGAAAAATACTCAAAGGATAAAAAAGCTGATAATATTATTCAGTTTTGACAATTAGGTAGAAAAAACATTTTAAGAAGTGCTTTTTTTATTGCAGCTAGTAATAATAGTGGTGGTCCTCCTGGTAGCAGTCTCTTCTGATGCTACCCAGGGTGATGCTAGCTTTACCCTGTAATGGCTAAAGCCCTGATGGTTATACTGGTAAAGCTGTTAAGGACTGTGAGCCAGGATGTCATTCTCAATATCACAAACAATGTACGCAGCCACGGTTTATCTTGCCTTCAGAGGTCCATATTTTGTGGCTTTTTCACTCCCCTTTTCCTTTTTCAAGGATTCACAGATGGACTGTGGCTAGTGTCTGTGCTGAGAGGGGCAGGAGGATTAGCCCCTTCCCTGCTTCACACACCCTGTCCTGGGCTTGCCCGCAGCTCCTGTCCATCCCCTCGGCATCCCTCTTGTGCTAGCCCCTTCAGCAAACCGCTCCCTGTCTATTTATAATCAATCTCCCATACGCTGTAGCTGCCCAGCAACTGCCTTTAATTGTTACCTCCCCACATTGTGGTTCCCTTCCAGTTCAGCTTAATCTGCTCCTGATGCTTTGCGTGTGAATTTATGCAAAGCTGTAAGCATTCATGGGAATGCAGAACCCTTAGAAGATGAGAGGCAAATCATCCCATCTCCCACAACTCTCCCTTTCCCCACCGTGGGTTTCCACAACTTGATGCTTGGTTGTTTTTTTTTTTTTTTTTCCAACAAATGTTCCAACCATTTCTTCAGTACTCTCTCTGCCTTCCCATTTTCTGTCAATGCTTCCCCATCTCCCGCTGGGTTTTACTTCTCCATGATTTAATTCACTCTCAGCAACTGTCGCAAAGCTGATGGCTCCCTAGCATTTATCTCTTTATCTTTGGTTGCTACCTTCTGTCCATTCCTTTCATCTCGTACTATCCACCTCACATCACTGGCCAGATGTCTGGTCATAAACTCAGTATAACAAAGACGCAACCTCTTTGAGACGTTGTTTCTCCATCATTGTATGGAATTATTTCTCTGTTGCATGATGCTGGAGGATATCAGCAGCATACCTGCTCCTCAAGCTTTCTCTTCCAGATTTAGTTTCTGCAAATCAAGTCACTGCTTTTCCAATCTTTACAAAACGTATCTCTGTCATGTTACAAGACCTCCTTAGATCTTACTGTCTAGATTTGATTTCTCTTCCCCAGGCTATGGGAACTTTCTCCCCTCTGAGTTTTTTCACCTCTACACTGCTGTCCTCTCAGACAGCAATTTACTCCGTGCATGCCTACAGCTCAGGAGAGCAGTCTTATATAGCTCTGGATGTTGAGAAGATCTGGAAAGGACAAGTTCTCCTTGGGAGATGAAGTCTAGTGACCATCCCCATGGAATGCATGTCTTTTAAGTAGCTTTTGGGCTGTCCTGAATTCAGAGTGGGACAGTTCAGCCTGTAGCTCCGGGACTGGTTTTCTTTAGCTCCCAAATGATCACAAATGCTTCCCCCCGTCCTCAGCCACCCACAATAATCTTGGTCCTGGGGGCGGCAGTGGCTTTCACTTGGTGTTAGGGAGCAATGCAGCGGTCCCAGGGAGGTGCAGAAGCTGGAGAGATCTGGGCTGGGGAAAGAGGTGAATTGTAGAGGGAATACTTCATCAGGAGAGAAGGAGGAACAGTCATTGTATTAGGAAAAATGTTCTGACAGTGAGAAATGCTAAGCTGGGGGGGTGGGGGGTGGGGGGAGATGACATTTCCTGTGCAGGATTCATCATCAGAGAATATTTATTACTGTGTTGTCCAAAGTACTGTAGAAATTCTAAGATATGATTGTATCTTACACCTTGGCAAGGAACAGAACAGATGTCCTTATAAAGGACAATTTAATCAAGGAAAAATAACAATTAGGCAGGAATTTGCTAAAGGAATCAGTAACTGTAACTCATGGTCAGCCCAAAAATGTAAAAGCAAGCTGTCTGAGTTTTGCTGTGCTGACCTCTGACTTCTCAAAGTCTACATTTCAGTCTTCTACAGTTTTTACACCAAATATTGCTTTAAAGAAAGAAAGTAGAAAACATTATCTTATTTCACTGGCTGTGGGCTAATATTTTCTCTCTGAAGGTTGATAACTCTCCATTTTCCACACAAAAAACAAAGACAGGTCACATGTTGAAAATATATATAATGTCCTCTGCAGAGTGCTTTAACATGCCCAGCGCTATATTCCCACTTTATTCCTAGAAGAGTAAAATTACAGTGTGTAGCAGGGCTGGCACCACGTTTCCATGTCGTGCAGACATTAGAGCAGAGGGAATAATTCACAATGAATAGTTTAGTCAGTAAGTTTAGCCCTTTTTCTGCTTATAGGATCTCCATGGGCAGACTGAGGTTTCCTTGAGTTTATTATGCAAAAGAATTCAACGAGATCCTTTTTCCTCTCGAAGTATTTTTAATTGCTCAGGAACACTTCTCTGTGAGCATTCACCAATCACTTCTTGAGCTTTGGTAGTTATGAATGCTTTGATGAGTCACATGGTATTGATTTATTTTTCCAATGCGTTGAGCGTACAAAAACTTCTGGGACACATATTGGTGTGTGTGAATCTAAGATCCCGGTTCCAGCAATACTTATGCATGCTGTTGTGAAATTCGCTGTGAATAGCCACAATATTAATTGAATCATACAAATGTCCCTAGAAAGCAAACACAACTAGAAGACAGTAGGCTTGATATGAATCCATTTCCAAATTCCACTGAATGCACAAGTGGGTTTTTAATAGCATTTACCCAGCTATAATAGATGATAGGAAAAATGTTGTCATCTCACTGCTCTCCGTTCGTTTTATCCTGTATTTCTTTCTTCTCATGAAGTAGCCGTGGGAAGGAAATAATAGCAAATCTCCCCCCCCCCCGCCCCCCGAAAAAAAACCCCAAAACCAAACACCCAGGATTAAAGTAAATGTCTTTGAGTACCAAATAGCTAGCTCCCATTTTTCAAACTCAGACTCAATACATTGCACTTGTACCTGGGAGGTCTAGTTCATTCGGCACCTACCTGCCTCCGGGATGAGGATTCAATTAAGAAATAGAAAAGATAATATGGTGCTATAGGGACAAAAGTAGTTTTGAGACTCTACCCAGGCTTTCTGTAAAGAGAGGTACATTTCTTTGAAAGAAAACATTTGCTGTTAAAATGCAGCAGTTTTCTATTCTGTGATCCTCCACTCCAAATTATAATAGAAAATACATAATGCAGTGTAAGAGCTAACAGATGAGAAAAATACACCTTCAATGTGAAATTCCCCTCCTACCTACAACGCTCTATCCTCAAGAACCTCACTGTAGCTGCAGACTGTTACTGAGGCATAAATTAACTAGCCCTTACCACAATTCTCCATGGCTTTCTAGGGAAACCCTGGGTTACGTCTCCATCCTGCTCTGCCTCGAATGTGTGTCTGGATTAAACTATTCCAGCCCCTTCAGTGGGTGATGGAAAAGATATTCTTCACTCTAAATCTGATTACTTGATTAAAGAGTCTGTCAATCTCTAATATCTTTGACGCAAGACCCCTGGCAGAGTGACCTGTCCTTTGAGGACTTCCAAGGCTGGCACTAATTGCACCAGTTCTTAGAGTCACCATCTCTAGAACCAAACCTGTCTCTCTTTGTTCTTACCTCATGGGCTTTTTACTTTTAAGACTAAGTGATCCTACCCTTGTTGTTATCTACCATTGAAGCTTACGTACTTCATGCCAGAATAAGAAACACAAGACCAGGTTCTTCTTAGCTTTGATTTGAACCCTCTGGCCTGGCCCCAGCCTAAGAAGTCATACTGTGCAACAGGTTTCTTGGGTGAGAAACTGTGCGTCACCCATTTGCTATGCTTTGTATGCCCACCATTATTACTGAACTTCTTGCATTTTTTTTCTGTGGTGACATCGTCTTGTATCTTCGTGTTTTGCGGACTTGATTAAAATGGTCTTCACTACATGAAGTGAGGTAGTACCCTTTCTTCATCTGTGAAACTGCAACAAAGATGTGAAAAATCATCAAATTTTGCCTACCCAGTTTGTGAGATGAAAGACATGATTTTCCAAGTTATTTACAACCGCGTAACACTTCTCATGCACAGGGCACAGGTCGGATGACCTTGCTTGCTGGCTGGGGGAGCTGGGTCCTTCTGCAAAGTCTGTTTTGGGTTGGGAGATCCACAAAAAGAGGGGGAAAAAATGGACTTCAGCATGAATTATTGCTTCTTCATTGCAAAGGGATGTGAAGTGAAATCCAGCCCATCAAACATAGTCCTGGCACTTGTTTTGCACCTAATTTTTTGGTATTTATTGAAACAGGGCTGCTGAAATAAGTGGATACATTCTCTATCTAATCAACTGAAAACCTGAAAACCTGCAAAATCATTCTGTCTGTTTAAGTTCTTGTTCATAAAATTTATGTTTTGTTTGCCTTTGCTAGGCAAACTGGAACTCCACTCGCAGAAACAGGGCTAGGTTGCAACCAATAGGATTAGATCATATTTCACATTGATCACATTTCACATTAGATCACATTTCACATTGAGCTAAGAGAACCTGCTCTGCCCCCCTCTAACTCTGTCGCAGCCATCAGAGGCTTGACATTCCCCCCCCGTGTGACCAATGCACATCTGAGGGACAGGGTGGGATCCAGTCCTTATCATCAACACTCATAGTGCATCACCCCAAGGGGGCCAAACTGACTTCAGAATGTCACTGTTTAATTTTAATTTAATGGATGCAAATACCACGTGTTTTGGAAATACACGAATTGAACAAGCAAAAATGTCATTGTCTGTAACTTCTGATCTCTGTGCAGAAGTGGTAGAGGACTGTTATCTTCTGCATAACCTGTTATTAGGCATGGGATAAAAACAAATTTGAACAGAAGTTACTGTCATTTTGCTAAACAGTGCAGTGAAATCAGGACTCAGGATGAGCTAATTTAGGTTTAGGTTCAATGGAGGTGGACGGATTGGATTTCCTCTTATTCCTTCCAACTTGAACATCCTTTTGCTCCTTCTCTAACCTCCTTTCTAGTAGCACTCGTGCACACCTTTCTTGCCATTTCTCATCTTCCCAGGGGCTTATATCCACCTCCTACTTGTCTAGTGACTCCCCTTACAGCCGTGGTCGGTGCTTATGTCTACCCTTGTTTCTGCTCCCAAGCCCCATATTTTGTTCCCCCTTATCCAAAATCCCAAAAACTTCTAAATGTTCTGGCCAATTTATTACAGCATGTTCTGGGGTCTCATATTTTTTCCCATTTTTTCCTTAATTGCCAGAGCTAGAGCATGCATACATAATGATCTCCGCAGGCACATTCCTCTATGTCCAAAGTGGTTGTTCTTTTTTGTTGTTAAATAGAAGCTCTGCCAAATCCCCCTCACTTACAGCTCTCCATTCCCAGGTTCCTTACACCCTTTCCTTCCCCTTTTTTATGGACTTTCTGTGTGAAACCAAGTTTTTTCTCCCCCCTGCATATCCCTTGGACTTTATCAGGAGCATGGGAGAAGGAAGCTCTCTGCTCTTAGTCCTGGATTCGGAGACCCAGCCAGCTCCAGCAAGCAGGAACAAAATCCTGCTCAAGTGGCAGAGCTGTCTATCTTAGGGGACCTGGTGTATCCGTGCAATCTGATTGACACACAGAAACTCTGGAAACCATAACAAGCCTCTAATGAGCATAAATAAACTTTTTTCCATAAGCTTAGGAGTTGACCAGTTTTCAAGACCCAGCTTTAAATTGGGGCACTGTTAAGGAAACGACTAAAAGGTACATTTATTTTTAAACATTGTCAAACAATGTATTTTCCCTAATCTTATTCTCAGAAGTGAATATTCACCTGAAACAGAACCATATAGTCGAAAACTTCTGACCTGAATTTTAAATTCTGGCAAAACAATACCGGCTGGAAGCAGATTTTGCAAAGGAGAATTTCAAGACACCTTCATTACAGGTGTGGCTGTTTCCACTGTTAGAGGAAAACTAAATTTCATGCTAAAGAAAGATGCTGTATTAACAACCCTTGAAAATTAAGTTATCTAATTAATTATCAAATATAAGCTGGGTGGACTCCTTTCCCCAGGCTTGGCCTATCAGTATGTGTCATCCCTAACATACTGGTGAGAGTGAATTTCTATCCACCTGAACTTTTAATATTTTAATTACTTACCAGGATTCATCAGAAACGTGAACAATTTTCACCCGTTCCACTGATGGAATGAAATTATCTCACTATAAATAAGAGATACCAAATGTACATACTGTAGATCATACAACATCCTTCTGAGAATATGCTTCTGGGCATTGGTCACTGCCAGTAAATGTTGATTTCAGACAGGAGAAATATAATTATCTCCATTAAAAAGCTATACAATTAACAACACTTGCCACACAGTGGAGTCTAGGTTACCATGGTATTGCCCTATGCCTAGAATAGGAAATAGCTGTGGTATATCAGATTCCATCTCATGGTAATTGCTACTTTTTTACTGACCACCCATGTAGCATTAAAAGTCTCCTGCCCAACTAATTCACCTATTTTAAAGCATATTATGGCTATATTTATTCTCCGTTCCACCTCAAATCACTAGTGTGCCAAGCACATAATGCTGGGTTTTCAAATACCCCAGAACATATATTTACGTGATGAGTAGGAAAGAAGCATTCAAGGTGGAAGAGGAAAATGGAAAAGAAATTTGTTGGGGGTATGGGGTTCGGGGGAGTGTCTGAGGTGCCTCCGCACAGTGGAAGAGAGATGGGAAAGTACTGAAGGCAAACGTGAAATGTGAGAGGATCAGTGATGATTTTCTGAGTGCGAAGGAATACGCTAGTTGAGGAGACAGAAAGAATAAATTCAACAACAGAAGAGACGAAGAAGATGGTGAAATTGTGGCTGATGTGACCTATAAAGAGGGGCTAACTCAGAGCTGGATAGAAAATTTCCTTCCACATCCTTCGCCCACAAGCAAATAAAATCTGCTTCCCCCTGTGGGGAAAGCTACGGACTGATGGCAGACGGGTGTATGGTGGAAACACCTTTGGGAACAGAAGGAGGTATGTGAATGGAAGAGGTGCATGGGGAAAAGACAGAAAAAGGGGGGAAAAAAATCAGTGAAACAGGGAGGTGAGAAAGAAGGGAAAGTGAAAAGCATTCTGGGATACTGGTAGGCGGTAAAACAAAACTCAACTCTTACGTTACAGCAAGCAGGGACGATGAGTGCTGTCTATACACCACCAGTCAGGGAGGGCCCTATATGCACTCGGTTGAATTTTGCACCTGAAATGACCCTGCCTTCTTTGTGAGTGACTTCTCCTTACACGTGCTGACGTTCCAGCAGCCAAAGAAGAGCTGTGACATGCTTTCGAAAATAAATACAAGTATATACTAGCTATTTAGTTCCCCTATTATTCTTATAAATATTAAGATTTATAAATGTTTTCAAGCTTTCTGTTTGGGAATGGTTTATACATTTCCTTCCCAAAAATAATTTCTTTGAGCATGTGCGTTGCTCTGAGACACCTTGGTTTGAAGGACGATTTTCTAGGATGTCTCCTTTTCAGCATCCTAGGTTCTGGTATGTGTGATATCACACAAAGTTATGTTTGGGAATGTCCTTATCAAAGGAGGAACTGCCAGATTATTGTACAGGAGAAAAGAGAATTTTGAAAGCTACAGTAAAACTTGCCTGATAGTTGGGAGATTCAGGACATATTTCTGAACTTAACGTAATTTTCACTTCAGCTTTACAGTTCACCTTTAACACACATCACCTTTTAAAAATATTTCCACCGGCATCATGCGTGTTACCATCAGAGTGCCAGCTTTGACTGTGAATTCACTGGCTTCGTTATCTGCTGAAGTTTAGCTGCTTATCACCGAAGCACCGCAATGGTGGCCATGTTACAAATGTGCAGGTAGGGAGGCGCGTAGGTACACAGAGAGACGCTGATTTAGCAGCAGATGCCTGGGAGTGCTTAGCTTTGCGTGTACGAGAATTGCCGTTGTGCACACGGTTAAGGCGTAAGATTTATTAAGTATAGGGTGGGTTTTTGCAGGATCGGGCCCACGGCCAGTTGAGAGTGGTAAGGCAGACAGATAAATCTAAGTTGGACCCGCAGCATTATTTAAATGTAGCTCTTTGTATTTATAAACAGCAATATGCTGCTGTTACAAAAGCTATTTCATTTAGTGCCATCCTACATTCAGCAATTTAATTATTCTCTTAATTATTGAAACATTCATCATAGTTTTCCAATTGATTCATGAGGGGCTGGCTGCATTTCTTTGACTCATTAATATAGTGACAAGGAAATTGACAGTCCTCTTGCTAACCTCCTATCTCCGAACAGTAATACTGGGAATACAAGACCTTGATTCTATTTTTTTTTATTTTTAAAATTCATATTATTATCACCGGCAATAACTACAGTCATAAAAGCCTCATTTAGTAGCGAAGGAACAGAACAATATATGAGGAAATCCTAATTATCAATGGTGTCGATAGTAAAATCTGCAAACTAATATCTGCCTGAGACCACATTTTTTATTATGAAATGGGTGATAAAGCAGAGATAATTCTAAATCCAAACACATATTATATGAAATAGATAAACCCAAGATAAAAATTAATAGTGACCTTACATGCCTGGATATAAGAAATATAATCAAGCATATATATCAGTCACGGCTGGAAAAGGACAGGGAGATGCCCACAGGTGAAAGATTAATTTACAGAGTTCTAAAATGTGTTCAAAATAAAATCTGTGTCATCTCTCTTCCCTCCCCTGGCCTGATTTTGAGCGTTTTTGTTATCCCCTGTCTGCAAAACTACTACCTTAAAACATGTTCCTAACTTGCATTAAAAAGAAAGATTTCATCTTTTCTTTTTTTCTTCTATATCCTTTATTTACAGGCTGTTTAAGTAAAGGCACAACTCTCTATGTCTCTATAATTTTTTTTGCAACTATCTCTGCTATTTATTTCACTTTTATAGCTTCTAAAATGTCAGATGCTACCCTCAAAGACCTCTCTTGCATTCATCAGTTTTCTCTCAGGAGAGGTTGTCCAGAGTTTGAAGCATACAAGGTCTTGTCTTAATGCTTATATGAGTACTTCTGCCCTTGGATATTATTCTCATCCTCCTGATACTATGCAAATCGACAGCTACTTCCCCGTGCTTCCAGCTAGGAGTTCTGAATATCGTGTGAGTAGCTGGAAAATAGCTAGAAAAGGTGTGCGAGTATCAGAAATGCAAACGTTCAGCTCTGAGCGTATCTGTATGTGTGTATATATACCTGTGTAAGTGTTTGTATGTGTTTGTGCCAGTCATATACCGTAGTTGGAAAAGTGAATCCGTGTAAATCAATGCATTTATTTAGCTCTCTCACCAAGTCTCTCCCTGAGTTAACACCCCAGCACACACAATACTAGCGAAGGTGATTATCTCTGCTAGCATAATTCCTCCGTAACATCTGCTTTCGCCCATAACACTCCACTAATTTTTCCCTCATTTCATTACACATAATTTTCTTTCAACACAATCTACATGTATTAAGTGGTAATGACTTTCCAGTTAAGAGCAAATCGACGCCAAGGGACCCCCCCCTCGATTGCCTGCCGTGCCTGACTCCGGCTATTAAAGATAAATTTGGTGCCTCAGAAAGCTGCAGTAAGCTAATCAATCAATTAAGCGGTTAGGACATACATTATCAAAATTCCACAGTGCGGGGGTGCATGAGAGCCTGCTGATATACTTGGTATGATTTTAGGAATAAAAAAAAAAAAGACAAAAAAAAAGCAAGCTACTAATGAATGGAATTTGAGGTTGAAAGTCAGTATTTAGTGTCTTCTGAAAGGAAAACTCCAGCTACTGCACGCTTCCGATAGCAACTTTGGTGTCTATGCTTGTACAATTTCCATGGCAGCTTTTATACCTCGTGCAGTTTACTAGTGATACCAGAACAGAGCTGATGACACAGTAAAATCTATTTTTAAATGATATGAGGATTCTGGTGCAGAAGCAAGCAACGCCATTCACAGTTAAGCTGGCTGTTCTGTCCCTAACTTATCATCGTGTCTCTGGGTACCGCCACAGCCTCAAAACACTGATTAATATTCTTATTATGTCTGCTGCAAAAAGGTGGCTTAAGGACAGAACGGCAGCCATCACATCCTTGTGTTGTGTCAAGTTTTATCTTCAACATTGCTTTAATACTCATTCTGAGTTTCATTTGGGGGGGTATTTGAAACTAGTAAAACAGTTTCTAAAATAAACTGAAAAATGGCTCTGACTTTTTTTTGTTATCTAAAAAGCAGCTTCTACTGAAGCTGACGTCCTTTGCAGGACTGAGTCACAAAACAGCTTCAACCCAACCAGAAAAAGTTAAGTTCACTGATAATCGAGTTACATTTGGGTGCAAGGAAACAGGATAATTTCAGAAGTATACATAATACCGGCAACAAATCCTTCCTTGCTATGCTTTTCTCTGTTATCATTGGCATTGTGTTGTTCTTTGTATTGAAAAATGACTTAACCAGTTAAAGGCATTTTTTTTAATGTAAATCTATTTTCTCTTGCAATGTGATGAACAGACTGTATGCCGATATTTGGCCAAATGCTAAGGAAATTGAAGCAAAACCCCAAAGACCGTAAGAATTATACAAGCAATCTTTATAGCTCTGCCAGGACTAATACAAAAGGAGAGTTAAATAGAACTTTACAGCAGGATTCCGAATAGGACAAAACGTGACAAAAAAATTGTAAAACATATTTTTAAAGCAATCAGTAAATCTTTAAAATATAAACTATAAATGGATCATTACAAGGCTTTGTCAATTACTTTTCCTGTCAGTATTAGGCATTTTGCCTAAAGCTTTGTTATCGTAGTATTGTAGTTATCAGATGAAACGACATGGCAAAATTCCCTGCTTACTTTTCCAGAGCATTTTCCCCACTTTCTGCAATTTACATTGGAGCATATTCAGTGCATACACTTCTACTAGCGGAAAGAACCATAACATCTTTTTACTGTCTAAATAAATATTCCGTGGCAAAAAAAAGAAGCAGGTTGTCAAAGACAAAAAGGGTTGTTTTGTTTTGTTTTAAAGTGTAATACAAATAAAGGAGGTAACTCAGCGACTTCTTTCTGATGTGTGTGTGTAAGGCAAAAATGCCATGAATAAACTCTAAACAGAGCAGTATAAATGAACACGATGCATGCAGAACACTTAATCCAAGCCCTGCACATAAAATACAATTACAGAGAGTTAATAACAGCAAATACAGTGAAATAAAAAAGCTACCCACGGAGACTATACAAGTGCATCCTTCAAAAAACCCCCAAACCAGCATGTTTCAAGAATACGACGCCGTCCTTTCCTTAGTGGCGTTCTTCATTGACTAGGCTGATAATGAAAAGGTGTCAGGGAGATTCACAGTTTAGAGTTGTATTTTCTGCCTTTGTTTTGTGCTGTTTCCCATTTATGGCTGTTTTCCTGCCTTTGCTCGGTACGGAGGGTATGAAATATTTCAGAGTTACGTTTTCTTGTGAGATGGAGGGCTGAATTTGACTTTATTATCATTACTAGGAGCATGCAAGTTTAAGTTTATTCGGTTGAAAAAGACACAATGATGTTGTTCTTCCTGATATAGAAACAGCTATATTGGCTTTTATAGGATTTTTAGTGCGGGCTTCTTCATCTGTCCTGGATTTGATAGCTAGTCAATCAACTGGAATTTTGTTGGTTTGTTTGTTTTTGTTTCTTACCCGTTCTCTTGTTGGAAAAAAATCATTCTTATTTATCTAAAAGCACATCAAAACATCTTTATCTATCTGTTCATACTGAGTGAGAAATTCCTTCAGATTAAGGTTCGGGGGGGGGGGGAGGGGGGGGCGGGAGGAGAGGCAGGCAATAAAAAAAAGCTCAGACCAAACCAGTTTGCCTTCTCCTTTTGTGCAGTGCATGTAATGACTGAACTTTTGACTTTAAAGTTTTTCTCTGGTGCAGTACTGTGGAAAAAGAAACAAATAAACAAACAAACAAAAAAAGATCCCCTTGGTACAAAAACCGGTCTCAGGCAATACCTGGTGAGGGGAATTTTATTATTTTTTTTTGGTTGTTGTTGTTTACTTGAAGCAGATAAAACACCCACCTTAAACCCGCCCTCTATTCAGTTCAGCAGCACCTCCATACTCCAATAAACCGTTTTCATTCCATCTGGCGTGCGTTTGCTCTGAAGACATTTTCCTGTCAATCTCTCCTGCCACATTAAAAATCTGTCATTACTATTGCATTGCCGCCTGGCTCCTGAGATTTGTCTGACTGCTTTATTGCTCCTCTCATTTTTTTTTTTTCCCTGCTACAGCCGAGAAGCAGAAATAAAGGTTTGTTGTTGAAACATGGCCGCAAGGAAAGTAGGAGGCACACATCTGTCAAGGTATTACCTTTCTTCAACCAGGGATTAAGGTGTTTTACTGCTCTCGCTACTGAGCAGTCACACTGAATAAATTTTCTCAGTAGAACATAAAAATGAACTCATACATTTTGAACTGGGTTTCATTCTTTCAAGCCAACCCATATAATTATGCAATGGCATCGATGTTCAGGGGGAAAAAGAAAAGTCAGAGAGGTTTGCGTGCTCCCCCCTTCTCTCTCCTGCACCACCCTTCACATTTACATTATTTAAATGCTTATTAGGAAGGCAAAACTGAGGCAATCAGTATTGGGGAGAGAAATGTTTTTTTTACTCTTCCTCGTTGCTGTTACTGGATCCTTTGCAAGGTCAGATCGGGTACAGGGCTTTACTCCCCATGTTTTGTCCCTGTGCTCACAAAATATGCCTGGCTCTGCATATTCGCTGCTAATGCACATCGAAGCAAGCCAGTAGAATTGTGATTTCTGAAACGTGGTCTTTCGAAAGAAACTGGCCATATTAGCTGCTGTGTGCCCTTCCCATTTCTGCTGCGGGCATTAACTTTACAGTCTCAATGGTATAAATGAAAACAACTTAAAAACTAAATATAACCAGTGGAAGCGGTTGTCACACTGAGACAGAGCATGCAAGACTGTCCTCCATGGTCCTCTGCTGGACACTCCTGAGCCATCATCTCAGTCCAGATATATAAAGTCAGATGCAGGAGGAGCTGTTTTCTTTATAAGAAGAAGGAAGAATGTCACAAAATAAACACTAGGCGTAAGCAAATGAAGGATCAAGTCAAATATGCCTGTGAAGGGGGACAATATAAGCTGCTTTATGGTTGGGGTTTTTTTCCGAAAAAGAATAACGCAGCTTTTAAGTCTGAGGAGGCCCAAGGACAGAAGGTCTGACCTCAGCACAGAACCATAAACCTCTCCAAACTTCAAGCAAAAAGTAATTAAGTACTACACAGAGCCAGAAATCACAGCTCCATCCATATAAAGGCACCTAGAGCTCCGTAGCTCCAGGTAGCTCTGCCGTGTGTCCCCACCATCAGTTGGACTTGCTCCCTGTTTTGTCCCAGGGTCCCCACCTCCTAAATGTCTGGACTGCCTCCTCTGAGGCTCCCCTTCGGAGTGAGGCAAACACCTCCCACCAGAGATGCTAACTTGTGTCATTGCTGACTGACATATTTATTTAGCGGTAAGGTAGCTCAGTTCAACAGAGAAATATTAGAACCTGCAGTTCAACTGAAAAACTGCTGCTTGAACAAAAGCAAATGAGCTATCCCGCAGGTCAGCAGATAATCTGTCACTCACTTATTCTTCACAGTGTCCCAAGAACGTCATAAATCACCAAGATATCATTTCAGTACTGTATTCCCCCATCCTTTACTTTCTGCTGGCTATTGGCTATTTTCCATCCATTTCAACCCAGCGAAGACACACGGAAAAGCGAGCACTGTGAAATCTTGCACTCTTCTCCCTGTTCACACCTCCTTCCCAGAGCTAAGCTGCATGACTGAATTTACAGCTGTCTTATCCCAGGACAGCACATGGGAACGTGGCGGGCTGGAGCAGGAGGCAAAACTCCATCCCAAACTATTCCCAGGTTTTAATTCTTCAGGGGAAGGGACCATCTTCTTGTTCTGTGTTAGTATAACACCTCGTACAGTGGGGGATTTAGGGTTGTTACATAGTGCTTCAGTGCAAATGATAAATAATAATGTGCCTGTGGAAATATAATTCCTTCAGACGCTTTGTTAATGGCATCCCTCAATGTGCCTCTCTGGCTTAGACCGTATTTACAAGTGGTTGGCCCATAGGAGTAAATAGGTAGAGTGAAAAAATTGGTGCTGAGGACCCCGTGTCCACGCTGTGTGTCTTTGGGGGGTTTACCTTAAACTAGTTCTAGTCTGGTCCCACGGACCACATGTTCATTAGCAAGCGGGAGTTCATGAGATGTGTTTCCAGAGCACAACTTCTGTGTTAATTTCACCTGAAAGAAACCCAATCCCTGCTCCCTGAGCCCACTCTGCAGTGTGAGCCACGGCGCGCTCAAAACCTCAGTGTAAATGCAGCTGATGGCTTCTCTGGCAGCCCTCGAGTCTGCTGGATCCTGCGTGTGGTGGGTGCTCCTCCACGTGCCTCAAAGACAGCTGCTGTTTGGTGGTACAGAGAAGTAGCGCGTTAACTTGCTACACCAGGTGAATTCTGTGATGCATATTCATCGCAACACAAATCATTTGCAGATAATCAGCGCAAAAAGAGGGAGAGAGAAAGAAAGAGCAATACATACCTGTTCTTCTTCTTTTCCCTTACTTTTTTTTACAGAAAAGCACTCTCAGTGGCTTTGTTCGATACAGCCCTCAGGAAACTTGAAGCCTGTAGCAGTGTCACCCTTGACTGAAAATTCAGATTATTTGCACGGGTCTGGGTTTTTTTCGTAGTCCTTCAAATCCAAGTTTCAATGTTTTTCTCCAGAATCGTTGTTTGCTGGCAATGGCCCTTTACCTACTGACTCCTCCTCTCCCGGCATACATAGTTCAGATTTAAAATTGCTGTCAGTAGCTGTAGTTTCATTTGCAAAGCCTGTCTGAAGTGGGCAATGGCTTTATACCTTTGGGTGTGTTTAAATTACATATCAGGATCCAGATCAAAGCTGGCAAATGGCCTCTTGCCAGGATACTTTAAAAAGCAGTTCATATTTGTAGGAGACAACCATGAGGGGCCAAATTTTCAGAAAATGTGAAGCTACTGACAGTCCTTCTGGGAACCTCAGAGTTCTTTTTTCTCTAAAACAAAAATCCATGGCCTCCATTTTTCTTCTTAAACAAGAATTCAAATGAGAATAGTTGGAAAGTAAAGTGAACTCCATATCTCAGTCTTCATTAAACTGACCACTTGATTTTAATTACCCAAGAAAAACATGACAATATATTCCCATGGATGAGGAACCTTCACATCCAATCAAAGCAGCTTGAAGCTGGAATTTAAATATGCATAACTTCTGGTCCACACAGAGGGATATGGTTGATAAGTATCTGAGACGAGGATTTGGGCAGGACAGTTTGATCTGGTTCTTGGGGTTATCTGTCTAACCATGGCTGCCTCTCAATCAAGCAGGCAGTGGTTATCAAAGGCTTATCCACAGTCCCAGTGGAACAAGTCCACTGCGTGTGTTATCTTCAGTCTGGGAACCAGCTCCAGATACGCAGGGCTTTAATGAGTCAACGAATTGTGCTGTCCACAACTCATTAATTAATACCTCCTCTCAAAAAAAATTGATTTAAGCTGCCCTCATTTGATAATTTTAGCCTCCATACTCTCATCCCAATTAGCATAGAGCCACTCCCTGCTCTATGGATTTAGGTCATCCCATCTTCACCTGTTTTTATTCTCCCGGTATCAGTAAAATTAAGTTAGACCCACCTCAGGTATATATAATTAATGAAGGGCCCTTGCTTTCAGTAAAACTAAACATGTTCATCTTCTTCCTTCCCAACAGGAAAGTGGAATTCACTTATCTCACTCTTATACTTGTCCCTATCACGCCTCTCCACAGAGCAATGTCAGCTACTGCCAGCTGCCCAAAGGCAGATATAGCTTTCAGAAACAGAAGAAGGATAGAGTCTGTTAAACCAGTAAACTCTGAGGAAGAAAGGGCACAGAGTCTCCCAGTGTCAAGGTTTGGATTCAGTTTTTTCACTGATAAAAGCAGCAGCTTACCCTGCTCTTTTGTCATATCACCTGTCCCTGAAAAAGAGCATGTTAACTTTTGCATGGGATGTCCAACACCCGAACCAGAACTACAGTGAGGAAGTATCAACTCCTCCAGTTCCATCAGCTGAGCCTTTTAAAGTAGATACTGCTTTATCACACTCAAAGGATTTATCAAAGGAGTTCCCGTTCCCATTAGCTCCAGCCAACACGGTACCTGCTCCCATGCTTTGTCACAGGCCTGTTGAGACGGCGTCTGTACCCATCACTTGAATGCAGCAGGACGGACAGAAAGACATTAGGGAAAGGACAGACATCTGTTGATGAGCAGTGAGCTTTGAGGGAGCCATTTTTTACCGCAGGCCTCCTACATGAACTTCAGTCCACTGTGCAGCATCTGTGCACATCCATTCCCTGCCCGTGGCACCAGGAAGGATGGTACCTCCACTGCCCATTGCCTCTCAGAGACTGCGGTCGCTGGCCATACGAGCCCCCAGCAGCAGTAGCAGTAGTCACGACACGGTGATGTGTACTTGGGAAACCCACATGGGAGCGCTCCCTGAAAGACTACGGCTCCCGTGCTTACAGTGACTCGCACGTTGAAGCATCTTCTCTGTCACAGTCTCTCCTCTCTCCACCGCCAGGGAGGAAGTACCATGAATGATTGATGCAGAGAGCTGCGGGCAGCTCGCTCTGAGGTCTGCTGGCTCCTACAGAGCGTGCACCTGCGGTTTGCCTTCTCTTTTCTGCCTCCCTCTGCCCCTCTTTCCTCTGTGTTGCTTCTAAGGCTGGGGCTGATGGTCTGAGAAGGCAGATCTTTCCCCTCGGGGTGAGTATGCACTGCTGATGCACAGAACTCAGTGCTGTACATCAGAAACCTACTGTATGCTACATACCAAGCATGGTGGCAGACATCTAGCAGCATCTTCCAAAGGCTGCAGCTTATGAATTCCCCCCCCCAAATATTCATCAAAAATGATATCAACATTCTTCATTGAACAAAAACTATAGGTTAGGCAATTAACCGTCTAAAGAATTCCAATTAAAATTGGATATTTTTCATTATATTTCCACCACCACCACCACCCCCCCCCGCTTAGGTTTGCTCCCAACAAACAGACGAGTCCTGTGTCCCTGATGAGCTCCATTTTTTCACAAATTAAAACCAAAAAACTAAAACTGCTCCAATCTAACCCGGCACTGTATGTAAGTAGGAGGTGTTGAGAAGGGCGAGACGACAGGGAAGTAGTTTCTCTTTAAACCTGTCCTGCATCCCTCAGATACCGCTCCCAGCATGTGTCAGAACAACCCCTACAACAGACCATGCTGCAGGTAGCCTTCAGGATGCGCTTCTTTTTGCAAGCCACAGAGTACTTTTGAAGCCGGGGCTGTGTCAGGCTGTTTGAGCACCTCTCAGGATGCCTTCAGTGCCTTCTACAGGCGGGCCCTGTGCTGCACTGTGCTCAAATGCTTATGGATTCCCACGCAGGATCTGCACGGATAGATTGGTTTCCTCTTCAGAAAACAAGCACGAAGTGCAAAAGCCCTACTGGCCACTCTGATCTCTGTGCCTGCGCGTGGCAACAGCAACAAGTTTTAATAGGAAACACAAGAGCTCTCAGCCCAGAACACGGTGGTGAAGTGGTTGCCCTCGTGTCTCGGCTCGGGCTGAAATCCGCCTGGAAACCCTGAGGTCAGCTTACCCAGGGAAATGAGCCCGACACCGTGACATTTCCCTCTAGAGGGTGACTGTAGCACCTCAAGAGGCACTGGGGTTTGGTAGTTGTTTATCCGTACTCTGTGATGCTGTGTCCTGCAGGGCATATTAAAGCCCATGAAATAATGATGAAGCAGAGGGGTAATTAAAAGCCACAGTGACATTGATCTGCTGAAATTTCAGAGGGAGCTTGGGGCACGCAGGGAGACCATCCATCTTATCTCACGCAGGGCCAGCTTGATTGGCCTACTGAGTATTGCAGATGGCGAAGCTCCTCACCTGTGGCCAGGAGGGCTCCCAGTGCAGCAGCCCTCGCTGGCTTCACATCACGGCAAAACAGGAGGATGGGGAGCCAGTGGTCACAGCTGCCACAGCCTGCCCTTGCAGAGCAGCCGGGAAATCGTTTAAAGATACAGGTCTGCTTTACAGCTCTTGTTCTTTTATCTGAAAATGGCAAACCCTGTATTATCACATATGGAAAGTTTCCTCTACTAAGTACCATTAGTACTGGTACCACTAAGTACCAGTTTCGGACTTCTTTCCTGTATGAATTTGGTCACAACTTAGCATTGATTCATAACTAATTCTTTCAGTTTCATCCACTTTTCATTAGTTTATTTTTGTCGTTCAAAAAAAGTCCAGGGCACATTCCACATCGACCTCTACTTCTACATGGTTTCTCATTCAGTTTTCTAATTCACCGGGGCTAAATAAAAGTTAACCTGGGGTCGTCAGATAACAGGCTCTCTTTCTTCAGTTTGGACTTTGAGTCCTTGGGATCGTTTCTCAACTGTAGCTTAAAGAGTACGGGTTCCAAACTACTTCAGAAGCTGCCTTTATGTCAGAGAAGTGAGAAGTATGGCGCTCACTAAGTTAACAGTGATGCCATAGCTTTCTTTGGTAGCTGGCATCTTCTGTACATCATTATATAATCACAGATTTTTACATTCTTTTTATAAATCCCAGCCTATTTTTTATTCTTTGCTTCCTCCCACTTCATTTGCTACTGACGGCTGCTGCTAAAGTTCCCTTACCTCTCTCGGAAAGGAAGTAGGTTAAGAACAAAAAGAAGAACTCTATCAGATTAAGGCAAACATGTGGGCCCTACTGAGAAATGATGCATCTTACAATAGTACCAGCAAAACAGCTTACTTTGAAGGCTAAATCGCTAAATATATCCAGAGACTTCTGTGAGCTGAAAGCCATGATCTTCTGCTTGTTTTCGGTTGTTAGACTCCTGATGTCCCAAATAACACAAAGTCTCATAAAGGGTCACAATTGATGCCATCAGGGTAATAAAATCACTGTGACAAGGTTGCAGTGTATACTTAGTTTATAATTAGGAGTCTGCTGTCTCAGGTTAAGATACTGTAAAGTTCCAATGAATTGTTCAGCTATTCACGGCACTGTGCTGCTACTAAACTAGGAAAATATAATGTCCTAAAAATACCCTCATGTAAACACATCAGAAATGGAAGGATGGGAAATCCAGAAAAAGTACTCCAGAGACGCGTCTTCTGCACAGGAAAATGATAAGACTTTGCAATATTTAGTTTGAGGCAGACAAGGAATTATTATCTTCAAAAATAAAGTGAACAAGAGCCTCAACTAGCGTGGATTTCAGCTATGCTGGGGTGATTTTTACAAATCAAAGATCATGTGGTCTGTACCTTGAAAGAGACAAGAACTTCCTCTGACCAATCTCCTTTTCTAAAGATAAAAAGATAGATTCCTTGTGACTTCTGATCTAGAAGGAAAATTAATACAGATTTCTGATTTTGGACTGAAGCTCTGATTCTAATAGCTTCTCTGCACAAATAAAATTATCTGTGTTCGTGGATCTGTTTGTATACATTTAGCCAAGCTGCCCTTTTCCATGCCACTGTTTTCAGCCTGGAGGACATCTCGGTTTTTCCCCAAGATCTGCATGCATTGTTCAGCTTCAAATGATTGCCTAACCCCCAGTCACACAGTCACAGTTGCCTAGGAGAGTATGAATTTCATATATCTGACCCCCCCCCCCCCCCCCCCCCCCCGTGAGAAATTAGAAGTGTTTCCATAATTACCTTCTATCAGGACCAAAAAGCTGAAGTAACATCAAAAATGAAGCAGAAACTTGTTAAAGACTTGTCTGGATTATTGTCTGTACTAAAGTTACGTTGAGCAGAGAAAAAGCTCGACACTAGAACTAAAGCCTGTTCAATTCTACCATTCCCTGAGTGTGTTCATGAAAACAGCAGATTGCACAATTAAGCTGGGTTTGGTTTTTTGCTTTCATCTAGATTGGAAGAATACCCTATAGCCTACAGTACCTGAAGATTTTTACTTTTCATGTGCATAGAAATGTAGCATTTTTGGTCATCTGACTTTTTTCTTAATTTATATTTGTCATAAGTTACATGAATCAGATGCAGATCTAAGGTCTATCGAATGCAGATCAAATACAATTTCAGGTTTATCCAGTACCTCGCTCACTCCCTTAGCTAAGGCTGTGAACTGCATTCAGATTTTATGTCCACTATTGCCAGCCATCAAAATTCAAAAATCCAGAATCAGCTCCCAAAAGAAATGTGAATCTGGTGTAGAAATCACACTGGTTTTAAAGCCTATCTTAAATATTGGCTTTAAAAACAAAATAAACTGCTGAACCTTTCAAGGTTCTTTTTTTCAAACTTCTTGGCAAACAGGAGAGCTAGAAACGCTCGTATTGTTAAAATAAAATAGAGAAGGGTTGGGTTTTTTTTCCTTTTAATCCTACAGGTGTTAATAACAACACCAAAGATGGCATGATTCCTGATGAAAGCTGGAAAATTGGCTACGCTGCGTGTTTAGCTGTCCGCAGTGGAAAGGCTCACAGCACTGACTTCTTCTCCCTGTCCACGTTTATTGCTCCTTAGAGCAGAGTTGCCTGGAACGAGGGACCTGATTTGTAATTAACAGTCAAGCTCAGTGTTTTGGGTGGTTTAGGTACTGTGCCGTGTCAATTTTCTGTAGAGAGCTGGCTAAGGTGTGCTGAACGTGCAGATTTCTTTCAGTGTAATTAGCCCACCGCTTGCTTTTTGCTGACGCACCCCGGCTCTTCCATTGGCACTGCATACTGTGCCTTCACAGCTGGTATGTGTGGACCTTTCCTCTGAAATTTTCTTTAATCAGTTAGTAGGGGGAGCTTTGCAAGGCCGCTAAAATATGCATTTATACAGGCATATTCATCTCTCAGTAGCCTAAAAGAGATTTTTTCCAAAGTTAGCCATAAACATTCAGCTCCCAGGTGGAACCCATGGGACATGTTCAGTTGCCTGGAAAATTACTTTCAAAATTAGCCTGTCTGCTCTGTAAGATATTATGTGTGGTTTCTTTCTTGCCTTAGAAGCAACGAAAGCATAGAGTATAAGGGCCAAATCTTATCGTGCTGCACAAAAAGAGGCAGCAAACCCAGCTACCTAGGGGTAAGAGGCAACTACAGCCTTAGCTGGAGTGCTTCTAGTACACAGAGACACAAATTGCCTCCAAAAGGGCAAGACTAGTAAAAATATAGGTTTCACCTTTGCAGCACCTCTTTTTCTCAGGAGGATTCTCCCAAAGTACCAGATTTTCCTGCTGAGTCAGCCCAAGTGCCTCTGGCAACGACCTCTGGAGAGAAACACCTCAACACATCCGTCGAATGAAGGCTCCAGCTGCAAAAGCCAGAACTTTCATCTATAATTTTCTGATATACTAACCAGGCTTCATGTCAATTCCAGAGTCCCATGAAACCTTATGGCTTTTATTTTATCTGTCACACTGTAGTTACAAGCCAATGAGAAATATCCAGCAGCTTATACGTTTTCACTAAGGCAAATAAATTAACTAAAAATGTCCTAAAAGAAAATATTTTGATAGTGATTGCTTCAAAATTAAGAGGAAACACCAGAAATGAAGAGATCTGAGCCATGCCATCTCATAGACTTCTGTTAAGGCCATGGACAAGCCACTGAATTTCTCTCTGATTTAGAAAGACTCCATCCCTGAAATATTTCCAGAGGTTCCATAAAGATGTTAGTCGTGATAATTTTGAGATGGTACAAAACTAATAGTGTTTATTACCAATACTGTTTGCACACATTACCGGCTCTAGGCTTAACTGAGCCTTGGTAGACAATGCACTGAGAAATGCATAGTCCTACACTGCCACAAAGAGTTTACAGTCTAACCAGGCTGGAAAGAGATAAATAAGAAAAACAGGAAAGGGATATTCCTCCTACAGCCATTATTCCACATATAGGGAATTGAGAAAAGTTATGCAAATGCCATGGAATAGCATCAGAAATATGTGAAAGATCTGTGGATTGAGCATCGTCAGGTGAAGTTCCAGTCCAGTGTTTCAGCCTCTACTTCATTAAAACCTGCTCTGGGTGACCCTGCTCTGGCAGGGGGGTTGGACTAGATGATCTCCAGAGGTCCCTTCCAACCCCTATCATCATTCTGTGATCCTGTGAAAACACAACTTCCCCACAATTTGGGCTCTTAGCCCTCACCCCTGTGCTGGCAACACACAATATCTCACTGACAAATGCCACGTGTTTAATGGCTGGGTGACGGCAGGGGCATTGGTGAGGATACGGTGTTTACCATATGGACAAGGCCAAGTTCCTCTGGTAAGGAGTGAGACTCCACTGCCCTGAGGACATCTCCTGTGCTTATCTCATACCCACCCTGTACTCTCCTTACCAACTGTCTTCCCTGCAGGGACTCGATAGGAACCTGAGCTTTCCCTCCTGAGATCATCAACCCTGGTTCCTAATTGACCGGAGAAGCCAGTCTGAACTCCTTGTGCCTTCATCCTACGAATGAGTCCCTGTGGTTACTGGAACCCACCCACACAGGCCTAGATGAAGGATTGAGAAAGAGGTGAAGAAACATCTTTGGGCTAATCTGTACTTCACGCAGAGCACTGCTGTGTTCGGTATAATCTCGTAGGTGTGTATCAGTGGAAACCTATGGTTCGTTATCTATAAACTCTGGTCCCGGAGGAGAGGAGGTGGGGAGAGAAAGGAAACAGGAGGGGAAAAAAAACCCAGATGGGAAATGAACCTGTGCATCTCTCATGGGAAAACGCATTTCAGTCATCCAGGCAACAGCCTAGCCCACGGAAAAAATTTGTTCTTTCCAGCTGTTACGCCAAAAGAAAAAATAAATTTAAAAAGGACAACTGCACAAATTGAGGATATTTTTGTCACATCCTTTCTCACAAATTACTTGCTACATTCATGTTTCTTATGAGGAGCCATTTTTAATATTTAAACAGTCAGACATTTCTCCAAAAAGTGTTTCCTGAAAAACTGAAACCATTTTTATGTTAAACTCCCACACAGTTTGTTTTAAAAATATCTTTAAATACGATTACAGAACAATCATTATGTAGGTTTACATCTTCGGAGTGGGAAGCAGAAAACCATCAATGAATCATATTATTCCTCCAACTGTAACAACAACATGATCAACTACCACAATAACAAAAAAGTTTATGCTTACTGCATGTCTGTTTTGCAGGCAGTTTCCGGCCTTGAAATCATCATAATAGGTAAGCTGTGGCAAGTGTAATATGCTATTTATTCTCCACCCGCTATGGATAGCCAGGCATGCTCCCTCTGGTGCATTGCTCCTCCTTTAGGTACGGCTGCTTGCTGAAGAGCAGGGCATCCCTGAGCAAGCAAACAAAGCTTCTACAAATTCCAGGATCTGCTCCTGAAAATGTTGCCAGATATACAGTACTAGATATTTAAATTATTTTGTTGTCATCCACTATGGGGTTTTTTTTGTTGTTAGTTAAAAACAATGTTTTTGCTGGCAGAAAATATTTTCAGTTGTACGCTGCTTTGCAGAGGGAAGTGACAACGGGACATTACTGAGGGAAGAGAAAGATTGCAAGAGGTATGGAAAAAAAACCATGGAAGAAACACCATGGAGATCAATATTTAATCTATAATTATGGGTGTACAGTATGTACTGTGCATTTTTTAAATTTAACTTGGCTTTTACTATTACTCAGTAGGAGGGGAACAGATACTGAGAGCCCTGGATAGAAACCATAAGAAGCATGTTTAAATACACATATTTTCAGGAGATCTATGAGTACAGGAAGGAACGGATTGTAGTCTCTCTGATCTTTTTTCATGTTAGAAAATCTGAGAGCTTTACCTGGGAGATTTAATTTCAGAGAAAAGAATTTGTAAAATAGCTTCCAAAGTTTATGCTGCATAGCATTGTGGCACGTACGAAGAAAATGTATGTGTCACCCTATTCTTGAATAAAGAAAAAATGTGCAGTTTGCTTTTCACGGTGGAAATACTGATGGTATAAAGAGTTATAAATAAATACTAAGTCAGGCCTCTGTGTGGGAAAGCCCCCATCCTCTTTATTGGTTTCAGTCAGGAAGCGTGCAGGTAGCACAGACTCTAATTCTGCTCAAACAGCGCTAGAAAAAATTACAGTATTCCTGGCAGCTCGTATTCATCATGAGTTTAACAATGCTTTGAGTGTACGCATACACATCTCTCTGTCTGTATGTGCTCTTATATGGGCATTTATATGCCACTTCCAGGTTTTTCTGAAGGCCTTTGAAGTTAGCTGGCCAGAAAAAATTAGGCTCCAGCGGGAAGAAAATTATTTTAAGAATTTAAAAATTATATTATCAGGTATCATCTGCTTCCTAATGAAGCTTCAAAGTTATTTCCAGGGCAGAATTCTGCAGATTGCGCCAGAGAAAGAGTCCAACGGTCTACCTAAAGACCTCATTCCATCATTAATGAGTGCTTAACCCCAGCATATTTGAACTCGGACTACATGACCAGTAGTCAATTTTCACTAACAGTTTTTTTTTTGATCCTGAAAATCTGTAGCCGTGTCATCAGCTCCTTCTTAATTATACCGTATTCTTTACATCTGTCCTGCTAAATAACTCTAATTGAAATAGCACCGGCGTGAATTTTCGTAATGTTCCCCCCAAGACATCCCGAAAGTGACTCACACGAGAAAACAGACTGAAGTCACAGCTGGAAGCACGTCAAGGATCATTTCCATTTTTACATGATTAATTTGAATTTAATATCTTAAATCAAAACCTGATTAATTTAAATAAAATTTTGATGGTGCCCTGCTTCTAATATACATTGCAGTAATTAGATTCAGCTTAATGTGATTTTTTTACATAATTAAAAAAAAGAGTAAGTCAAGTGTAACAATGCAGAGTTGGTACAAATCTGTCCGTATACATACATATACATACACAGACACATGCACATGGGATTTTGTTGAGACGTTGCTCAGGTACAGGAAAAATCACAGCTGGATGTCTGTGCTATAGCTCAGTTTATGGCTTATGTAGAATATTTCACTTCTATTTCACTGCAATGTGAATAGGTGTTGTTTCAAAAACAAAAAGACAGAAAAAGGACGGCTGAAATCAGATCAGTGAATAAGTAAAAGTATTACCAATGAAATAGTCTTGGTAAACTCATCAGTTATATTTCCTCCCACTTTTTAACCGACTTTTCTTCAGGAATTAGCTCTGTGTACCCTGTAAGTGAACAGGCTTTTTTTTACGAACATCTGCAGCGTAATATTTATAGCAGCTCACGGGCTGCTGTTTTTCATGAGACTTACAAAAATTCTTCATAAAATAAATTGTTCCTGTGTTTTTATGGGTGCTCCCCCTGCCTGTCTCTGATTTTACAAAATGCTCATGTGCACTATACAAGCAATACAGGGAGCAAACAGCGGTTCCTGTGTGTCAGGATCAGAGGAAACACCTGACCCTTTAGGGATGCTGGTTGTGATCAATGACTGTGGCTGAAAATGGCCAGTGTGAGACAGTAAAACTTTGCAAGCTGCAGGTAACGTTCACATTTCAGATGTTTCCAGCTTCTTTGCGGGAGGAGAAACTACTAACATAGGCTGAGCCATGGGCTCACCTGTAGCTGGAGCTTCAGTGAGGGCATGCAACCAAATGATAGCAGGTAGGCCAAAATCCTAGGGAATCCACAGACAAAGTAGAATTTTTGATTTCGTGGAATTGGGCTTCTTTTTCAGTCATGTTTTGTGTAGATTTCTGCAAAGTTGTCTGTAAAAATTTTGTTTAAGGCTAAAATATCCAATTCATTACTGTAAATTATGAATCTGTTAGATAAAAAATAAAATAAAGCAAAAAAACCCAAACTTGCCTACAAGCATAGAAAAGCAAGGTAGGCCTGCCCTTGTCCTAAGCGACCTAATTGCTCAGCAAATTATGTTTCAATAATCACATCTTTCTTCAACAAGGCAGTGAAACATCAACCTGACTTTTCAGCATGGAGTAATTCCAGTGTACATCAACCCCCTCGACTTCAGTGGGACTCTTCAGCAGCTTTAAAACTCTGGGCATGTGCTTAGGTCGTAGTAAATCACTATTAACCAGAAGAGAACGATGGAGAGTGAAAAACTCCTTTCCTGCCTGGGGCTAACTGCTTTCAGGGAGGTGCATGCACCGTTCATCCTTTTATGAAGGCAAGTAAAATCATTCAGGTGTGTTTGATAGCATCCAGCTTTCCAAAAGCCTTTACGCACACGATGTTACAAATATTGTGTAATGGCACACGGTTAATTTTTAATTTTAATATTTCTTTGAAAGAAAACTCCTCCTTGTTGGTGAAGCTGGTGGATCTTTGCTGGTATCTCAGATATATCAGATGGTCTGGACATCCTCCCTGTCTTAAAAAAAAACACAGAACAAAACGAAGAAAAAAAGCACAACAGGCAACAGGTTCCAGTCAGTATTCAGCCAGTAAGGTCAGGTTAAATTCTTCTCAACAGAAATGAGAAGAAACCCACAACAGAAATTGAAGAGCGGGGCAAAAATAAACAGAACCTTACGCAAAAAACAGGCAGACAGAAGGAAGGGAAACTGACTTACAGACAAAGTCACAAATCAGACTTAGTTGCTGAAAAAATGCTGCTTATAGTGATTTACAACAGCTATGTCTATTTTTCAGGCTCTTAACTATCTCTTCACATTATTGGAATTGTCAAAACTCTCATTCTCATGCAGCATCGGACCCTCACAAAGTCACTGTCACAGCAAGGGGTCTAACGCCATCGTGCTTGGTCTCCTCAAATTTGCCAGCATATTACCTGTGGATCCCTGGAAATGTGTAGACACAAATTAAACTTCTTCAATTCAACCAATCAGCCCTCCAAGAGTGTTAGTTCTGGGGATTATTTAGACAGAAGACAGTGAAGTTGACTACTGATTCCAGCGAACTTGCTTATTTATTATTCATCACAGACAAGTAATAATAATAAAATGCCACTTTTTATCTTACAGCGAAAACTTTTGATGACAATCAACTTCTTTTTTTCCTTCTAAATTTAGGTTTCTTTCGACATCAGCTACAATATGGTCCAAAAATAACAGCATAGTTACTATCTGGGGAGAAGCTACTTCACTGCTTATATTCTTATTCCGAAGTTAAAGTCAAAACAAAATTAATCGGGAAGGGTTATCTATAATGAATCACCATTCATTTCAGAAAAAGATATCTTTGCCAGCAGCAGAAGGAAAGTACTTTCAAGCAGTTACATTAGACTATAGACTCCAAGGAGAAGATTACAGATCTTCCATATTCAGCAACATGAATCAAAACTCTTAGGAACTAGTCTAACTTTCTTTTTTTTTTTTCATTTCATTGCGAGGCAGCAGGGATTGCTTTTTGTATAGGCTATGATTTAGATGGCTAATTGAAAGTAAGCAGTGGTGCGCTGCTTCCTTGGTAAAATATTACCAAGACAATCTTATCTGAGTTTACAGAGTTATTTTCAATTTGTAAATGCTGTATTCATTTCTACCAGATAAAACACCTTTAAAAATCCTAGACCCAGCCATGACTGGATTGCTGTTGTAACCGCTCCGAGCTGTTTCACCCCACACAAATGCCTTCCACCCCACATATACAAACTTTGCCTCCCTATGAATAGTTTTACTATTTAAAAAAAAAACCAACCTCAATCCATTTTATGGTAAATAAATTTAATGATATACTGAATCCTCATAACTTTGAGTTGATGTCATGCTGCCAGTTACCTGCTCTGCAAGAGAATCTCCCTCATTAGAGCCTACACCTTTTAGAATCTCACCTTTGGAAATTTATCTCTTGCCTATAACACGAAGAAAATCCTGGGCTTTGTTTCACCGTTATAATAGATGTAAATTAATGTTTTGCCATTGTTTGTTGCTGTAATCATAGAGGCAAGTATATATTCCTAACAGCTATCTTATTTTCAATTTGCAAAGCATACTGTGCTTAATCCCACGAGGCAGCCTGTGGTTCTAGATATGAATTTAAAAAGGTAATTAGACCAGTGTGGGGGGTCGTCCCTGAGACAGAAAAAGCAGGCTTCTGCCAGGTCCAGAGGGGTCTTTAAGAGGTCCCAGGCTGGTCACAGTTCTCGTCCTAGTTTATTACTTCTTTCCATTGTGTGAAACAGCTTATTTGTTCATGTAAATGTAAATCATGTTGATACTAGTAGAAGGGGCTTTTTTCCTTTTCTTTTTTTCTTTTTTTTTCTTTTAATCTAGAAAGGTCACTGAGTTGATTTTTGGTGACTGGCAACAAGCTATTTTTTTTTTTCCCAATGATCTCTGCATTTTTACAGTCAAATAGATAGTAAAAGAGACATATTGATAAAAGTTTTAATGTATCTCTGGTGGGTGGCAGTAATTTTAAATATCATACAATCATCATTAAGTCATCTATGTAAATTAAAAGTACTTGGCAACCCTTTGTATGGCAAGAAGTAGCAGTGGTTTCTCTGCATCACTGCTTTCTTTCTCTCTTTTTTCTTTTCCCCTTTCACTGGCTGTAGCATAATGCACATTGTACAGATGAACTATTTCCTTTAGGGTTTTGTGAAGACTTTCTGTGGAGAGGATCGCACACCTATGTGAGACAGCGTGTGATGAGTTAAACAGTGATGGGACAAGGTCAAACTAATCTCTCTTGAAAAATGCCCAAAGGAATTTCTATAAGCTAAAATCAATGCGGTGTATTGACGAGTTTTAAAAAAATTTGGGAGAGTTATGGATTTACGTGGGTTTGGATTAGGTGGGTTGTTGCCCCATCCCCAGTCTCACCATTTGAAATCTCGATCCAGATCTGAGTTTTGAGGCTTCAGCCCAGGTCTAGTTTGCATCATGAGAATCTCAGTTTGAGTTGATGGCTGGTTTCAAGCGAGACCATAAATCTCTCCTCAAAGTGAAGGGAGGGTAAGGATCCGATCACTCACACAGGTTTTACTTTCAAAATTTGACGTCTTAGACTGAGCACTTTCTGAGCAGGAAAAATAGAGGCAGTTTGAGCTAAAACGGTTTTGTTTGCCCAGATGTCTGACAATATTTAAGGGCCAGATTCTGCCCTCAAGCCGCTTTGGTAGGCAGTGGGAGCACTCATTCTTGGGAAGATTCTGTCCCTAAATGTTCTCACTTTTCAACACATTGTTACCCTCCCACATATCTATTCAGGCAGAAAAACAGAACGGTGAGCCTCCCCCAGGGGTTTTTAATGCAAGTCTGTTCAGTCACATTCTCCCCCTGCTTTTTGGATTGAGTTAGGGGTATAGGATTTGGTTTGAAGGTGATAAAGATGCCAGGAATGTATGAGGAAAATCCTGTTCCCAGGCCAGTAGACAGAGCGTAAACTCTATCCTCATGTCTGTGCGCAGAGGCTGTCTCTAAACCTCCAGAGGCAAGTAGCCAGTAGGAAACATTAGGCTCGGGGACCTAAATAGACGGCTGCAGAGCCAGTTGGCTCGGCGTGTTGTTGTCTACTGGGCTGTGTCTGCATCTGTAGCTTTCCTGACGGGAGTCTGGGAGTGCACAGAGCTAGCCAAGGCTGCTACCAACAACTTCAGTGCATCTACATCTTTGCACGCGGCTAAGGCCACCAGAAGACACGACAGCACAGGATTTACATCATTCTTTAGCTCCTTACCTCATTCTTTGCCCACTTTATCATTTGAGCAGAGCCTTTTCAGGAAGGAGGGTCCCTATTGTACCTGCAGTCCAAGCCTACGTTTCCATACACATGAACTCCGCAGGCTTATTCTGGGCTGGAGTTCTTTTGAAGACAACGCTCTTCTGGCAGGAAAGTAAGGTGGCACCACAACTTCTACTTTCTGACAGAACTTTCCTTGAAGCTTTCATTGAGGATCACTTCCCATAAACACCTCCCAAGAATGCTTATTAAAGAAATTAGAAACTATGTTACATCAGGGTAGACATTTGTTTTAATTGAATTGAATTATTTATTTATTGAAAGCCTGTATTGTTCATAATGCCTAGGGCGCCAGTCTCCTTTTGCTAGATTTTTACTGATGAAACCAACATCCATTTTAAGGGAGATATTCCTGACATTTGTCCAGTAATCAAGAATAGGATAGGGCGCCACGTAGTTAGCAAATACTGATGACAAGAATCCTCCATGAAACTACAGCACTATTTGAGTAGATTCAATTTGTATGTAGCTGAGATCCAGGTCAGTGGCTTTTTGAAGGCTATAACCAGTCCTAGCAGAAATTACAAGAAATTTAGATTGTAATATAAGCTTATTTTTTTATATATTTGTCCCCACAGATATAAAAATTAATATACAGAAAAGCAAAATGCCCAACTTAATATGTGACCTGAGAACTGGTAAAACTGAGTTCTAGTAAACCTGAGGTCTGAAAATGCGAAAAGCCTACTCGGGAATGGGTGAAACCAGACTCGTTCATTAAGTCAGAACTGGGGAGAGGTGATATCTCTGGTAACTGGTTCAGAAACCCTGAAGTATTTTACACGTTCACTAAGAGTTAACTGTCAGGGCTCAGCATGAATTTTCCCCACTCAGAGGGGGCCCCACCGGAGCACGTTATGCTGCTTGCCTCAAAAAAGTTATTATCTGCTGCTGACTCCCCCTACATTAAATAGTTTTTAGCATAGATGCACTGAAATTTGCTTGCACGCTTCAGACATTGATAACACCCCAATTCCAAGGTCGAGCTTTTGTTTCCTTTTGAGCAATGGTCACAGCTAGACCAAAGTATAAGTAGTAACATGAAGCCCTTAAATTCTGTCCCTTATTCCCCATAGTTGTTATCAGGACACCATCGTACTCATCACTAACAATTCAGCTGCCCTTAGGTGTCAGAGGTGTTCAGATGGTATGTGGATGAGGCTGGCTGTTGGCTACCCTGTTCCAAACCAGATGGGCTAATCCTAAAAATGCAAAGGTGGAAAGCTGGCCACGAGTAGCACTGTAGCATTTTGTTCCCCCCTTGCACTGTATTAAGGCTGGCTAGAGAGGCAGTCTCAGAAGTTAGGAAATCCCCAAACAATGTAATCAATCCTTCCATGCCTGTGGTGAGCAATAAAAGTTTATATGAAACCTACAGCTCTTCACACTGAATGGCTGAAAAATAGCACACATTTATCAGAATGCCTGAAAACACACCCCATTCTGGTAGAGCAAAGCAATCAGTAAAGCCATTCTTCACCTAAAAGATTTCCATTCTGTTTTGCTAACACACTATATTCAGTATTGATGTGTCTCTGCGTACAGTAAAGAGCAGACTCTGCAGTAGTGGGACAGCTCATTCACATGACAGTGATATCGCAGTCACGCATTGCTCCTGCTTCACAGTGCGACCGGAGCTCCTTTATTAAAGCAGCACCCAACGGTGCTAACAGACTACGGGAGCTTCTCAGTGCTTCCCCTAGAGGACTTCATTTTTTAAGGGGCTTTAAACCTGGCTGGTTTATCACGGACCACAGGTCCATATAGGGATGCTAAAAGGATTAAGTGGAGGTGTACCCTCTAATAGCCCTAATCCAATCACTGTGGATGGGACTGGATTGCAGAATGAAGCCAGGTTTGTGGGATTTCCCGAAACAGCAGTGCCAACTGCTGTGCCTGGGGACAGAGCGCTGGGCTGGACAGGCTGCTGGTGTGGCCCAGATGTGCTTTCTTACATTATTCCATAAGGAGCTGCACATCACATTGGAACCAGATCCACATCCATATCAACATTCAGAATGGCTTTCCATCTCCGAATCTCTCCATTAGAAACATCCATAAAATTCAGCTAAGGAGTTTCAGACCCTCTCTATGAATTTATTTAGGATCTATCCTTGCTTTTAGGATCAGTGCTAGTCAGTCTTCAAAAATTCAGGGTTAGTCAGTTCCAACTGAGTTTAGGATACTGGCATATAAGCCCCATATCACTAGTCCTTCTTACCAGATTTTTTCCCTGTCTAGTCAGAAGCATCACCAAAAAAGACACATTCCACAGTATATTTGCTCTTGGGATTCTGCTTGGCATCTAAAAGTTAAAAAGGTCGTGAAAATGGAAAACAATTTTTCAGATAGTTAACTGAGCGCATCAAAAACTTTAAAAGCTTCATTCAAGATAAGCTTTCAAATAAAAACACCAAACAGCTCGAGAGTTCTCTTTATGATAAATCCATGGCCACTTTCGAACTTCACAGTTCTCACTGTCCTGTACACAACTCCCACTCAGTACATCACAGCAACAGTACAGATGGAGTTGTGATCTTCTTTACTCCAAAAGCACAGTCTTGTAGCTAAAGAAGGATATCTGTTAGCAGCTCAGGGTCTATACCATAGAGCTGAGCAATTCTCAGTACGGTGGTACATCCCGATTAGACAGGCAGTCCCATTCTCTGCTATTCTCTGCTGCATGCTTTCTCCATCAAGAAGGTTCTCCACATGCAGAGCACTCAGCCTTCACTGCTGTTTTTACATGAAATTGATTTAAATGAGCAGAGTTGTTTATCATCGAACTAAAGAGCACCACAGAAGTAGGTGGCTTTGTAGGTTTTTTTTGCTTTGCATTACTCTAATTAAAAAAAAAAAAATGTTCAAATTTCCAAAAGGGCATTTTAAAGCCTATTAATTGGTAATGCAAAGAGTTGAGACTTATTGCACTGATGGGGGAGAGAGGAGAGGGAAAGCCAGCAAATTAGAAGACACAGCTTTTACCTTTTCTGTAGCTATGTTCTACTTGTGGTTTTGGCGCTGGCCAGAGCCGCAGTAAAACCTGCAGGTGCTCAGCAGTAAAAAGCATGGCCATGCCATCCCCAAGGAACGGCGGGGAAAAGTAGGGATGTGTTGATCCATATATCTTCTAGGAAACCACCATCTTGGAGCTCCTGCAACTCCGCTATTTATAGCAGCTGAGCACCTCACAATCTTAATGTGATTAATGAATATCCTTAGGCCATCTGGGTAAGGAAAAGCATCTATTATCTGTATTTTAGACATGGGAAATGAAGGCCTAGAAGCCTATGTCTCAAAAGTACTTAGGCACCTAATTTGTTTCAAATACTTTTTAGGATTTGGGCCAGAGAGACTGAGGCATGGGTATATATCTGGCACGGGTATTATGAGCAGTAAGGCTGCAATGTATGGGCTTCTATCTGTGCTAATATATTTTGCTTTTTGGTTTGTTGAGATTTTTCTTCAGGACCTGTGTCACACCGTTTAGGCAAAAACCTCTCAGACTTGGGGTCATACAGGATGACTATGACAAAGCAGACACTGGAACCAAACTTCCGCAGGCCAGCTGACCCAACAGACCATGTTCCCAAAAAAGGCCCTCTTCTCCCACTACCAGAAGAAATTTTTGGTTTTGGTGCAAAACCTTTTGGGATTGCAATTAGAATTCTCAGGAAAACCCAAAATTAGTAGTTGGTCATTTTTGGTGTTGAAACCAAACCCTGACAACATTGCGAATGGTAACTTGGACTTTTAACAACCTATAACATGTCAGCATTTCTGACAAGGAAAAAGTGGACAATCCAGAAGGGCGAGGGGAAGGAGATGTCCACCAGTTCACAGCTGTTATTTACCCAGTGTATACTCTGTGCTGGGTTTTGGGCCATTTATGATTTCCCATTCCACAGCCACTAGGAGGTGTACTTAATACATAGGCGTGTAGAGGTGAAAACCTCAACATCTAGTGAAGAAGGGGTCATGTCCAACATGGGGGGAGGCTCAATCAAAGACAAAGCATGCCAGCTAGTGAGTCAGTGGAGCAGCTCACAGTGAGTAAGCTGCTGTAGTTATTGCGTAGGTTTGAGCAGATCTGTGGCTATCCTCATTTTAACTGTGTGCCAAAAACAGTCTCTGGCTACCCCAGGGTGGTGAGGAGTGTAGAGGCAATTCATCATCCTTCCTCCTCACTTCACAGACACTCACAGATGATCAGAGAAACATGAGGATTAAGCTGCATATATACAGACACTTTCTGTAAAATGACTATGGGAAGAACAGCATTCCCTGGAGAATATGACTGCAGCCTGACTATTTATGCCTGATAGGCACATTGCTCCTTAATTTTAACTACACAAGGAATAACAACATTAAAAAAAAAAAAAAAAAAAAAAAAAAGGACGGGCAGATGTTGAAGAATTTTCTCAGAACTGCAGTAAAAATTCTAGCTACCACAACAACTCAGTCTATGTAACCATACTGCCATGCCTATACGTCAAAATATAACGGGAAGCCTTTCTTCTTCACCTTTTTGACACATATGCTTAAGTACATAAGCACACAACCCTGCTTATTTGGGGGATGGAAGGAAAGATGGAGCTTTCTGTTACCTCTTACACTTCATAAATCTCAAATGTAGAGCATGTTTTTTGTTCTAAGGAGTGATAACCCCCTTATTAACTGACTATTCTCCTGAGCTGTTGTTTTCTATCTGCTTGACTATATGCCTTATAGGAAAAAAACATCTGCCCAGAAACATAAGCAATGAGTGTCCCCATGTTCTAATTGTGATAATTGTGCACAGAAATCTATTTCATGTTGGATTTTTTGATGTTTCCATGCCTGTCTTATTTTTCTTTTTTTTTTTTTCTTTTTTTTTCCCTTAGCTGTGTGCACTGGGAAAGAGTGGCTAAGGAATGTGTTGGTTTACATTTCTTTTTGAGCATATACCGACTGTACTAAGAGTTAAACATGAAAAAGAATGAAAATAAGCACGAAAGACAACATCCGTTCTCATTTCAATTTCCTGGAAGGAAAGTGCGGTTGGGCAGATGGTGCTTTTTTGTTTTACTAAACTGAATGATCAGATGTAAATAATATACACCATATAGACTATAAAGATCGTTGAAGGTGAGGTTTCCACGTGCAGAGAATTGATATATTGTAGAGAGTTTCTCACTCCTTAGTGATATGTCAAGCTTTTTTTTTTTTTTACCTTCTTAATTTCTTTTGTCGCTTCAGCTTGCTTACTGACACTCTACCTGCCTAGTCATATTTGTTTCAACCACTGTATTTCAGAGTGTTGAGTTGTATATACTTTAATTCAGGTCCCTTCCACGAAGAGCCATGATACTGGGTCTCTGGGTGAACGGGCAGAGGAGAGTGGCTGGTAATTTGGCATCACGTGAGTCTCAATATTTCTGCATCGCTGTCTTTCTTCATGCCCCGCTTTATTGTGTGTTATAAGAATCTGTTTTCTTTGCCATTATCCAATGTGATTTTGACACCTTTGGAGCTCTTCTTTAATTTGCTTTCCAAGCTGGAATATTAAACATTCCTAAGGCAGAGTTTGTGTTCTCTGGTAATTAGAAAAGGCCCTTACCAAAGGGAAAAAAAACCCCAACTTTTCTAAAATGTTACACGACTAAACATGGTTCAACAAGGTCATAATGCCGTCTTCCTGACTGAAAGAGCAGAAAAAAACATAGTGCTATGACTCTGCAAAGAAATAATACTATGGTTTCGTTCTCAGCCGGATCAAAACGTATATGTTCTTCGTTACCCCTCATGTCCTGCATTAGCTTGGTGGGACTCAGACAGAGGACACGTTCATGTTTACACTAGGTGAATGCCTCTGCCAGGGGTGGCAAACTAAAAACACTACTGTGGATGTCCTAGTACGTTATTACCTCTCTGAACGTCCCTGGTCCAGGGTGACATTGCAAACATAATCCCTGTGGCCACCAGAAGTTTTATTTAACACTCCAACTTTCCTTACTAACCTTAAAATGGGCACAGTAGAGGAGAACAAAAAGGTGTTTTCTCACCAAAAGAATAGCACTGTAATCCTCAGGAGATATAACTCATACAAAAATACAGAAGTTATGTAGCAAATCAGAATGATCAGATCTGGGGAAATCAGAAGACACAGCCACTGCTAAAACTCCTCTATGTAATAGGAGACTGAGACAAACCAGAGGACTGGATTAAAATAAAACTGAGTTCGTAAAGTTCATTAAAAATCAGAAGCACTAAGCTACAAAGAGACACTAGTTAGTTTTTTATAAAAATGGCAATGCTGAATATAAACTATAAAATTGATTGTCCTTTTGTTTTTTTAATGTGTCTTGATGGAAAAATTCTGCTTATTAACCTGGGAGACCCGCTGACAGTTGTCAGAATTTCATTGTGAGCTTTTTATTGTCTTACATTCGTATCTACCGGAGTCAAGAGATTTCATAAGAATTTCAGCTCTCAGTATAAAATAAAATGTTTCTAGCATGCATTGCACAAATAAAATTTGAAAGTTTGGTAAAAATATGTTCTAAAATCTAAAAAAACCAACATTTTAAACAAAGAAACATATCTTACTTTTTTAAGGCAGTCCTATGTTTGAGAGGCCTTATGTATTTTTAGGGTGCTTGATTTTGTCAGTGCAGGGACTATGAAAAGAAGGAACAAAGCACGATAGTGACGTTACTTCTGTGTTATGAAGTGGAAGAAATAACAGGGAAACCTGAAAATCCTTCACTTTTAGTATGAAGCTGTACTGCAAAAATGAATGAACTGGTGCTTGCAGCAAACATGCCACTGGATCTACGATTCTATAGGGGAGAATTTTTAACTTTAAATACTAAATGAGAAATAAATAAGAAAAAAAATAAAAAGGAAAGACTTCAGCTTGCAGAACCTGCTGCCTCATAACTTTCTAGAAGTTTGAAAATCTCAGAGAAATTAGAATTATCTCCTCCAGTTGCTCACAGACAGATCAGTAATAAATAAATAAAAAGCCAAATCAAATAAATGGAGGCTCCAAAGAGAGCTTTTAGAAATGCCAAAGCCCAGGCGCTTTAGCTCAAATGCTGTCACGCATCTGCCAGGTGGGTTTGGTGCACTAAAAATGGGGTGACTTTGCAGGGGAACATGTGTATCGCAAGAAGGACACGCGGCTGAGGCGCAAGCAGCACGGACAGACACTGAAAGCAGCAGTAGCAGCAGGTTCCCATAAGCAGGCAGGGCTTCAGTCGGTTGCTCACTCAGTTTCCCACAGTTAAAAGCTGATGAGCTCGAAGCAGTTTGGGGCCGATAAGGCAAGCCGTAGTTAAAAAGGAAGGAAAGGCTTTAAACACCTGGGGCCAAACCTCTATCGGCCGTTGATCTCAACTGGAATAAAACAATATGTGCAAGCCCAAGATTTGACTCCCGGCCTCTCACATGCATTCTGAAACCCACAGAAATTGACCATGGCGTATTTTTGGATTTCCTTAGAGACATCCCCACAAAACCTCCCCCCCACCCCACCCCCCAACATCACTGTCCTTATGGACAAACAGTCCTGTGCTTGCAAGACAGAACTCTATGGGTAAATAAAGCATTAGCTCATAGACACATAATTAGGGATAGGACTCTAAACTGTAGAAGGCAGAGACCATTTGCAAATAAAAGAGACCAATCCCAGGTTAAATTATAAACAGTTACTAAACAAAATGGAGGCAATGCACAGGCCCTGACAAGCAGCTGAGAGCAAAACCTGTTGAACTAGTAAGACACCGAATGTCCTGTGGCACCGGAAAGTAGAAAATCTCATATCTGATTTTTCTTTCTCTTGAAAGAAGCACTTCATCATGCCAACCCAATTCTTTGTTTGGTGAGTGGGCCTGGACTGCCACTGTTCATTACTACGGGAGTTGATGTAGAAATCAACACAGTAATGCCTTTCATCTCTTGTATTATAAGAATTCAAATTCAATTTTTATTTTACAGCACAGCCACACAATACCTCACAGTATGGTTCTTGGTTGCCTCCATCCGCTAACAATAGCCTTGAAAAGAGATATAGAACATAAAAATAAAACCCTCTTTTTCCCCCCAGTAGTTTGTTTCATCTTACAAACAATAGCAATTCCCCATCTAAAACACACAGTAATGGTAAGTAGAGTCTATTGAACACTGTGCTCTTCTTAAAAGTTTTTTTTTTTTCCTTTGAGCACCGGCATAGTTAGCTGTTCCACAAAATCTGGGGCCTACAGGTTTTGGCCAAGTGACGCCTTTGTCAATAACATACTAATATGCTGAGAGTCTTTCTTAACTCACATACAGTGGGCTACGTTGCCTTTTCTTCTGGCCTCCTTAGGAGCACAGTATCAGACCACGGGGCCCCTCAGCCCTACTGTGTTTCACCATGGGCTGTGTGGCCTGAGAGTCACAACGCTCTGACTGGTGCTGCCTGACTAGTTAATTACCAAGCTTTGGCTTGTATGTCTGCATAATATTTTTCAAGGTTTTCAGTATGAGGGTTTGAATATAGCGCATGCATGTGGTTAAGTCTTAAAGCGATACCAATAGAGATTAACTTTCTACACCTCGGCTTTTAAAATTGCATGGTCATCATTCCTCTGCTTCTGCATATGCGTCTGGCTCTCAGCAACTGGTGGTTAGTTCTGTGGTCAAGAGACTGTTTCATAAAGTCCCTTAAGGGGACAGGTGGCCCAGTGCACGTTCAGTTTTGTTTAAAAGCAACAAAATCCCGTCAGTCTCAGCAGGGATCAGAGCAATGGAGGCAACAGAGCAATGCATGAAGTGTAGGGATGGAGAGATCCAAAGTAATCTGGCTAGTTTATTTTAAGAAAGGATTTGACAGACCTGCTGCGTTCCCACTTAATGCCAATCAAGCCTGAAAGGGACCACTTGAGCCCAGGTATTTATCTCAAACTGATTTGAGTTATCCTCACTTTTTGATTTGGAGAGTCCAGAATACAATACCATGAGGAGAGCGTGTTGACATTTCCTACATAAAACAAAATTAAATGCATTCAAGTCAAGGAAATACACAGTATAAGTGATACAAGAATCAGGCCCTTTGAATTTGACAATAGAGATAGATCTTCACTGGGGCTGTGTGTTCTCATAAAGTCTTCTGGGAAGTGAAAAACCCATGAATTCCTCCACATCGCCCCCTTCGTAGCAATCAGGATCAACAAAATGCATACAGGGAATATCAGACATATTATTCCTTCTTTTTCTGCCCAGTCAATATAAGCCTGATGTTCCTTTTGCAGGCATAACATTAGCTAAAGAGCAGCATCTGAGGTCAAGTCTGGAATGCCCTTTTTATTAGGCTAATTCTGTGCCTATCAAAGCTTATTCAAAAGAAATTGTCTTAAATTATTACCAACACCTAAATGATCATTGCAGAAATTGCAGGAAAGAAGGATAGCGCTTACCAAAACCCCAAGAAAGTACTTCAGATAGTTTTTCTTTCATTGCCAAGCAGCGAGGGTCAAGTGAACTGTATTATTTGCAAATATCCACCTTCTCAGACTGTCACGAGCAGCTGTAACATACCCACTAGCAGCAATTTCCACTTGGCTCTATCCAGAGGGGAGAAAAGTACCAGGAGCTGCATTGTTTATAATTCCCTCAACCCCAAGGGTAATTCTGTTCACCAATTACTTGAAATTAAAGTTAGGTAATTTGACACGTCTGTTTGGTACCCGACCACAAACTACCTCTTAAGCAAACCAAAGAGTTGGATAGTTTACTTCCACAATACTCTACAGAATTTCATTATTGCAGCCATGACAGGAAAGGAAAAATGAGAAGTTATACAGACTCACGAATAGCTGGAGGCTGGGGGTTTTTTGGTCACTGTTGCCACCGTTAAGGGATCCCAATAGATCTGAGAAGGAGGAAGCTGGAAGGCAGTTTTCTTCCTGGGATGAGGGTTCCCAATCAAACATAGCAAATGTAGTAAGAATTGAGCAAAAAGGAGTCTCTAAGTGTAGTTTTTGACAGAAAAAAAACCACCCTGCTCTCTGGAGTTAGAAGATTTCATACCTTTTTTCTTTGCATACAGTTACAATGCTACCTAGAAAAGGCTACGCATGCAGAGAATTACCTACGTTATCTTCAGTATGTATTTTTTTGATCTTTAAGGCCAGTCATTTAAATTACGTAATTGAATCCTGAGTTAGATTATATCTAGACTTGGAAATTTTTTAAAGTCGGGCAAACCTGTTAAACATTTTATTGGTGATGAGTTTGTGTACACACCACTTCCGTATCTCTTTGTGAGTAATGAGTTAGCTGCCAGGTATCGTGACTGAACTGCATGACTCACTCCATGGATTCATTTTACAGTCTGGTGAAACCAGTAGCTGGTAACACCTATCCTTTGTAAGAACTTCTTTACATGTTGTAATTCTACAAATGAACACTTTCTTTTTCTTTTTCTTTTTTTTTTTTCTACACAAAAGATTAGACTGATGAAGTTTAAAAACCTACAAGATGACTCAAAATTCATTCACATTATACTGAGCAATATACTAAACCGTTCAACCTAATGTCTATGAAGTGGGCCTTGTTCTCATTTTCATTGGGGTTTATCAGGAGTCCTTTCAAAGACTAATTATCCCTAAATAGTATAAAACAAGTGAACAGGAAATGACAAGAAATGCAGAGCTTTCTGACTTACTAGTCAGAAGAGGTGATTTTTAATTGTGTAATCTCGTTCTGGTTAGCATAGCTTCCTATTTGGAAACTTTAGTGCCAAATAAGTAGCAAGTGCTTTATTTTTTAACTCTGAATATGATTACCCTTTCAACCATATTCTGCATTTCATTTTTACTATAAAAGTTGTTCGTTGTCCAATTCAAGCTGAAAAACTATAAAAGTCCATTTTGACATCGCTACAGCAGAACTAAAAGATTTTTTTGAACTAAGATTAAATTGATATATCTTGAGCTTCTGTCATTGTAATATGACATTAGGAGCATAGTCAAATACTAGCTTTGACTATAAGTGTCCTACTAAAGTAGTAGTCTACTGCAGAGTGCTTTTTGATGTATCAAAGAAATGGTACTATCTTTCAAACTGCATTCATATTCTAACCTCCTATCATCAAGGTAAAGTAATAGCAGGACTAAAGCATGATCTTTTTTTTTACAGTTTCTAGAAGTCAGTGCTATAAGGGATTGCCTAGCCTTGCATTAGATATTCATGTTTAAATGAACCACAGATAGGCTTTCCAATCTACAAACTCCATTAATTAGATTTTATCCTTTTCCCTGTCTTTTATTTTAGGATTCTTTACCCTCTTCCCTGCTGCTATTGCTATAGCTTCACTAATGACAGGCCAAGTAATTTATTTTTTTATTTCCCTAAAGTTGAGATACTCTTACTGGTACAATTCACAAATGTTTCTGTGTAATGTTGATGGCCAATGACTCCATTACTCAGCAGGTAGAGAATGTTTTACTTTATTATCTCTCAGGCATGTCACCTCCCATATAGAAGGTCCTACCATAAAAGACTGGGTTTTGTTTTGCAAAAAGTCTTGGTTAGTGGGCAAAGTGTCTTTGAACAACTCTTAATATTTATAACTCTGTTATAGCTAGGCTACACATACAGACAATCAGAAGGGCAGCATAAAACCACTAAAAACATGAAAAATGGAGAGCAGCACTAGCACGGAAGGGACAGAGCTGGACAGTGCAGTGAACCGTCAAAGGCAGGTGAGGTGCCTAAGACAAGATAATAGAGTTTGTATTTCTTTTTTTCCTGTGATATTTCTCCCCCTGCCCCCCCCCCCCTTTTTTGTTTCTGGAAATAGCCAGTTTTCATCCTAGGAACAGTAGAATGAATCCTAACTTTTCCTTTTGTGTCAATCTAGGATAAAACGTAGAACTACACATTCACAGAGCAACAGGGTAGAATTTCTAAAAATATTTATTTACAAAAACTGAAACAATACATTTGTTCTGATACTGTTGAATTGTTTCACTTAATTTTTTTTTCACTGAACAGCTTGAAATATTGAATATATATATGATGTAAAAGTTGATACAGAATAAAATACAAATGTTGAAAGCATAAATTTGGAAGAGAAAAAAGCAAAAATGAATTGTTTTATTTTGATTTTAAATCACTTAAATGTTTCCATTAAAATATCATTAAAATCAGCATGTTCTTATGAAATATTTAAAAGAACACCCTTCCGAAAACAATTTTTTTATCAACTCTATGTTATTTACATTATTTTTACCATAAATACATGAAAGTTATTCCTAATGACAGACTTGTTGCTAATGAAAAGAACAAGCTTCACCTTCTTGAGAACAATGGGTTGTGTCCCCCCCAGAGCAAATGGATGGTGTACCCATCTTCAAAAGTGCTCTTCTATATATGGGGGTGTTTTTAAAACTGGACCAGCAAATAGTTCCAGTTCCAGCTCCTATAACTAGGCAAAGACCTATGTAATCCTGGTTTCTTTTCCTTCTAAGTGCAGTCTCCAAGGATTATAAGGATGGTCCAGTAAAGTGTGCATATGTTGTATATGTTACATGGGCAACCCAAGACTAAATGGAAAAAAAAAAATAATGGGAAAATAAATAAGTTTCTAGCATAGGTCAAACGCAAAGGTTATTATGTTAAACTTTTCTCCCACTGAGAATCATCAAAAGGACAGACTTTAACTATAAAAATCATTACGACTGACTGAAATTTTACAGATTTGGTCTGGAAGGCAAACTCTGGGAGTGAGAAAGCTAGCTCGTGTCTAAATCCACAAAGTCTTGTTTTCTGAGGTGGCCAACCAGTGCAACACACAAGAGCAAGGTCTCAGAGACACTTCGCAGCAGGTTTGCATGCACTTCTTCCTTTCAGTGTCAGGTAATAGCTGGTATCCATCAGTGCTGAGTCAGTTTGTAGTGCCTATGCATCATGAAACACTTCCTCAGCTACCCAGCCTCTTCCACCCTCTCTCAGAAGCACGGCTCAAGTTTTCTGAAATTCTTATTGCAGTGAATCATGAGCATCGGAAGCACAAGCTTGAGCAGCTTATAATGTGCACATAGTGACAATGGTTCCAGATACTGTATTCAATATAATAATACTGTATGCTTATATTGGCTCAGTTGACACTGTATGTTGCCAAAATTCACTGTCACACCAGAAACAGAAAAAGAAAAATCGGGAAGAAGTGTGAAGAAGGAACCTTCTGGCCAAATTCAAATCACAATAATGCTATTATCAGTTGGGAATAACAGTAAACGGAGCTGCTTTGGATTGCTGCTGAGGCAGAAATGACCAGAAAGGGATGTTGGGCAGCCCTGCACTTCTCTGAATGGTGCTTCTTCACTCGTCATGGCACACGACAGTGAACACATGGCAGCCCGGTCCCACTCTCCTGATTCACATTGTTCTTACATGTAGCCCTATTTTGCCTGCATAAATAGGGAGGAATTTCCAATTCCATGGAGATACTACAAGTTTAGTCATGAAGATAATTAAGTCCTTTGGGCTTGAACTACCCAAACATTTCATACTTGAAAGAAATTCAGATATGACTCTGAATGTCTGGACTACTGCCATCTAAACAATTTGGATTCATTTGAGGTTTAAGACTAGCTCCAAATTCCTCTTCACATCAATTCATCATTCAGATATTTACTACTCTTATCA
Organism: Rissa tridactyla; assembly: GCF_028500815.1. Taxonomy (NCBI): domain Eukaryota; kingdom Metazoa; phylum Chordata; class Aves; order Charadriiformes; family Laridae; genus Rissa; species Rissa tridactyla. The sequence goes on from NC_071469.1 coordinate 57,341,181, forward strand.
TGAGCATTACAGAATGGCTAGAAATTGTAAGTAAGATACTGTATAGCTTACTTCTACCAACACACAAAAGCTACCTTCAGTCTTTCAAAAACTTCAAATCTAATCAGCAAAGATGAAAAAAAAAAAAAAAGGAAAAAAAAAAGTTTTATTATTCACATTCTTTTCCAAAGGAAAACAGAAGCATAGATAAAGTCCAGTCACTTGCGCCAAAAAAACCCCACAGAAGGTCCAATGGTAGAGCTGGGGACGGCTCTAAGACTAGTATCTCCCAGGGCAATAGGAGGCTTAGTCACTAGATCATCTTACGCTAAAAATTTTGCAGCAATAATTATTTCTAATTGTTATTGCTCACTGCAGTTAAATGAAATAATTTTTAGACTTTCCAGATCTCCAACATCCAAACAAATATGGTCTCTGTAAATGATGGATATTAACAGAATGTTAATTTAGATCTCAAGGAACTTAGGAAAATGTACGTACGTCCTGGTACTGCTGCGGTGGTCAGATAAAAGGGACCGTGGTACAGAAATAGGGACACTTGCTTGAAATCAACCTTAGATGTCTAGAGATATTTGAAGCTAAAGAGAAAGGCAGATAAAGAGGTACATTTATCTCCAGGATTAGGGAGCCTCTGGGAGGTATCTGTCTGAGTCACATTCTTAGCTGAAGTTTGTAATTTTACCTATATTTCTAAGCAGAATTCCTGGGGCTCATTCTTAGGGCTTTTTATTGAATTTGTGTGTTGATTTTTAAATACTAAATATCAATCGTTTGTATTTATACCAGAAATTTTCCTGAGAGTAACACTGTCTTGCTTAAAGCTTACTATCTGTTGTGTTATTTTGCCATTAAGAATTCTCGAAATCAAATGAAGAATCTGAAAGTAGAACTGTCACAATTGTAAACAGATTTAAAAACTACACTTTCTTTCCTGAGGTACAGAGTTTGGGGTTTTTTTGTGTGTGTATATGAGTGTGTGTGTGTGTGTGTCTGGGTGTAGGGGAGGGCGGGAGGGTTCAACATGACCTGCGGTAAATATTATCAAATGAAATTTAATTAACGGCTCTGACGAGATACCAAGAAAGATTGAAGCTCACCTCCCAAAACTGTATTAGTTTGTTGTTGATGTTGCTGTTGTAAAAAAAACCTGTTTTGCTGACACCTCGGAAATAATTATGATGAGTAAAAAGATACTGTCTTTTGCAAGGGCAATTTCAGACTAAATTTAATCTGTATTAAAGAGCTGAAGCAAAACAATAAAAAAAAATCCAAATGGAGATTCTGCACTGAACTGAGCTTATTTTGAAACTGCTATTACTGTGGTACCTGAAATAGAGCGCAAAGACCTTCTACTTTTCTCAAGGCACTGCAGCAGTCAGGAGACAACCTAAGAAGACCTTAAATGCAGAAAACAGAACATTAATAGTCACTGGGGGGGTGGAGGGAGGTCTAAAAAAGTAAATTAACTTTGCCAAAATTTCTGTAAACATCTCTAGTAGAAGTTAGCTGTCATATGCCAGGCACATTCCTGATGCTGGGCACAGGATATTCCCATCCTGTGGTGGAAGATCCCTCTTATTAAAGAAGGAGAAGGGATGGGAGATGAAACTTATGGTCTATGTATTTATATGTATATAAGTATTGAAAATAAAAGTTCATCTAGCTCAACACATCAGAGTTCTATTTGTCTGTTGATTTGTACTGCCTGTGATTAGAAGTAATTGTAGTATTTTATATACTAGCATGGTAAAGTCTGATTAATTTTAATTTATCACTGACACTAAATGTGTACATTGGTATATATACACCAGTTAAAAATACTATGCTGGTGTTCCTTCATCAAAAGGACCAAATGTTTCTTGGTTGAATATAATTTAGGTCAATCATAAGCCATTTCCACAGCATAATTTCAAGAAACCAAGTGAAACTTGATTCTAATTTTACTGTGAACTTAAACTCTGAGCTGACTGAAGGCTGGATACCTTTCAAACCTATCTATCTTCCTCATATGGAGAATATAGATAATTCAAGTGTAGCTTTCGGATACAAATACTTTTTTCAGCCCTCTACACAATACCTATAGTAATTACAATGGAATATGGATAAATCATTTGCCAGCTTTTCTTTTTTATATAGGCTAATTTTTAGTTCCAAACTAGTACAAATCCATATTTTACTGTTGATCAATGTAAATCCAGAATGATTGAAAGGTGGAACTTGTATCACTTAAATTTAAGACTACCAAATGTCTATCTTTCAAGTTTTTTACATAGAAAAATCTTCTGAAGCACTATATGATCCAATTTTCTCTCAAAAAAACCTACCAACTCAAAGTTATCAATACCCTAGAAACAGGTAAGAGTATGTCTCTGTCATAAAAATCAATGTTATTTACATGACTTGTTTATCCTCCTAGTCCAGACTGTAGCACCTTGTTTAAGACCGATATTTTTATAATCATTTCCTACTTCTCTAGTTTCTCTTTCAGCAATGCTTACAAAATGAAGATGTAAGACAAAGCCTCAAAGACCTTCGAAAGTACTGTCCAGTTGGTTAGGGACTGAAGGGATTCTCTTTCCTTGCAAGTTTAAATATGCCCAGATGAGTCCTATGCCTACAAGCTGAGTCCTGCTGGTTTTCAACTAATCATTTGCAAAATTGGAGGGGGAAAAAAAAAAAAAGAAAAAAAAGGTAAGACAGAAAAAAAAAAAAAAAAGGCTTCTGGTAGGTGAGCCACAGCAGGGCAATTAAAATGATATGGCAGAGGTAGACATCTGCTCCTAGACAGATACAGTTCCACTGATGCTATCTATAGTTACAATCCTTCCGAGAGATAAACAACGTGCGAGAGCAACGCGCAGAAGGAAATGCCACACTGAGAAACTGGTGATCGTGTGGCCCCTGTGGTCTGAGAAAAAGAGAGAGGCAGCAAGAGAAAAAGGGAGGGGTGGCATGTGGGGCCTGTGCTAGGCACACGCAGGTGACAAAAGTCGTAGGTCAGAGGCGCATCAAGATGCAACGCTGGGAGATGTGTGAGAACTGACACTGGAGGGGAGCAGAATTACAGCAAAGATGAAAGGCACAACATGGCCAAGAAAGAGAGAGAGAGATGGAAAACCCCTCCCTCTCTAATCTCTATGCATAAAGTTACAGTTAATCTATGCTGAAATGTAAAATAAATAAATAAATAAATAAATTCATTAGTGGATGATTTATTCTCTAAGATTTGGACGCTTGGAGGGCTTCTCAGAATTTCAAACTCACATTTAGGTTCTTCACTAACAATGAGCAACTAGCTATGCTCCCCAAAGTAGATGATTACCTGTTGCTGTTTCGTATTACAGTCACAGCAATGCTCAGACACAGCAGAAGTAGTATTCCCTCTTCCCCTTAACACCAGGTGCAGATGAAGCCTAAAGGAGGACGTGGTATCTACTCCAAATAGCTTCCAAGCCAAGGACTGACCCTGTTTAATTTAGGTAGAACTTGAAGCAACAGTACAGCACACAGCAAGCTAGCTCCACCACCCCATCAGATACACGTTTTCTAAAGGTAAGGCATGCCACCTCTGACCATCACTGGCAATGCTGCTGGCTCCTTATGTCATTTGCCCCCCAGTTCCTTGCGAGAATTTATTTCTTCTCCTCTGATGCCAGGAGTACACAGTCTCACCAAAGCTTCTTTCCTGATGGCAAGAAGGCTTAACATTCATTCAACTTAAGACATCCTCCCAATTTAAGAAACTCTCTGGAAAACTCATGGCAAGAATTTGAGGCCAAGTGGTCTGCAGAGAATACTGGCCAGAAGCAAACAGCAGGAATGCCCTGCTGAGGGACAGACGTCTGGCTTGCATGATGTGCTGTCTTCTGCTTATGGGGTGGACTTGGGGCTTGATATACAACAGATTTCAATGGAAGCTGAACAGCTGAAACACCAAAGTGTCATCCTGTCTTGTCTTGGAATCTCAAACCAATAAGTATATGTGTTCATAATGTATGTTATAATAATTCTTCAGCCTGGTTACCTCATGGTCTCATTCTGTTAAAAAAAACGCTTATTTCCTCTGTCTGAGAAGACAGAAATATCAACCTAAAGAGCTTAATGTAAAATCAAAGTGTGGACTGAATCTCAAGTCTTCATGAAACCTTGTGCTTTGGAGATTTTTTTAAACTGCTACTCCTGAAAGCTGCTTGCCAGAAAAACCTAGGTCTGAAATTTTCTCTTCATCTAAAGGAGGTAGAGCTGGACTTAATGTCTTTAACGAGCAATTCACCTGAGGCCAGATTCTGCTATCCTGACTCAGTTCATACCGCAGAGAGAGTGATGAATTTAGATACTTATTCTGTCCACTGGATGCTCATAAACAGACTGCATTTATCTCCAATGTATTCATTACATAAAATTGTGCCATGAAGCTTTCTGTTTGTTTAACTTCACTTTTGTCTTCTTTATTCTACAGAGTAAGCATGAGCAGTTGAGTGATGCAGCTGTTGGCTGCTGGTTCCTTGTTTGGTGGGTTTCTTTTAGATTCCTGCATATCCCTTTCCTTCTGCTTCTTTTAAATTTCACATTCACACATGCGTCAACATTTCTTTCTGAGACATGTATGCTGAAAAAAACTCAATCCTGTGAGTACTTGCAGGAAATGAAAAAAGCATAAAGCATAGAGTTCCAGTGTACGTAACCCAAGGAGCTTAATTTTTAAATATGAATGTGAAATAAGGTCATTGCTTTATTAAAATTCACCTAGATCTACATAAAAATATCAAAACATGAACAGTATTAGCAAGGAACAGAATTCTTCTACTAATATGTCTGTTATTAATGTGTAATTTCTGCTATTACCATACAATTCATTCTGCATAGCCGGTAAGTAATTCAATTATTTGGAGGCAGTCAAAAAAGGTCTGATCATTTGAGTTGGTCAAAAAAAGCTATAATTTTGGAGAATGTAGCCTTCCTCTTTTGAAATATCTACAACAAGCACCTATCCACAGAGGATGCCAGTTCATCAGTTAGCACCCATAGCGGTAATCAGAGTGTAATAATTTCTGGACATTACAGGTGATAATGTAGCTTTGTTATTCCGATCTATTAACCCTTGGGCAATCTAACAGCTGTGGAATGCATTCTGTGTGCTTAATTCTGCAATATATACTTGATTGATAACTATATCAACGTCATTACTCTGTGGTCCTGCTTTTCTGACTTTTTCTGTTTCAAAGTGCAGAATGAAATATCTGGGGTTTGTGAAAAATTTGGAGTTTCAGTATAGCAAAGAAACACCCTCTCTTCCTCTACTTTTGTGTTTCTTAATGCAGAAATAGATTTGATTAAAAAAAAATCATGTGCATAATGTAAGAAAAATATTTTAAAACGTATTTTTGGGTATTTTTCATTATTTGATTCTAACCCACTGTGCTACTTTCAGGTGACGGATTGTTATTATGACTGTACTTTGCCTTTTTACTGGAGTCTATCACTTGAAAGAGTGTCCCTCCCCCCATTTCAGCTTTGCTTTGTAAGCTTTTTTATCTTTTCTACCTTGCTAGAGGCATTATTAGGGCAGTTCACCTTTGACCAAATGGGCAGACGAACATCCATCCTCTGGAGCCAGTACTAGTGCTGTTTGGTAGATCAGCTCTCAAATGGTACTGAACTGTGACCTCTTCTTCTGTTCAAAGACTCAATACATAAACTTGAGTTTCCATTGGTGCCAAGCCTGGGAACCTGAGTTGCTCCCTAATCCCAGGTCTCACAGCCAGCAGCACAATGGGCAGCTCACCATGCCAGCCGGCCATCCTGAAAGAATGCCTTTATTCTCTCTTCCTCAACAAATTGCTTATTGTTTGGCCCACAGGCTGCCAGACCTTGTGAACTGTCCAACATTTTATTGCTTTTCTGTTAAACTTTCTTTTTTCCCTTTGATTTTGTTTATAAATAAAATCAATTCCTATTTTCATTTCCTAGTAATATCATTTTAAAGGATGGCTCTTACTTTCACTCTTTTTTTCAGAGTATGTCTGCCTTTTGGAAGCCTGCAGGAACCACAGAAATGATACAAGCCCTGAAGGTTTAGGGTCCTTAGAAAGAAGAGCCCTACTATAATGCAGGGCTCAATATTACTTAGAGAAAAATGGGGGCAAATGCTTAAGAGCATTCCTGAGTTTCCAAAAATGCGAATCATTTCTCTGCTCTTGGCCTCATCTTCACTGTGGCTACAGTGTGCCCTTTGTACAAAGAGCGAGTGTAGGACAGAATACTTATCATCTTGCGACCCCACATTTTGGAGTTGTTCAGCAGCAGTTGTCCTTGGAGGAGTTTAAAGCAGACTGCCTAGGTCTGTCTGTTCTTTATCTCTTGATGTTCTTTATCTAGAAGCACCCTTTGTCTTCAGCAGAAGCTTCTGTGAATTCGTTTGCAGGACAAGCATTGTGCAAGTCAGAGCTAGGCAGAGCATCAGCGAGGTAAGGCTGATATTGCAATATTTGACCAAATTTACCCTGGGAAAAGAAGAGCTCCACAAAAGTGACCCCACGACATAAAGAGGGGAATTGTGCCCTATAAATATGGCCAAACCCAAAGCAGGACCCAGGGCACCCCTATTCTTCACCTGCATCTTGGTAATTCTGTGTTGAGACATGTTCACATGGCCAGTGGGGAACCTTGTCCTTGTTTGGACACAGGGAACAAGGAGAGGAATATCCTTGTGAACATCAAGATAGGTTCTGATCACCTGGAGAGTGTTAAGATCAATTTAAACACTCATGCACTTTCTCAACCATTTTTTGCACACACTGTTTAGGAAAGATGACAAAAGTATACAGCTTTCTGGAGCCATACATGATCTAAGAATCACACAAATTTCTTAAAAGTGTATGCATGTGTGTCTGCATGCGTGTGTGTTTATATATATATATAATTTAATATCCTTTCAAGTGCGAGAATGGCAGCACAAGAGTAGAAGAATTGCAAAACTAAAATGTCCACATTAAGCTGATGCATGGTACATACCAGATGATATATATACTGCCTTATTGTTCAGTTGCGGCTCAGGAAGCTAAATGCATAATTTAAGATATATGTATAGTCTAAGGGTCAAATGCTGTCAGTTACAGGAGTGTAAATCAAGAGCAATTGCACCAAAGTGACTGAAGTTGCAGTACCCTGGATTTACACAAGTGTTGCTGAAAGCAGAATATGAGTCAATACGTGTCATCAATACAGCTGAGTTAGTGGTACTGAGGGAATTTTACGATATGCATGCACCTAAATCCTTCACTTTTTTTTTTCATTTTTTATAATATTACATTTTATGTTTCTGTATTTGTCTCTATTTTTAAAGGAATAATGGGCTCAAATCCTGATTCTGTAAGTGAAACATTCACCTCCCTCATCTACCAAACTTTCTCAACGTCACTTCGTAATGGCATGACAAATATCTCATAGCTGCAGAAAGCTTACTTTCCTTACTTACATTTAAGGCCAGTCTCAATTTACATAAATGCATAAATCTGAGCCTCAGGCAGGACGTTGCTAGGCTGGCTGCCTGCCTGCACATAGAGATGCATCCTTGATGTTCACTCGGTTCCGTTAGAAATTGTACAGGCTGCGACGAAGAGTCAGGAAACAAAGTTTCTTAGACCTGTAGGAGAACAGAATCTGGATGCAGCAGGAAAGGTTGTGGACCTGCATGAAGTGAGTGAGTATGGAGACTGGGCAGCTGAAAGGAAAATGAGCTGTGTTAAAAGATCACGGGACAATTTTCTTAACCGATGATTCCTGGGTTTGCTATTGAGAGGTTCAAAGAGAAAAAACATAGCTGTGCATGCATGGGACACTGATTGCAAGATACGAACCTATGGCACAAAACAAAGAGGTATAAAACCTCATAATCTATTGGGGAACTCGCAGAGTACCTGTCAGATATACCTGGCCTTCAATGATCTTGTTTTGCATGGAGAAAGAATATGTGATTTTCTGGGTTGAGAGGAGGTTTTTAATTCTGAAAGAAGGTTATGGGTTAAATACATGGTAGCAGTCTATTCAATACTAGAAGTCAAGTCTCTTACTTGTGGAGGCAGAATCTGGTATTCTATCATATAAAATAATGCCATTATTCCTTAACATACTTTTAAATTGAATGTATTATTTTTAAATCATTTTTTAATTATATTCTTGAATACCTAGAAAGATGAAAAAAGCTCAAAAGTAGATCCCCCAATATTCACATAATCAAAAATGGCTGAATGAATTTGGGACATACCAAAAAAAAAAAAAAAGGCCATCAACTGTGGGGGCTTGCTGCTTCAAAAGAAACAGAACAAATGTGTCTGAAATAAAAAGAGCTGAATAGATTTCAACACCTTAGTGATAATTACGTTAGATTATAATTTCTAAGAAAAAAACCTATAATGAATTATGATTGGTTTCAGAAGATTAAGGCAAATTTACATATTGTGTACTGGATACATTTATACAGAAATAAGTGCATAAAGATCTAGGATTATTTTTTTTTTATTAAATAAAGACACATCTGTATACGTACTCAACACACACACCACCCTTAGCCAGTTAGAATACTGTGTAGGTATAGATTTGTCAGGATTGTTTGATCCCAAAAGGATTCGTATAAGAAAAACTTCTCTTTCAGAGAAATGATCTCTCTAGAGACTGATAGTGATGATACAATAGGCTGGAGTTGCTATTATTAAAAAAAAAAAAAAATTACTACTTTTTCTGACTATGTTTCTTTTTTTCCCAGTGGGATTCTGATTCCAGACATCCTACCAGCCTGACATCCACTGGGGAAGTGATGACACCATAAATTATTTAAAGGTTTGAAAACCACAAGAACTACTGTATATAACCAGATTGGATTGACTTTTTAACTCTTTTGATTAATAATACATAAAGCCTTAGATATGTGAATTGGTCGAGTGCTAACCTGTTAACAAAAGGAGTAGAGCGATGAATTCTAACGTTTCTCATAAGTTATTCTACTTAACACATTGGCCAAACAAAACAAACAAATGGAGTGCTCTGCCTTAGTCTTATACCTTCAATGCACCATCAATATTTGATGACTACCTAATGTCTCCATATATCTGGCCATAGATGATATTTTGATCATCTGGCTCCCCAGTTTCAAACTTGCCTGCTTTCTCCTGCAGTCGTCAAAACATGCAACTAGAAAGTAGAAACACAGAGTTTCAATACCCTGGTTTCTTTTTTGACTTTAACACCACTAACTACTCAGAATTGAAAAAATGATATTTCAGTCTTCAGCAACAAAGAAGGGCTACAATTTCCTCGGTTTATGACATTTTGTGCTCAGCAGCAAAATGGGAGTAGATACGTATGCCGCTTCAGAAAGATTTCATGTTCTACCCCTCCGCTGCTGGCTCTGTCTTAATTATCCCATGGTTTCATAACTTTTGGTCTCTTACATGCTGCTTTGGGTGGAGTTCTGAGAAAAGAAGTGTTATTCTTTCTTTTCTCTTCAAGTACAGATGAAGATGCATGGGACAGCCTGCATTTCTAAGCAACAAGAAAAACTCCGCTGGAGACAGACCACTCTCCTTCTGGGTAGCCTGACCCATGCTTCAGGAGACATATTAGTTTACAATATATGATATATTAGTTTACAATAACAACTGCTGGTTTTTTTCTGGTTAATAGACAGGTACTATCCGTCTGGATTATTTTATATTATCCCAACTGAAGCTTGACTCCCTTACATATAGGAACAATAGGAAGCCCATCTTTATCGGTTTCTCTTTAGTCATTCCTGCGCACTTATCCTTTATCCATGTAATTCAATTCTCAACTTCCTCCTGCACCAGACGCCCGCTCCCCACTCAACCTGAAGAGTGTCCAGCCAAAGAAAACTCTGAACAATTCTTTTTACCTCTTGACATGCCCAAGGAGCCATCCTTTCTTGGTCCCCTTAATGGCAAATATGCATGGCTGCCCATGGCCCGCTTTTACAGCTTTTAACGCTTCTGTACTAGCAGGCTAACCTCCGTCCATCCACTGTCCAGGACCACTAAATGATGCCTCACCAAATATTTTTAAAATCCTAAGATCTCTGTGAAATTAACCTATGCATAAAGGAAGGAATATTTCAATTGAAAGGCACACCCTACAATTTTTTGTCAGTCCATCTTCCAAAATTTGATCAGTTATTTTGGTGTAAATTTGTATTGATGCCATTAGCAGAATTCAAATGAATTTGTTACAATATGAGCAAAATGAAATCACATCCCAGCCCTGAGAAAGAAATGAGTTTCAATTTCTTACTAAAATACAAACTTCAAAAAATTATAACAGCCCACAAATTACACCCGAATTGCGTCTCACTTATGACAAAAATAATAAATGTAAATTTTTTATCAACATTTATTAAATGTTAATGAGTCCCATCACCTGACTTTCATACACACGATTATGTGGAATCTGTCGTCAGATTCTGTTCCCTGTTCTGTCTCTAAGTATCACCCAATTTGTTCATAGCTCCCCAAAATACAATGGAAGTATATTCATATTCTAATAAAAATAATAAGAATGTCACCTATAGTTATTTTATATCCATACCTTTTTTCCTTTTGTATCTGCCATATCAATAGCAGCATAAGCATGTTACTTTCTTAGCTGTTATGGCTGTACTCACTATTTGAACAATCCATTCCCATTCTAAAATAAAATTCTAGCTACAGTGTTATTTTTGCACATTTTCTTACTGCATTTTAAGGTCTAACCAGGGGACTGAGACCAGCATCTGACTTTACCAGAATAGCAAGTATCTTTTCCATAGTATCTTTCAACTGTCATTAAAAAAAAGAAATCAGCATTTGTTTTCTTTTCCATCTGGGATTATGTGACAAAATGATCTCCTGCATCTAATCAATTATTTTTCTTCTATATCTTTTGCATTTTCCTGCAGAACTATTTGCAAGTATAACAGAAAGATCCTTTAGAGATAATCTGGTGATTATTACAAATTCAACCTTGGACGCTGCAGGCATTAAAAGATGAAAATTGCCTGAAGTCCACTGTTGTACAACAAATCTGTACCTCTGGACTCCTGTCCTGAGGTGAAAATGCAAACCAGAGAGATATTTAGAATCATTTTGACAGTTCATAAAATTAAGCAGGGATTAGGGATTCTCTCAGAAATAAATAAATAAAAAATATAATGCCACGGGGCCCAAACAGTGTTAATCGCATCTCCTTGCAACAGGTATTACTACAACCCACTTTTGGGAAGAAAAAGAAGTCATATAATTAATCCTGGCATGTATTTAGCACTGATGATGCCAATTTAAAAATCTGAGTGCGTGAGTTCAACCTGTTAATACATCTATATGCATACATACACATACATAATTAATGTATAAACTAGGCATTCTGTTTAAGTTTATACATTTATAGGTTCCTATAGAAATGTTATACATCTTGTGTGTTCTATTTTCTTCTCAATTTTATGGATTAGCCCTGATAATACAAACACTTGAACATATGCTTAACTTTACATAATGAGAATGTCTTGCTGATTTTAGGATAACTCTCAATCTACATGAATTTAAGCAAAAGTCTAAGAGTCTACTGGGAATGTAATCTATGGTGCCAGCCATTTGAAACACACATTTCATAAGAAAAGAATTGAAACAACTTCAGTAGACATAGATGACACTGATCCCTGCTACGTTTGCGGCCCGTAAGCAGCAAACACGGCTAAAATGAATTAATAGCAAAAAAAGTGTGCAGCTGACCATGGAAATACATTTGGGGTGAGCATGGAGTTTTACAGTCACCCTCCCAAAATTCCCCACCCACCTCACAGACTTTTCAATTCAAAATGTTTCCTTTCCTTTTCAAAACCAAAAGGCAACATTGCCATACTAAGCAACAGCGCTAGTCAACTTACAAGAGCACATATCCTTTCCTTTCTGGACAAACACGCTTTAATATACTGCATTTACACAGTGTATAAAATCAAAGTTTGACTGCATTAGATTAGTATCATGTTTCAGTATCTTTGGAAAATGTTCAAGGCAATTTAACATGTTTCTAAGAAACTGAAATGTCCAAAATAGAACTAGCTGAATTGGATTAAAAACTTTTTTATTCTTATTTTTTTTAAATAATTAAAAGCCTAGAGATATTTTTCAAGTTTTAATTTATGCTCAAATTTTTGTCACTTAAGCATTGAATTTTAACCATATTTTTTAATGATGTAAATACTGCTTTGTAGTAGATGTTAACAAATTTCCTGATTGAAAAAAGAAACAAGAATTACTCTTTACATAGTACAGTTTGGACATTTGAATTGTAATTAATTTACGTCTTTAAAAATTTTTTATGAAAATTATTTTCCATCCCACTCCAGTCCAGAATGCTGACTGGAGCTAGAATAATACATCACACAAATGTTGATTTAAATATTTAAACAAATTCACTTACTTTGGATTTACATCCCCTTTGGGCTCTACTTTCCATGAATACTCTGATAAATAAATTTACTGTAAGGAGGATCTGCTGGGAGGACAAATTATAAACAAAAATTGAAGAATACATGTGGGATATGAATTTTTGAATTCTAATCATCAATTGTTGCGCTAGCAATTAAAGCTGACTAGAGGACAATAATGCCATGCCACATTAATTTTCAAGACTTTGTGTCTTCATGCCTAGTTTTGTTTGCTTTTGTGTCTTTTTCTGGAGAAAACACAAACTCTTTAGACCATTTTGGTGAAAATGCCCACATATGTGAGTGTTTGTCCATGTACCACAGCCAATGATACTAAAAGACCAAGGCTGAAGTCCTTTCTCAGCCTGAATCACATTTTACTCATTTTCATCACTGATTTTTATCTGTGATTACTCAGAGTTAGCTGGAGGAGGAACCTGATCCTGGGCTTTTTGCATCCAAGGCTACTGTTAAACCACAGCGTTGTCAGCAAAACCAAAAAGTCTATTTCACTCCTTCTCATTCTCCAAAAAATTTCCATTTAGACAAAGTATGAACATGGCTTTCAGAGTTCAGAGGGCTGAGCAAAAGGGCTCCTGTCCGACACGTGTTAAATAACCACAGCTCCTGAGGTGAAGATGGGTTCCTGTCCTCTCAGAGGTCTGCAGGGGAAAGCCCTGAAGCAGGGTTTGTCCCCCACCAGCCACTGCTGGCGTTGGCTGCACAGCCATGCCACGGGCCATCGATGTCCCTGAAAAGCCATATGGACTCCTAGTCACACCAGGGCATGCTGCCCACGCTGCTACTTAGACAATCATCCCGAAGGGCCAAGGATGGCTTTTTGTGTTGGAATATTTCTTCTTTGCTCTAGAAGAAAGAGACTGGGAGGAGATATAGGAACAAAACACTACAGGGAAAGCAAGACTGGTCTGAGCTCCGCATTGCTCTCAGCCACCTCCCTTCCCTGCAGGAGTCAGGGCTTGCACGCAGCAACCGCAGGGTGAATCTGGAGGCTGACAAGCTTCGAGGACGGATTAAGCAAGAGAAGTTTCATCTCTTCTCCCCACAATTTCCTCTGTCTGGGCTGGGTTCACAGAACAAAGGGCCTCTTCACCGTAGCTTCACAGTGAGATGATACGGTGATGCAAATAGTCTTGCTGTCTGCCACTAGATGTTGACAGTCCCTGCACAGCCCCATCCAAGTCATGATCAGGCCATTCAGTTTTAACTCAACCAATATGAACTCCCAATTTGGTGGAGCAATTTGTGTATCTCTAATCTCATGTCATACAAAATCCCAAAACTGCAATATAGAGGCCACACTTGCTAACAAGGTGTTTATAAAGGAATTAATAGGGTGTAGATTTGTGCATGTATCTGTGTACAAAATTTTTTGGTGTCCCTACTTGTAAGGAGCGGCTTAAGCGAGGCCTCCTCCTTTTGGATTTTATCACTGGTTTGACAAGCGAGCAGCCATAGTGCTTTCAGTAAGTAGATCCACACTTTTGACACAGCAGCTGGCACATGCCTAAGTAATTTTAGCCAGAAATTACATCAATAGCATGTTCTTCTTCTTATAGACAGCTGGAAAGTGAGCTTTGATTTATTTTTATTTTTTTCCTCGGGATAATGGTTTCTTACTTACTTACGTCGATGGTCAATAGCACAACAAATCCTTCATCATGAGAATGTGTGTATCACTTTTCAGCAAACCCTGGCCTTTTGAGGTGAAATGATACACTGCCACTTATTTTCAAATTGACATCTCTCCTGGTTGCCAAGGCGAGTTAATTTGCAAATCAGCATTTTGCATGAAGCTTTTAAGCCAATCCAGCTAGGAAATGGCTGCCATTGCTGTGTAATTAGTGTCTAAAGCACTTAAAATTAGATTATTTAAAAAAAAATTCAGAAAGATCAGTGAGTTTGCTCTGTACATGGCTAGAGACTATTTTGCTGGCTGATTGGAAGATCTGGATTTAGAAAATTAGAGCAAGGCTCCGATGTGATTGGAAATGAGTGAAGGATGTGCACGCAATGACACTGGCAGACTTGAAGTGAGAAATATTAGTTTCACTGTTCTTCAGAAAAATAAAATACACACATACCCCCATAATTAATTCACAAACTGCATGCCTTAGATACCACAGAATAGTAGCAAGTTCCAGTTAGAGGAGGAGAAAGTAGTCATTGCAATTGGATTTGCATTTTGTTAAGACAGGGTTTTTTTGGAGCACAGAATTCAACCTGACATTGGCCTAAATTTCAGATTTTGACTTGAACAGTGCTAAAGACTTGAAAACTTTCTGCTAATTATTTTGGCTTGTGATGGAGGCAGAGTCAGGAGAGAAATTTCTTTTGAGGGAAATGTTTTGGAGACACCTCTCAATTGCAAGTTCTTCATCCATCTTGAGAAAAAGTCTTTGCTGTTTGGACGTCTGGCTTTAAGCCAGTTAGGTATCGATGAAAAAAAAGAAGGATGTGAAAAAAGAAAATAGAGAATTTTCTAGAGGATAGACTGTTTAAAATAGAGGCAGGGGTCTAGAAAGAAAAGTGAAAAAACCCAAAAAACTACCAAAAAGTTTGTAATAGACTACATGTACTGCATCTGTTCTGGTTTCTTTACATTGGCTTTTTTAAACTTTTCCATCCCTTCATGTCTGCTTGGTATTTTTTCTTATGTTGCCACAGAAATGGCTTTACATTCAACTTCTCTTACCACTAAATGTCTATCAAAGATATATTACAAAGATTACAGGCTGGTCATTAAAGTGATAGGACTCACGTGAGGATCAAAGGCCATCCTGTATCACAGCTTTTCGTGAGTCTGCTGACCCTTCTAGGTGCCTTTACTAACATACTGACTTGCACAATGAGAAACCTTGGGCGACTGCAGGCTGTGTAGCGTCTCTACAGCAGAATGGAGGGGGAAATTTCTGCTGCCATTGTTTTTTATTTGCACTTGACACATTTGCATGAGGTAAGCTAGCGGGAGAACTTGTGTCACAAGTGTGGCAAGGATCTATCCACTTATTCCCCAGCAAACGTTGGGCAGCATTACACCACTGTGGGCACGAGCAGTTATTGTAGAGCAGCTGACCCACTGCACATTCATAGAGACTAACACACCTCTTGAAGTAGTTCTGTGCCTGTAGGTTTGGTCTCTGCCCTCCTCTCTTTCCAGTCTCATAAAGGATTTTGTTTGGGTTTTGTTGTTGCTATTTTTAAATATAGAATTCTTTGTCAAATGTAAATCTTCAACCCAAGTGAGATGTAGAACATCAGTAAGAATGCCTTGGATAAACTCCAGGAAATCCCATTAATATAAACAGTGTAAAGAAAGGTAGAAGTGGAAGCAAACAGGCACCAGGCTGATTTTTCACATGGACATTTTCCCTATAACATACATAATGCTAGCTGGTGAAAGGCAAGTTTTGACACTGTTATTAGTCCATGGGTATTCAGCGTGTAAATCATATTGATGCACATGGTTGACATATCAGGGGTATGTGGAAAATAAACTGCCCAATCTCTCTGGACCTAACAACTTACAGATCTCAGTGATATACTGTAAGGCTGGTGCTATTGACTTCAAAAGAAGTAAATCAAACTGCCACCAGAAGGTGCTGACAAAATTAAGCAACGAAGATTGAACACAGAACAAAAGCTGTTCTGCATAGATAGTTATTTCATATTCAGACCTTCTAATATTTAATTTATACCCTTATTTGGCTTCTATGAAATTGCTTTAATTCTATGTGGGCAATAGGTTTATAAAGCAATTAACAGTACAATCCAAAGGGTGGCTAGGAATGGTGTGTACTTCCAAAAACTAAGCTTCACTAAGAAGTATTGGCTTTGATACCACAAAGAAAATCTTATATTTTATCAGAAGAATACAAGGCATTGCTGAATAACAGCTGGATCACATTAATTCATATGTTTCATAAATAACATCTGAAAAGATCAAAAATACAAACACAATCGGTTTATTGGTCACATCTCTTTTAAATGCTGTCAGAGTAGAATTCTTTTTTTTCACTCACAAGGAATGGTGTCTCTACTTGTCCTGCAGCTTGACAACTCCTGTGGTTGGTGTTGATGTTGATCCAACCTAAAGGTATGAATCTGAAATGAAAACTCTGGTAAAGCCTAAATCCAGATCTGGGCAGTGTGGCTTGATCCTGTTTATTTTCCATATTCAAAAGGACAATCCGAGAGAAGAATGAATTTGAGTCTAGACCTAAATATTATGGATTAATAAAATGTGTATCCGCTTTGCTCTAGAGAAACAGACAAGGCTTATTTGGTATTTGTAATACCACTTAAATATTCCTCAAACCAGGAATCCACATTTACCTCACACAGATAACAGCTTTACCTTCATGGAGAGAATAGTCTGAGATGTTTCTTCACCACCAGTCTGCTAAAAGTTACCCTGGCAACTACAACTTTTACATAGAAATGAAAAACAATGACATGCAAATACCACAATGAAGTTCAACAGAGATAAACCCCTCACATTGCCTGGCATGGCTGTTCCAGTGAAGATGGTATCTGTCACTTGTGACTCCCAATGTTCAACATATC
Organism: Rissa tridactyla; assembly: GCF_028500815.1. Taxonomy (NCBI): domain Eukaryota; kingdom Metazoa; phylum Chordata; class Aves; order Charadriiformes; family Laridae; genus Rissa; species Rissa tridactyla. The sequence goes on from NC_071469.1 coordinate 57,358,240, forward strand.
TGAAGGTGAGCTTCAGAGCCAAGACTAGAATGCAAGAAACCTACTGCAGCAACAGTAACAGCATACTGATCCACTCAAACTGGGACTGGAAAGTGAAAAGATGGTCAAAAGATCCTCACAGTTCATTGTCAATTCAAGTTACTAAAAGTCTTTTCACATGCCCTGAAGCCTTCTTTGAAAAAACAGAAGTGGAATCAAACTGCACAATCAGTCAAGTGCACAACTTCACACCAGCGTGGATGGACCTGGCCTGGGTAGATCCCGGAGTTTCCATCTGTTTGTAGCATTTAAGCCCTTCCCCCAGTCTGCCTGCTCAGGTGCTGGTATGGAAAGAGGAGTTCAGAGGAACAGCAAGGGGCAAATTCTGCTTGTCAGAGATAATGAAAGCAGGACACAATATAAAATGGTCACTTCTAGGCATGATACAACTATGCCAGTTCCCAACCTGTTGCCATTCCTTCTGTTCCACCACAATTTTGCCCTGTAAGAAGAGCAGCTGATCAACTGGAAATCTAGCATGAGGAGGGCACTTGAAAGGAGCTTTTAATGTTACCTGTGTGCTTGCCACCATTTGACAATGGAAAGTATCAGACTCAATTGCCCTGGAGTTCCTAATGAGGAATAATAAAATAAAAAAACAGTCAAAAATACCTCATGCTACCCAAAACCATCTGAAGTCAAAGAACTTGAAAATGACACTTCACTCTCTTGATGTTCACAGTGTTCTTTCCTGCTCATAAAGAGTTTACAAGCTTAGTAAAAACCCAGATATTAATGAGTGCCAGTGGTCCACTGGAAACATACAGGTAGTTCCACACTGTTTTTCTTCCTGCCCAACAAGAAACGCCAATCACAAGCTCTTTAGCTCACCAAAGCTTCAGAGAAGAGGTTAGTGTGTGTCTAATTGTCCTTCATATTTGATCAGTAATTTTTTTCCTGTATAGTAAAGAAGGAGAATTATTGCCATTTGACCACTTGCTCTAACCAACAGACCAAGTTATTTGAGATGAGAAGTTGAGAGCTGCCACTCTACAGCAGGTGAATGAGTTCCTGCAAGCAACGTTGCCACCTCAAACAGACAGAACTAGCAGGCTAGCATTGCTAGGCTAGATGCTGAAACCCTGAATCCAAAACTGCCTGACCTTTCTCAAGTCTCCCTAGGGTTTACAAAGTATAATATGATACGTTCTGACAAAACAGGAAGGGAAAACACAAAAAACTTCTTAATAACAGAAAAATGTTCACTGTGGGTCAAGGATATAGTGCCTGGGTGTAATCACGGACATAAAAGAAATCAGTCCCACACCTAGCTCTTGTAGGAAGGAAGGATAATTGTCAATCACAATTAGCTAGACAACATTTACCTCTTAAATGCTGGACATATTTCACTTTCTTGCCTCGTTGTATGCCTATGCATTTCAGTGTGCCCTATTCCCATTCACCATGTCATCTCCTCCCAAGTTATTCTGTGTGTGCTTTTACCACTGTTCCCAATTTCCCATGCTCTGCTGGCTTGGGTTTGAGTGGCAGTGAGGAATCTGTAAGCAGGTGTTGTGGAAGCGAAGCGTGCCATTCAGCCAGTACATTAGGTAAAGTAACGTTCCCCTGGGAACTCTAATGCTTAAAACTGCATCAGCCCCAACTGTTCCTGCGAGAAGAGGAAAAGGCCAGTCCTGACCTGTTCTGACCAGATATTTTGGAAATGTGCCCATTTTTAGCAGATATAATAACTGTTAATTTATCAAAAGTGTAATAGGTATTAACAAAGCAGACTCTTTAGTTACAACCTAGTAATAAAATGCAAGAAAAGAAATTGGGGCTATACAACAGGTTATGTTTGAATGCATAGGACTATATTCAATACTAGCTTAAGAAAATTTCCAAGATACTCTGCTCCATGTAACGGATATGATATGACTGGTTTAGACATGCATGCAGAAAAAAAAAGATCATTTTTCATTAGCCTATGCCAAAATTGTTCAGGAATCTATAGAGAGTAGATGTAAGGAAAAGGGCAAGACACCTAATGTAAAAACTCACGCTGCAATGAAAGCAACCGAGTTACAGCTATTGAGGCTCATTTGGAAACCTTCTGCTTTGAGCTCTGGAAGAAGGGAATCCATATTCCACAAACAAGAGGAAACTGTGTTCATGTTCTGTTATTAATATCCTTTCAAATTGCTGAAGTGAGGTTAGTCAAAGGAAGAAACATTTATAAAAAATGAATATTCTGCTTTCCTTCCTCCTCTTTCCCCTACTTTATGGCCCACCAGTAGCTCAGTAATTTTCTTAATTTTATTTTTTTTTTCAAATAAGTACCTCTTCCCAGCATAGGTACGTGAAAGCAGTCATTCCCATTAGCATTTTGAAGTGCAGGGATTTCATTCTGTTTCCCCTGTCCCAAAGGAGTAAACCCATTTTTTTTCTATGGGGATCAGTGGAATTATAGTGAGTTTGCACTCGAGGAAACAAGACCAGAATGGAGCGCTGTGGGGTTTTACAAGCTAGAATTTCTGGATTTCTGAAGCACTTATTCAGGCTTTTTCATTCACAATTATTAAGAATAGTTTGCTGATCACTGAGAAGCAAATCACCAGAATGCTGTGCTTAAAATCAGAGTGCCTTTTTCCAAATTTGATGGTCTTGTTGAGCAACAAGACTTTTTATACACAATACAAACACTCCAGTAACAATAACAATTGTTATTAATAATAGTCATAAGGTAAAGGTGTCATTTAACAATAAACTTCGTCCAGCATTATGGTTTTGCATTTGCTCTTTCTGACCAGATTAGAAAGACTATACAGTTTTTCATTCCATTTTTCAGCTGTGTTATTTGAAGGAAACATTTCTTCTCCGTCAGAGCTTTTGTGGTGTACAGTGCCTATCTGTGCATACAAAGCATCCCATATGGTTGAAGTAGGCTGGAGGGGTTGCTACGAACCATATTTAAAAAAGCAGATGTTACTAATCTCCTAAATATTACCCCCAAATGATGTCACTTGTGACTGACAACGGTTGGGCTCATCAATCCCTTCCCATGTCCTTTTGCATGTAAGGTGTAAGGGAAAGCAAACTGTGCTCAGGAAGCATGCCTCTAAAAGGGCAGATCAGTTTATATTACTATTGAATTGTGGAGCAGAGTATCAGTTCCTGCAAGGGGAGGGTATGTATGTATTACAGACATGAAGGGAAAGAAGTCTGCCTGCTAATAGGACACACAGGGAAACTTTTAGGACAGCATTTCAGAGTCAGGCTGCATCGTGACAAGATGAGGTTTTTAGCTCAAAGTGCCTGTCTGTGCCACGCAACACACAAAGGCAACTTTCTTTTACATGTACAAAAGGCCTCATTACAGGTTTGCACATGAATGTCGTAGGTGCTTCTGCGTACAAAGCCAATGCCAGTTCCACAGTTGCTTTTCAGTCAACGGCACCTACAGCACTGAGTAAACAAATACGAAGGGTAGCATTGAACATTTTGACCATAATTGGCACAGAAATGAAATATCTGCTAATAGTAATCCTGAAATAAATCTGATGGAAATGTATAAGCAAGGCTTGATTTTTATGACAATAACATAGCGATTTTTTCATTATCCTTATAAATCCCTCTCGTTCCAAACCCCAGAGAGTAGTGACCAGTCTGGATGTGAGTTAGTGCCTTTCCTGGATTTCTAGAAAGTTACACACACACAAAAATGGGCTAATATTCCATCAGGAACCAGTTAATGTACTAGTGGTTTATAGCAATAACGTATCTTAAACTCCCTCCCTTCTGCCAATAAAAGTATGCTTCTTCATTTTACTCTAGTATGAATTTCTTTCCCAAATTCTCTGTTCCCTTGCAAGGTTCACTGTAGATCTGTCCCATCCAATTTTTGCTGTTGCCATCTACTATTCTTCCTTACACATACTGTACTCTGCCAACTCTGCCTCCTTCCACACACACTTCCCTCAGATATTTGCATTAATAATATTCTGCAGAAATGATTCTCACGTATTGAGAATTTTTTAATCAGTTTTGAACATGTGGCCATTAAATACTTATGTTCCCATTTTGGGGAGAGTAAGTATGAGCACTTACCTTAACACTACTCTGTAAAATTCTATAGAACAATATAGAGTTTTCCTTTTTATTTCATGATTATTTTAAATTTCTTTATGGAAGATGATTTTTGTTACCTGTTTAGTTACAAAGTCTGTATGAGGTCCGAGTCCTCTGAACAGAGGAAGATGGAAAAAGCTTCATCATTCCTAACTCTAGAGCCCTTTTCAGCTAAAATGTGATCTAAAAGCTCTATTTCATCAACTTTTGCAGGCCCATGCAATCAGTACTTGTCTCTTAGTTTTTCTTTACACACATCTCTCTTTTACAGTCTGGGACACAAACTCTTACAAAGCAATATGAGCAAAGACATTTCACCCTCTTGTACCTTTTCATTGCATTAAACAGATATCTGTGTTTCACTTGGAGGCAGCTGTCTGGTTCTACAATTGAGGACTGACTATTGTATACATTTCTCTCAAATAAAGAGTAGTTGTTATGCCTATCTTTTTCAACAAGGCCTAATCTAATTTGTAAGAGTGTAATGCAACTCTCTGCTCCATGCTTACCTTGTAAATTTACATTTTTGTCTTTCATAACACATATGAAGCATATTTACACTTTGCTTGGTCTCTGCTTGTTGCCAGCGTGGACTACAACCATTCCAAGCAGAAAATGAATAGAAGTTGGGGAAAACTCGAGTGATTGGCAACAGGCACACATGGTTAAATGTCAGCATTTTGGTATGTCATTTAATGGTCAGACACTTCAGTGTATTGCCATCCAACAAACCTATGAGACATATTATCAAGGAATATATGCCAGCTCTTTTCCAGCAAACTGCTTGATGCCTGATGCCAAGTACTGGTGGGTGTATACCTTTTTATGCTGTCACTGCACTCAGCCTCCAGGGTGTTGCGTGAAAGGATCACTGGATGTTAATGAATAACAAAATGTGTCATTTCCCTTTAGAATTTGTCTATCTATCATATACAGTGAAAAAGACTTGTTTGTTTTCTTCTGCCTGTATTTACATGTGTGTCAAAATACGTACTGTTAAACCTGGCCACATGCTTAGACAGTATGTTGTCTTGTTAGTCATTTTTTCATTATTACTATTGCACATGATCATACATCCCGTTTCATATAAAAAATAAGAACCACAGCAAAATAAATCAGAACACTGCTTGGAGTAGTACCTTGTGTTTAAAACTGCGCTTTGCATAGATAATGGATTTGTAAGAAAAGCACTTAACCCATTCAATTATGTTGCCACTCATATGTAACCAAAATATGGTAGAAAATAAAAATGTGAGAACCACCAATAGAACTCAAAACCACAACTGAAAAAATAGCATGAAAAACCAATTTGTGAATACTTTGTAGAATAGATACTAGTGTTTGTCATCATCATATTCCTTTAATGACATACCCACCATTGCCCAATTTATTTTTTGAAATAAAGAGTTCAGACCTGTAGATGAGTTTCATATAGTTTTGGGAGAAAACATATTCATTTTGGACACAGCCCAAAGCAACCCATCAAGGTCAGTCAACCAATCCACAAGTCAGTATCAGGCCATTGAAGTCTGGCTGCACAAAACCATTGTGGGGCACTTTCTGGTCAGCTAACGAATAGGCACAAAAAGCACATTTTTGAAAATAAGAGTTAAAAGAAGTTGTTTATTATAAATTCTTCCTTCATCTCTTCTCAGAGCCTTCCTGACTTGCAGATTTATGCTTTGAGCGTTTGCCCACAGGGTTCTCTCAACTAGACCAAGTTCAAAGCATCAGGGTATGATAAAACACTTTAAATAGCTATTCCAGTGCCACTTCTAATATTGTTTCACAGCTCTACAAGAAAATCAGTATAACTCCTATATATGGGAAGAATAGTTACACGTATTGAACTATAGATATGTACATATAAGTAATTTTATATGCACTGCAGCACTACATATAAGTAATTTTATTAGAAAATCTTGCAATTTGAAATAGTATTTGTAATTTTATTTGCAAATTCTGAAGGCTATATGTGATACTAATATTTTCACAGATAATGTGTGCTATTTCCCAGAGAAAGAGATGTGGTTTTGTGTGTGTGTACAGTTTTAACGAAAACTCAGTTCACTGTGGGTCTTTAATTGTGTTTTTCAGCAAACTGATTTAAAGTTCCCTGGGGCACACATAGTGTAGGATTGTGACATATCACACCAGGTTAAGTCAAACTCAAAATGTTATGTGATATGACAGCATGTAAAACACATGATTAGCGCATCCACTGGGAAACTTGGCTTTATGAAAAATGGTGCAACAGGGAGAGTTGGGGCACTCTCTGGTAAATTCTACTCTTAAAAAATAAAAAAAGACTCAAAAGTATAATACTATGTTAGTTTCTGTTTGACATCCACAGCTTTGTCTTAGACAGTTATTAAAATGTTACTGTCAAAGATCAACAAATATTTGTGGTCAATATGAATAGCAAAAGTTGTACTTCTCTTGGAAAATAATAGTTTTTCTGGCAGTTCACAATATGATGACTGGGATGAAGAACCTACTAGAGAGCCATACACATAGAATTTCACTGAGTAGTTCCTGAAATTGTAGATAAATACTACATCCTTTCTACCTGTATTTGCCAATACAGGGAGAATAGGTTTCTCTACTTCCCCGAGTAAGAGTAACCATATCATGTATCTACATATGCTGGATAGAGAGCATCCAGTATTACAGAGGCACCGTGACAGAGCACTACGAGCTGCACCAGATAGACTTCAGATCCAGTTTACTCCCTTCTTCAGCACTGCTAAAGTAGCTCCTAAAACTGCCTGTCTGTGTCATTTGTCAACGCCAGTCTGATCCTGGGCAACATAACTGTTGGCCCCTCTTCAGGTTTGTCCTGGTTTGGGGTAGAGCAAAGACTACTTTCTGTTCAGTGAGAGGCTCTTGCTTATCCTTGTTCCTGTGGCAACTGGGGTCACTGACTGGGTTGTTTACCCATGGAGAGGTTGCAGCTGTGGGGAGAAGTGGACAGGTCTGGTGACCCAAACTGACCAAGCGGGTGTTCCATCCCATCTGCCATGCTCAGTATAAAAGCTGAGGGATCAAGGCAGTCAGATTGGTTCTTTTCCAATGGCTTTTTTCCAATTAATCTCTTTCTTCAATGAATATCTTTCTTCAATGACTGATGTCTGAAGAGGACCCCATCAGCCCATCTGCCTTTTGATCCCTGTCAGCGTGTTCCAGTTCCCATTTGTCACCAAGTCTGGTCTGGAAAATCCCCAGTGCCTGCCAGTGACATCTCCCTGGGAGCTTGATGTGGTTTTGTGTATATTTGTATATATTGTATCTTTTTCATTATTTCCTTTTTATTTTATTGTTAATATTTCATTAAAGTAGTTTAGTTTTTTCTAAACTCATAACTCTATTTCTCTTCATCCTCTGCTTGGAGCGAGAGGTAGGGGAGAGCATCTGTCATCTTGTCATTGGCCAACCTGGGCCAAACCACAGCAACGTTTTATGGTCCTGCTCTTGTGCCCTTAGAATAGATTTTTTATTTTTTGTTAAGCTATCTTTCATAACACCAAACTGTGACCCTATTTGAGGATTTTTAAAATCAACCATCTATTGGAGTCTTTCAGTCCTTCCCCTGCTCTTCCCCTCAGCTTTGAACTGAGTGGTTAATTTCAAAAAAATTGATAAGGATACAGTTTCAAAAGTACTGAGTTTCTCCAAGTCTTGTCAAAATAGACAGCTGGCAGAGGACAGAGATCCTCTTTGTGTCTTTACTCAGAGGAAAGCTTAAATGCCTCTCAACCCTTATTAGACAGAAGAGAATCCACACTCCCACTCACCTTCAGGACTCGCCTGGCTTGGAAAGCAAACTCAAAATTCTTGGAACTGCATCCTTTTTATTGCAAAAAGTCTGACAAAACTCTAGCAGTCTAGTTTACTACTTCCTGAAATGCAACAGAAAATGGAAATACAAGAAGTCTGGCATGCACAAAGGAATTATTAACATAGGATCCTCTGTACCATTACTAAGTAGCAGAGCACAACCAAGCCACAAGTGGGTAAGGACAGGTCATCTCCAACAAGGAGGAGCCGGCAATCAAAGCCATCCCACTCAGTTTCATCAACATTAGTTTCAACTTGTGCTGCCAGACTAGAGTAGTCCCAAACTCTGCCAGTTCCTGAGGAAGAGAGATGTGTATATTTACAACAGACCAAGGGTCCAGCTGGTGCTACAACCTCCATTCTTTATTGTCCTCTGAACTCTGGCCCTGAAGATGATACAGGGAAAAGTTTCTCAAGCTACTAGCCTGCCTGAGCACAGCTACCACAGACACCAGAGGTGCACTGTGAGCCCTGGGAAGAAGAAGATGTAAGTTAGAGGGGTTTTATGTCTAATTTAGAGGGTTTTATGTCTACAGTGGAGCTTGCCAAAATTCAGATTTTCCCTTTTTCAAAAAAAAAATAAATATTGGATTTCTGAAATCCTAGAGAAAAATATTTCAGTTCTTTTTTTTCCCTTTTTTTTTTTTAGAAATCAGACTTTCTTCTGAAATCAGAAAACAATATCCCCTGTCTTTTTTTTCCCTTTTGAAATAGTTTTCCTTATGGGAATGCTAGTTAAGACAGTTTGGAAATTGTTCTATTTCAGGGAAGCCCACATTCACAATTGCAAAGAAATATTCCGGGTAAATTACTGACTTCTCCAGCAAACCGTTGCAGACTCCTGTAAAGCATACAGAAGAATTTTGTATTGATGGTGTGCTTGAAGTGATGTTATAAGCAGCTATTGACATATGTACACACAGAATAATAAACATTCTATATTAATCCACTTCAAGTGAATAAAGACATTCCTGAGGTCTGGCCAGTTTTCTGCAGAGTGCTACAGAAACACAGGGTGCCTGATACTCTTATAAAAACTCTCTACCTAAAAAAATATATATAGCGCTGAGTCCCTCCACAAAGTTTAAACCAAGCACAGCCGAATAGCCTTTTCATTCTGCAGGCGCAAGGTAAATGTTTCAAATGTTTTTGTCAGAGGCGGAGGCGCTGAAGAGATTGAATCGCTGTAAGAAAAAACCCAGCCAGAAGGAGGATTTGCGCCGGCCGCGCCGGAGCCTTTGCTAGCCCGCTGCCCAGCCAAGCAGCAGCGACAGCAGCTCCTGCTCCCGCCCGGGCTGGCGGTGGACTCAGGTTCCTCGCCCTGAGCCAGAGAAGCCGGGTGCGCTGGGGAGGTCACACACATGCTGTCTTTGGGAGGAGAAGCGGGGGGTGAATGGGAGCTCTGGTCTGCGTGGGGGTTGTGTCTGTGTGCGTCCGTCTGTGTCTGTCCTTTTAATGGCCCGTTAGGCAGAAGCATCAGATGATTTTAGGAGATAGACACTGCTTCGCTGCTCTGCCCTTATGGCAAAGTCCTACGGAATTTAATAGGGTTGAAGCCAGTTGGATTATACTGAAATACAATCTAGTTTCACAGAAAAGACGTTAAAAAAATACCTGATACCTATAGAGTTTAATAGCAATGGTTGTCATCTTATACCATTTTAAAACCAACACATGCGTTCTTAACAGAACATTATATCTCTGCTGTATATTCCTTTGGGTTGGCTTAAAAACGCTATAGACAAGTTATCATTCTCTGTCCAGTTATATTGGATTTTTCTGTGAGAGGCAGCTGAAGTGATTGAGTAGTAATAGAAATGGACATCTCCATTAAAGAATAAGTAACCATGCAGTTGTGCTGCAAAGCCAAAGCAGTGCTCTTGCTGTCCTGATCCTTTCTTAAAACAAAATGGTGCAAAAGGAATGCTGGCCAGGTCTTACTCAGTCTATGCTGAATATACCTGTTCTTTCTTTACCTTGTGCTTTTGCTCTTTAAATATAGTTTGGTTGGTGCTGAATAAACACAGAGTGAGAAAAGGGACCAAGCCCCTAAAAACTTTCTATCTGAAAGCATAGTTCACCAAAACTTAAACAATACATTATGTGAAAACATCAATAAGAAATGCCTTTGCAATTATTAGTATGTTTAAGTGGTTTCTTGTGGAAGTGGCAAGAGTCGCATTTACTTCTGCTACAGACAAGCATCTGCTAGTGTGAGTGCATCACTCCTTTCTCTGCTGGTCTGCCAAGAGCTTCAGCATGAAGGGAAAAAGGCTCACTAAAGGATGTCAGCAATTTATTACATGATAGGGGCTTATTTTTGCCCATTAATCCCAGGCCTCTTTCAAACGAAGACATAAAATTATGCCAAGTGACTGTGTGAGTTGTGATATTGCCAGCTCTTAGCTGAGGCAAGAAAACCTTTCGAATCTATTTCTTTTGGGACTGAGACACAAACTTGTTCTGTAAACTTGTTCTCTTCCCTAGTTATCCACTCAGTTTTCATGGCTTTCTGCTAATAGTTGTCACCTTAACTGCTGAACTGCGGGGTCAACAATATCGTTAAACACAGTTTTAAATACAGCTAATGTGAAAAATTTGCATCGAAGATACAATCTGTGTCCAAGGAGTATAAAATGAATTTGCTTTCTGTATAAGACTGAGAGGGGATTAGGTAGGGGCAGGGATTTTGTAAATTAGCTAGAAACCATTTTTATCAAGTTCTCGGATGTTTGAGAAGTTTTAGTGGAAGACTGTATTTTTCATAAAAACCTCCAAGAAGTTACTGTTCTAGCTAATCCAAGAGAGAAGACAGAGGACTCTAGGCCATAGAGGAAATTAAAGTAAAATCTTATTATTACTTATTAAAAGCAAAAGCAGGTCAGTTGAAATTTTAAAAGAATACTGATTTAATACATTTAAACTGTTCAAATAACTGAGGGTTGCAAACATCAAAACAAGCAACCCGGTATGTGAATCACCAGAGGACAGAGGAATTAACTGATCTGTTAATGTGCAAATGATTTCAAAGTGAATAACTAGGCCTGTGCACATCTGAAAGGAGACTGGAAATCCTACAGAGGTATACAGCCATATAAGCAAATAAAACATGGACATGGAAATTCAGACCTGCATTCAAACTTTGCATTCAAAACCATCCTCGCATTCAAACCATCCTCGTTACACACCAAACCATCAGACCTGCATTTAAACCATCCTTGTTACATACTCCTGAAGTTCTCCCTGCAGATTACTAAGCTTTGGCCCATTTACTATCTGACTCTTCTTCCATGGGAGTTAACACCTTTAATTTTTTCTGCCAGCATTCATATCCATGTCAAAGAGGGACTGGAGACAAAAAGGCAAAAAACTTTGTTATCTACTTTCATCATCCTGCCTGAAATACTTAGTTAAACAATAATAATGAAAAGCTCACATCAGGTGTACAAAAATGAAACCTCCAAAATTTATTCTTTTATTTCATTTTTTTTTATTATTATTTCTGATGCATAGCAGGCTCTTTATCCATTTTTAATTTGGTTCTATTTCACATATGGCTGCTCTCTGCTCTACCATACAAGAGATTTTTCTCAGCTACGTGTTTCTTTTCTGTGCCCAGAACATTTTCCAGGGGGATTTCTAGTGAGTGCTGTTCCTTTCCAGACTTTCGAAGAGCCTGCCAGAAGCAAGCCTTTGCTGTTGTGGGACAAGTCTCAGGAAGGGATGGCCTTGCTGAGACATCGGGCACACCGCAAAAGATCTTTCTTGCCCTCTTTCCTCGCCCGCAGCCCATGGCTGCGCCGTCTCCCCAGCCCCTGCCCGCTCCCTCTTCCGTGCCCTCCCTTTCTGCTGGAAGCACACAGTCCCTTCGGAGTGGTCTGAATCACCAGACTACAGCGGGCGCCCTGAAGGTGTTCTTTGGTACCTAAACCTAGGATTAGAGTTAGAATAATCCTGCGTCAAGTAAAGGATGCTCAGGCAGCCTAAATCTAGAGTCATTAGGAGAACCTGACCCTCCACCAGAAATGTTGCCACTGTACGGAACCAGCCATGATATTTTCGCACGGCGTTTTGTGATGCCAAGAGAGGGAGGCTAGTCAGTGACAGATTTGGCCCTAGGACATGGAAAGCCATGATAAGGCAGTCAACAGGATTCAGATTTCAGTTGTGAGGTAATGTGATGCCTCTTGTCCTGTTCATGCAGGAGGAGATTAGATGTGGTCTAATTAGGCTACAGCTTCATTAAATTGTCTGGGAAAAGTGTATCCATCATACAAAGTAGGAAACCTTTCTCTCCTTGATCATTCTTAGTTTCCAGCCTGGACCCGAACTGTTGCTGGGACCTCTGTGGCCTCCCTTGGTAGAAGGATGAAGACAGCTGATAAAAAGGAACAACATTTCCCTTAAGTAATCAAACATCGTACCAAGTCCCTCTTTTCTCCAGCCTCTCCAGGGACTTTTCCTATGTTTGTTTCCACCTCTGGTTTATTAATGAACCAGACCTTGTATGGAATGGGTATCTGCACTGAACTCCTGCTAAATTATGATAATTTGGACTTAACGTCTTGACCTAACCAATATGTCCGTTCACCTGCTGTGGGGAAGGAAAAAACATCTTAAAGGAGACATGGATCCGGTTTGCTCCTGCTGGTGAGACAAAACCCTTTGGCACCTACACTGCACAAGTACATTGCTTTCATCTGGCCTTTGAAGAACAGTGGGGACTTTAAAGCTGAATGGCTTTAAGAAATATTTAATGATGAACTGTCACTTGCTAAAGGGAGAAGCCAACCAAAATGTACTTGGTTTTTAAATGACACGTGTTGCTGTTTAGATAAACAAAACATAAGTTCAGCTGGATCCTCCATCAAGAAGAAACCTGAAATCATAGCTGTTTGTAAACTGGTAGTTCACACATTTTTTGGTCTCTTTTCTCATGAAATGATAACATGACATGCCTATGGAAATAGTAAAATAAAGGGTGGATTTTTTTTTAAGAGTAGAATAAAATATCAACATTTATTGCAGCAGATTTATGGCTAATTTTTGTAGTGCTACTGACACATCCTATCAGATTTGTAGGCTTCCAAATATTATACTACTAGATTTTTGAATCTTATTAGTGGGTTTGCATGTATAGTGTTATTGAATTTGTTGTTTGCTGATATAAGAAATTGTTATGGTATCAATCCTTCAAATAATATCTGCAATTTTGAATCCTGAAAGCATGTTCCTATTGTACTGGAACCAGTAATAAGATATATGTATTATTTTTAGTATTGATTTTGCACTGCAAACCTATCAGAGTTCCATAGTATTTATTAATTTTAATTGCCCGTAAGATCTCACTAAGTTAGTAGGATACTTATTGTGAAATGCAGGGGGAGGGGGAGGAAAATTTTATCAATCTACAGAGAGTTTACAAGACTGGAAATTCTGGAGTCAGCACAACAGCTTAGGGCAAAATCCTGCTGTTATGCAATATGGTTGTTGAGGAGGGGGGAGCAGAGGGGTGCTGGCAGGAGAACCAGCCTACTTGTGCAGAACCGGCAGCTAGGGAGAGAAAGTGTTCAGGGAAGGTACCCTGTGGTATGTCTCCTACAGGCTAGTTAGTGCCTAGCAGACCATAGCTGCTATTGGTCCCATAGGTGCTGGGTGGAAGGGTAGCTGGTCCTGGACGAGGCAGGAGTCTGTGGCTGGAAGAAAAGCCCTGGTCCCTCCCTGCCCTATGTCCCAGCACCCAGCTGTATATCAAGCTACGGAGGGCTGGCGGTTTACTGGCAAGAATGGCCAAAGAGACCTACCTTAGGGATTTTACATGATTATGAACAACTTAGGAAAGCCACGGACCTCTTGGAGTGGGGCTGGGCAAGGAGGGGGTTTGCCTGCCACCCCAAGCATGGACTTGCCTCCATGGGGACAAACTTTTTAGCAGGGCCTGTTGTGATAGTACAAGTAATGGTTTTAAACTAAAAGACGGAAGATTTTGACTAAATATAAGAAAGCTGTTTTTTACAATGAGTGGGGTGAAATACTGGCCCAGGTTGCCCAGAGAGGTGGCACATATGCCATCCCCGGAAACATTCAAGATCAGGTTGGACAGGGCTCTGAGCAACCTGATCTAGTTGAAGATGTCCCTGCTCATTGCCAGGGAGGTTGGACTAGGTGACCTTTAAAGATCTATTCCAACCCAAACTATTCTATGATTCTATGATTCCATGAACTTCTGAAATTCCTGCTTATTTGGTTACAACAAATATCCATGAACAAAGAGAAATCAGTATTTTAGAACTAAGTTTATATGTTATCTTTAAATCACGTTCAACATACTATTTGTGATATGCTGTTTCTCAGGAGACATTGTTTATGCTTATTCTTACAGGAATTTTCTAATGTCCGCTCACTTATATTTTAATAATCTCATGCCACTAAACATTTATGTTCTGGGGAAGCTTAGCTGAACTTTAACAAAAGGCTTCGGACTGAGTTGCTTCTCCTTCCTTGTAAGTGTGAGTATGCACTACTATTCAGATATAAAAGCACGATGTAGTGTAGAACCTGGTGAAGAATCCTACAGCTTGCAAAGAGAACTCACAGAGTAAATGATGTCTTCATGAGAAGATAACACTTTACTCAGAAGTTCATTTTTTTTAATTATGAAATCACTTCAAACAGTTTCAAAATGTAATGGAAACAATATGGTGTGGCTCTTGATGTTGGCTTCTACAATTAGTGTGTTATTAATTAAACTCTCGAGTAACATAATAACTTGACTGTTGGAACCTCTCTTTGCATTTAAAATACATGCAGACTGTGGCTCCAATTATAAATAGACCATAACTCTAAAGGCTTAAAACTGCAAATTAAATTATTCAGGGACAAATTGTTAAATTTATGTTATATTCCTGAGAAATTATTTTTGTGCATTTTTATTCTGTTCCGTATACTGTACACCAACATCCTTTTCCATCAGCAAATTTTTGTTGCAGTGGACATGTGCATCTCTTTCTCTATTAACGTATGTGCATGCACACACACACGCGTGCTTGCACACTCTTACAGTTCAGTGTCATTTCCTGAGCAATTATCTGCATGTGTCTAAGCTGGGCTAAGTTGGTCTGAGATAGAACTAACGCTCCATTATCTCTGTTTATCTACTTTTCGAAAAGCTGTTCAACAGAACTGTGATTAGCTGCAATGACATTGTAGGGGAGATCCAATGCTCCTGCTTTCATTGAATCATCAGGAAAATTTCTACAGTCCAAATGGTCTTTGGGGAAGTTTCATGGTTTGGCAATAAGAAATCTATTTGTAACTCTCAAAAATCAGGTTATTTTCTAGCATGAATTAGCAGTTGGTATGGGAGTCACAGCTCCATCATCCATCTCCAATAAAACCAATTTATGAATGTGTTTTGTCATATTTACCCTTTACTCATGGCCAGACTTAACATCTGTTACCATCAGTGGAAAGATTCCCATGAACAGAAATGATTTTTGGTTTAAGAACTCATTTTAAAGACTTTACACTGTTAAGTCATTGGTCAGTGACCTGCAATCTCTGAATTAAAAGTGGCCAAAGAGACTAGGGATGTCCAGAAACAAGTGTTACTGGATTATAAACTTTTGGCAGCCTTGTTTGAGAACATTTGTTCAATCAGATATAGAGTTATGCTTGCTACATCTATATGGAAAACTGTAATACAGAACAATTTGTTAGAAAAATAGTTTCATGTGACCTTTTTCTTTTCCCAAAACTACATGGATATGATTAGGTTTCCTGTAAAAAAAGAAAATGTTTAAATAAATTATTTTTAGATTTAAAGGCAGATGCTACTTAGTACTGATTGAAACATTGTGCTTGATCCCAAATTTTACAAGTTTGTGTTTTGTTACAAAAACAATGAACAAATGAAAAGCAATAGAATGCTTTAACCAATGCCATATTATAATCTGTCAGCAGATTATGCACGGATATTTTTGGCATGTGTTGATATAATATAAAAAGAATACAGGAATATAAAATTAGCTTTGAAACAAAATTTCTACACTTTCCAAAGTAAAGTTTCTAAAATGGCATTTTTCAGTAAAAATAATTTGTTTTAAAGAATAGGAATAAACTTTAAAATATTGTTACGTTGCAACAGATCAGAAATTTAGCACAAAATGCCAGGTCAGAAATTCTTCTGTAGTAACTTTGGGCTTTATCTATCTCAGTATTCTCATGGTTGATAGTAGAAGCAACCAGAAGAGAGTTATGAATAAGGCTATCACTATTTACTCCTGGTGTCTTATTCCTGTGTTTTCACGAAGAAATAAAAGAACTAATTCAAAGCCTGTTTTAGAACTGAGGAAAGCTCCCTACCCTATTTCAAAGCACCCTCCTCCCCTACTTGAAGGGAAAGCATAAACCAGCTGTAAATCTTTATCAAGGTAAGGAACGAGCTTCCTGATATCAGTTCAAGTGCTAAACCCACTGAGGGGGAGGGTGTTAGCATCTGTGGATATTGTTTTTGTGTCTCCAACAACAACAAGCTATCTAGTTAACTGAGTTACCAATACAAAGCCAAACAGCTATAAACCAGCTGTACACAGCTGTATGCATTCCTCCTGCAGAGCCATCTGCAGATTTTGCCACAAAACCCCTGTTGGCTCCAGAGATTTTGGTGCCCTGGGGAAACTGGGAAATTTCTATGCCTCCAAGCACAAATTTACTTATTCAGGCACAAAACACTGTTCTGTCACCAAAATATTGCTGCCCTCCACGTCTGCCTCTGCTCCACACATCAATTGCTTTTCTTCAGCACCTCAGAAGGATTTTTTTTTCTATTGAAAATCACAAACAATTTAGAAGTATGCACATCTTCTCTTCTATACTTTCATTTGTCATTGAAATGCCTTCCCAATACTGCTAATATTTTGGAGAATATGGGTTGTCAGGGAGAAGAATTCCGGGTCAAAAGCCTTCCACGTCTCTCTCACTTGGAAACAAGAAACTGTGAGTCTTATCCATTTATGCTGCTCTTATCACTTTGGCTAGACTTCTCAAAACTGCCCTCCCCCATAACTTCTTTTGCAAGAGATGCTAACATGGCCCCTAAAACATAATAGTTCTGTCAGCCAGGATGACAAACCTGCACCAACCACGAGACGTGCTGATAACAACAACAACAACAGTATCCCATTATCTAGATCATAAATATGTACCCTGTCTTGCATATTGGCCATGGATTTGTCATCTAAGATAGGAGGATCCACTCACCTGCCTTTTGCCATAGGAGCAATGCCTATGAATTGAATCAGCTAATCTCGAAAATAAGTGTGGGAAGGACTTCATGTAGCCTTTCCTCATGTCTCAAGGCAGGATAAGTGCAGTGATGTCAGTCTCACAGATGCTTGTTGAACCTCTTCTGAAAGACTTACAATGGTGACAATTCCAGTCTGCTCATTTGCTTGCAGCAGAAGGAAGCATTGCGCAGTTAATTTTGGATATTCATGATTTAACCTTTAAAATCTTATCTTCTTTTTGTTCATCTGGTCGTAGTGCAAACCATGGCTAGTACTGATGTTAAATTTCATATAAATCATTAATTAAGACCTAAAGTCAATTATCTGGCATTGGAGCATGGACAATTACTACTGGCAAAGGGGGAAAGGGTTAATGCTTATATTCTGTTAAGAATTTGCATACTGTACTTCGAATACTGAGACAAGAAAGAGTCACAAAGAACAGTTTTATTCATTAAAAACATAGCCAAATACTTTATTCTCTGTTAGTCACAATGACTCGGAGTAATCTTTGTATTACTTTCAAAGACTTTTGGTAATCTTTATATGACATCATAGTTAAAACAGAGATAGGACCATTAGCTTCATTTCTTCTTAAACATCTTAAAGACCTTTTTTTTGAACCACGCTGTATGCAGGCAGAACTGCTAAAAATGTGTACAACTCTTACTTTTATAAAACTCTAACAATTGGATGCAATAATGTTCCATGTTTGTACACAAGAAGTTTTACACAGAGAAGAACACAGGCTTTAAAGAGTGTTTTCTCCACACATAGATGAACTTCCCAACCACTCATTCTAAGCATTTATAGGGATTATGCATTTTTGAGTGCATAGCCTACAATAGTTTTCTGAAGTACGTTTAAAAATATTCATAATGATTAGGCCATAAATAGATGTATTACTAACATTCATTGGTCCCTGGATCAACAACTCACCAGGGAAAAGAGTGGAGAAACATGAAAGCTGATTCAAGAAAGTTGCAAGGGGAGAAAAAAAAAAGAACTTAATGAAGATCTAGTGCAGTCGAAGATGTTACAAGGACAAAAATCACCTAATTAAGGGATAATCTCTCTTACTTTGTAGTATTGGAGCAATAAATGACTGCAGAGATTGAGTAATCAACAAAGCTAAAGTGGGGTCTTTAAACAATCTTCAAACTTGTTTAGCATGCTTGTGACAAAGCAGGCAAGATTATTCCAAATTCTCTGGTGATGTAAATAAACACAACTCCATTGATGTTGCTGGAATTGCACCCTCTATGTCAGCACATATTTTAACCTAGTTTTCTTTCCTCTCTTGTGAGGGAACTCACTTATTTTGCAGTGCCATCTTGGTTATTGCATGCTGTTTATTCAAGACACTGGTGGAGGAGGAACTGAAGTGCAGTTATCAGGTACTGAGTGAAATTGCAGCCCCATCGAGTCCACAGAGAAACTTCAGAGGCCAGATTCCTTGTATTGGATGCACAGGATTGCTTGGCCTATTTGTGTAGTGATGAAGTTCATACCTAAGTGCTTACAGATACACTTCTAAATTAGTAATACAGGCCTGATATTTCAGCAGGGAGAAGTATTCACATATCCAATTAAACTCCAAAATAGCTATGACAGTTTGAAAAGCAGTTATGTATTTATTTTAAGAAACATCTTCAAGGGATCAAGGATTCAAAATGCTGGCCTCTGCCTTCCTGGGTCAACTGGCTCTTACAGACTGGTAGCATTGTGAGAAATAATGGTATTGTATGGAAAATACCTTCCATTCAGTGAAAAAAACATCGGGTTTCCTTCTTTCCTTTCTTAATGGAGGTTGGCATATGCTAAAACATTAAATATCCCTCCAACCAGCTCTCTGAATCCAAAGTTGGCAGCTTCAGTCTGTCTCTAGTTACCACAATTAAGAATTGCACATGATTTTTTTTTCTTTCTTTTCCTAACTAAGCTAGATTTTTTTCTTAACTCATCAAGGACTTGAGACCACTTAATTATGCTGAGTAGTGCCTTACTCTGGGTGTAGTCCTATTGAGATTTTACCCAGTATGTGTAGTGCTGCCAGATTTGTCCTACAGATGATTAGAGACTATTCAGTTAGACTGTCATATCCTATTTAAACAAGGGGTCATTTTTTAAATTGTCTGAATTATATAAGGAGATAACCTTTGACTTAAGTAGTAGAAAAACGACATTGTTTAAACAAACACAAAACTGTTGTTGTAAAGAGTTCATAAAGATGAAAGATTGGAGACTAAAATTCTCTGTTTGTGAGCCAGAGAGTGGGAAGGCAAAGCTTATATTCTGTCTCCTGCTCAGTGTGTATTTACTTTAAACCTAACTTCAAGGTAGAAACTAAACTCTCCTGGAAAGAGTAAAGAAAATATCTCTGTGTACTGCTTTAAAGTTAGGCTTCCTTTAAGCAGGCACTGCCACAGGTGCCAAACGGTGTGTGTAACTGATGTTGAATAAGGTCTATGTGAGTCTATGCTGCGATCAGCAAATTCATTTAAGCACTCAGGTTAATACTAAACTCAAGCATTAATAGAGGAAAATGCACTCCCAGAGACTCATTTCTTTGAACGAATGAGTTATGCAAGTAAATAGCATTTTGGCTATGCACCTTTTACGTGGAAAAGGGAGTACATAAGGAGAGTTTAATTAAAAATCTAACTATTCCCTTGTCCTGTGCCTACAAGCATGCTAGGGTTAGATAAGTGATTTTTTAATTTTTTTTTTTTATCATGTAGAATTGCTGTACTGTTTTGCCAATTACCACTACCTTTCACATTAGTTGAACACTTTCTGGCAATGTCACACATTAAGATGTTCCCATGGAGACAACGGAGGAAGCAGTATCTTGGACTGATGCAATAACAGGGATGCAGAACCATAATTATGGTCCACGGTTAACATCACAATCACGTTCCCATATAAACTCTTATTTGGTCTTCCTTTATTTCAAATACAGTCTTTAACTTTGGTTGGAGTATTATTTTGGTCTGAAATATTGATGAGATTAATCAGAAGGGACTGATTTGGAGATAAGCAATGTGAAGAAACTAAGTTATGGCTTTTGAGTTACAATTTATCAGAAATACCTTGGTTTGGATTTAGCGATCAATAGCATACATTCCTTTGAGATTCCTAGCACTCACACAGACTTCTTAAAGCACATTCAAAACTCTGAGAACTCTCACGGCACAAAAAGTGACTTGTGTGCATTACTTAACAAATTTGCTACCATATTCTTAAACTCCACCTCAAAGAAAGAAAGAATGAGAGAAGGCACAGGGTTCCTTTGGCTGACGTTTGCAGAAGGTAAAGGCAGAAGAGTGCATGTGTTGGGTGAGGGGGGAAAGGGGAGGCCAGAAAGCTGAGATTTCCAAAGAGTAATAATTCCAAGAAAATTCAATTCTTCCACCAGAATTTAAGAGTTATTTTTGTTATCTTTTAATGGAGGTTCCTATTTGTGAGGAAGTTGAAACACCTGATACAATCTATGATTTTTTGCTTAAGTGTGAGGCAAGCATGGCTGTATTTTGTTTCCTTTAAGTTAATGGAGCATTACCCTGGCTTTTTAGAGTTAGATAATCTAAAGATATATGGTAAGACCCTTGAGATAGGAAACTAAGGCACAGCCAAAACTTAGGAAGAACCTTGAGCTAAACTGTATGGTTTTCTTACTATTAAAGTCACAGTGCAGAAGGGAAGTTCCTGTGTCTCAACACATGGCTTTTAAGCAAGTAAAGAATGGTATAATATGTGCACAAAACAACAATTTAATTAAAAGGATACCCTTAAGCATTTTAAAATACAGAAGTAAACTTTTTGAAGGGATACAACTGCCAAAACAAACAAATAAAGGCAACTATAAATTTGGCAGGGAATCAATAAAGTACTTCCTGCAAAAATGTGATAATTTTTTTTTTTTTTGTATGCAGTGTTATCTTTAAGTATCAGCAACAGTGAATGATCTTACACATGCAAAAGCTAGGCACGGTGAGCTGTCTATGGGAATATGATCAGACCTCAAGGTTGAAGCAAGTCCATACTAATAACATTTATTTCAACTATCTTGTGTGAGCTCGTTCTGTTAAACTAGCTTTTGACCATAGACAGATAAATACCAAGGTTTCTGGTAATGCCTAATTTTAGTAAGATGGATGTGGACAGCCATAAAAAAAAAGGCAAGACAAGTTAGTTTTCTTTGTAAAATCTGCACAACATATGACTGAGAAGCCCAAAAGTGTAACTTAGGCTATCTGGCCGTGTGGCCAATGTCTCGTTGACCAAATTGTCCAGGGCATAATTGTGGCCCTATTGGATTCTGTGGAAATATTCTTACTGAGTTCAAAAGAGTTAAGATTTTACCCTGTTTATGAACGTTAGCTATTTGGAAATAAATAGCTCTTTGGCACAGATTTTTTTATATTTTTTTTTAGAGGAAGCACTGTTATTTTTGAATGGCATTAACAAATCCAAGGGCAGTAAGTTTCAGTAGTTTGGAAACTTTGGCTCTTGCTGCATATTTTGCTTAGAAACACAAACTCCTGCAGACCTTTCCAACAAGTCCTCTAATCCCTCTGCTCCCTCCACTGGCTTCCCACAGAACTCTGCATTCGTCTGAAGGCCTTTATTCACAAAGCCTTGGATCATATTATTAAAAGATCAGTGAAATACCAGTCCCCAGAATGCCCTTGGCAACTTCATGCCGCTGGCTGATTGGGTTTCTCCACGAGGAGAATGTGCAGTTGTCATTTGTACAGAACAGGGAACTTCACACAAAACTAGTGCAAACTGGTTCTAACAAACCTCAGTTCATGGGCATATCTTCCTCTAAACACAAGAAGCATGTCATTAACATCACCTCTTGACACAGACACACAAAGAAAAATCTTTTCATGGATGTAAGTTTAGCAAATATAAAACAATGCACTCAACTGCAGAAACATCTCATCTGGCAAGAAGGTGGTAGGTAAAGAAGTGGCATATGTCAGTGTTCTTTAGCACGCTATTGTAAAACACAGGGATAGTGAGTATAATACAAGTTCATAATAAATATGATAGGAGACCACAGAAGAGAGTAATGGAAGACCAGGTGGATGGAGGTCAGTCAGCTGGTCTGTCCTCCTGCTCCAAGGCAGGATGAATGGAAATTACAAATATAGATGAACAAACATTTCTACAGTAGGCCCAATCCTCACCACAGTGAAGTCAAAATTTCCAGCTCAGCATCCTTCCTCAAAAAATGTCTTCTTGGAGGCCTTTCCTCTTCCAAGGACATGTATGACAGTCAGTAATGAAACATATTCTGTCAACTATCGAAATGAGGATTAAGTATGCAACTCCACACAGAAAAGGTTCAGCATTGCAGACATAAATCAGCTTTGCTCCACCAAACAATAGGCTCAGAGCCTGGCCAAAAAGACCCACAACAAAATTAGCATCAGGAGTGTTGACCAGGGTAAGTTTTCTGCTTTGTCTCAATGGAAACTGGCAGTGCTGTGAGCTCCAGAGGCCACTGGTTCTAATTGAGCTTGTCTCAATAGTTTCCTCCTCCTTGTCAGCAGCTGGACAAAAGCAGAATTAATGCCTAAGCCCATCTGTACTAGTTCAGTACTGGGAAGAGGAGTTTCCATGAAGGCATGAGATAGACCTTTGGGAGTAGGCAGGATGCTATAACAGACAGCGTGCTGAAGGCAAGAGACAGAGACCTGGGGTCAGAAAAGGAGTTGTTTTTGTGGCTACAGGCCTGAATGAAGTCATGTCTTAGCCGAGGATTTTATGTGTAGCCTTGCTGTTTTTGTCGTCTCTCCTTAAAGTGAAAAGAATTGGTATACATACTGTGTACTACCAATAGTTAATTTCTTCACCCTTGGTCCATGCTTATACAGGCCCAAATCCCATATAGATTTCAACATATGCTTCGCTTTGCACATGTAAAACATCTCATTCAATTCAAAGGTTTGATTGACAGTGCCTGGAGTTAAAGGCATATGTAAGATCATAAGGACTCAGGGCAATACATTCTTAGGACAAAAGCTGTCCCTCACGCCGTGCCTGTACAGTACCTAGCCCAGGGAGGCATATCATTACTGTGGAATAATAGTAATGATGTACTAGACCAGGAATTGCTCTGAATTTGCCTTCCAGTAAGAAACTGACCCCATCTCAAGTTCCCAGCATTATCATACAGCAATGGAATGAGATTATTGTTTCCTCTAATTTGAAAATTGGTGTTAGGGCCCAAATGCCCCTACTCAAATTCATTGTGATAGGTGCTGCATAGCAAAGAGTCATTTTTGTTTCTTCTCCAAAGAATCATCACTGTTGGTGGCTCCGGCACTAACCACTACCATCAGCTGAAAAGTTTATTATGGATTGCTTCTTGAAATAAAACATAACTTTTATTGGAAGTTTAAAGATAAATAAAAACAGCTGGAGGGAAAATACTATTAAATACTCTGATGAGCCCCATGATGTTCCACTTAAAGAAAAAATTCCTCTTGCTTCGTTTTAAGGACTCTTGTCTGCTGTGTTAAAGTTAGCTTTTCTTTCATGTGGGACAAGTGAAGCTGAAAAGGGAATTTACTTAAAACTGTGTACTGAAATTGCAACTTACAGGAGCTTATGGTCAGTGCAGTTCCAAGAATCCTTCACTATTTCTGTAATAGATGGTCCTTCAACTTATGCTTCCTCTATTACTTTTATGTAGCTTTCTAATTAGACTTCTTTTAAAACATTTTAATTGTTTGCTTTCTGTGGACAGACAGAATGCCAAACGTTCACAATCCTCTCATCTTTGAAAGTGACACTGCTCCGTTATGGGGACTGGGTTTAAATTATTAACAGAAGATAAACTCACATACACAAATAAAGGCTGGCTGGGACCAGCCATGGGATAAGAGTACAAGAAACAGCTCATGCCAGCACACCCCATATTTTCTGCACCCTGCAATGGGGACACGTTTCTGGCTCCAAGAACAGCTGTCTGGAATTGAGGAACCACCCAAAGAGTCCAGAAACAAAGAAATTCAAATGGAGTTATTTGGTAGGAACACACAGATAGGGAGAGGATTTACAGGGTGCAAAGTTAGTCTGTACCTATGCAAGCTCTTGTAAAGCATCGTTCAGGTGGAATAGTATTTGTTGAACTCTCTAGGTTCTTATAGGATGTTTTTCACTGTCGCATCTGAACACTTTCATGTAATGCATCGAGCGTTATGAAAGGTTTGGTTTTCCTGTTTCTTGAGGATACCCTAAAGGCCAGACTTGCCTCTTATGCAGACAACAAGCCCAAGAGACCAGCTTCTGGTGTGGCCAAAGTGCACAGACTGGAGCACGTGTGACCCTGCAGGCTGGATCATGCTATCAAGCACGCTCAGATAGGCTGCGTCCAAACTGGTGCAGGGTCAGCAGAGAGTGGGATGCTCAGCGTGGCACACTTACAGCTGACTTGATGTGTCCCTCCAGGAAAAATCCAAACCACCTCTCAGGAAGGGCAACAATATCTCATGGTGAAACGTATCAAAAGCCCAAAGGATAATGAAACCGTGCATCTCTTCACTTTCCACTCAAGGGAAAAGCCTCACTCTTTGAGCCTTGGAGGTTGTTTAAATTTCAAGAGCTGCCCTGAATCTCAGATTAATTACTAGCTTCAACTAGAAGTTTTTGTTGATCTCAGAACATTGCATCTTGCATTTCCTCAATAAAGACAAAATTGAAACTGGTTTGGACAGCTAAAACCCACATGGATTTTTCATCTTTGTTTGGATAACTGTATGTTTGAAAGAACTCAGGTAGATTTCTCATCTGTGTGGTACATTTGCTACTTCACAAAGGACTGATTACTCCTGACAATTAAGGGGTCAAGACTCCTTCAGGCTGTCCAGAATTCTTTGGGGAGTAAGTTCCCTGGTGCCAATGTCCTGCTGACTGGAGGACACAGAAAGCCTGGATCCGTTTTGTTTAAGAAGGTTTCCTGGATTGTGCTGTCTTTTTCACAGAAGAGTCATCACAACTTATTGCAGCTCATTGTTCTCTCTTCTGGGGCAGGCTGCAGACACTCAGGACTAACAAAGCAGTTTACCGTGCTAGTAGGAGTTAGAAATTTAGGTGGCAGCTGACAAAAGGGTTAACTGGGTGAAATGCAGCCTTCTACCACAGGCTTTGGGTAGTTTGCTGTGTTTCTCCTACATCTATTAGTCTTCTTCTGGGAAGTCTGGCTACATGACCATCCCAAGCAGCATTAACTGGATTTCTTAGGCAGAAATAAGTAGAAAGAACAGAGTAGAGAGCACACAGTTCTGACCAAAGGAAAAAGAAAAGATATTTGTTTCATTTTTTTTTTAATTCTTATTATTTTGTCAGTAATTCTTCTGAATTACTCTCTTCATGTTTCCATTTTTTGATATTGCAGGGTTTTCTGGAAGATTTCTATGAGCTTGTTTATCACTAATACGATACCTATGTTTATAGTAAAATAGTAAGAAATGAAATAATTTGATGCTGAATCCTTTCAACAGTTCTGTTACTGAAATTTCACTTTTGGGGGAATTCTAGGTTACCATTTTAGCATTTCTTAAATGACTGAATAAATAAATGAATAAAACTGAAGAGAAACAAAACTGTAATAGAAAAAAAAGAATCAAACTAAATAAAACCATTTCAGGGTTGGATTTTTCTTGTTTTAATTTACAGCTCCCCTCATTCTCCCAAACACGGTCTTGGATCTTTTCCCATGAAGATGCCCTGTTCTCAACTTTCAGAAAACATATACTTTTCTTATAAATTAAATATTTCTATTACATTTCCTGTGAAGTCACTGCAAAAATGAAACTTTCCAGTTTTAAGAATCTTCACCAGTATTTCCCCAAAGCATTAATTTTTACAAATACTTTATTGGATCTTATATCACAAGCCTCAACTGTGTCTATATGATCATTATGCATTTTTTATTTTTTATGCAATTCCTTGAAGCTCAGATTTTTTAAGGGTCTGCTATCTGTGAATAATAGCAGCAATTTAAAATCTCTTCTGTTGGGATTAAATTTCAAAGCCATTTGAGATTCAAAGCCATTGGAAATGCCAATACATTTGGTGAGGAAGCAGGGAGTGGGGTTACTGTCAAGCTGGTAAGGAACTTGAGTGAAATCCCAGCTTTATTACAAAGAGTGCAGGTTTTCCCCCAACTTCCTAGATTCCAAGACTGAATTCTAATCACTATCATTGTGGCTTATGTAGAACGAGATGAGGTCTGAGTCTGATAAAACTGTCATAATGTAAAGGGTTATTTAAAAGGTATATTTGCAACTAGTTTTACATAGGGAAAGGAGAGTTTGCAAGTTGTTCCTCCTCCTTATAGCTGTCACACCAGAGAAGAACAATGACACTTCCCTCAAAACACCAAGAGGTATTTGAGGACAGAAAAGCACAAGGGCTCTACCATGGCAAAATGGGCAGATACGAATATGGCAAGGTAGAGGGAAGAAATATGAAATTCCTCTGCCTAGAATTGGAAGATAAACTTTATGCATCGAGAAGCACAGGAGGAGTGAGCCTCCTGAAGCACGTTGGCTTCAATAGACTTCAGTGAGAGTTTAGCCTGAATAAAGAGTTCAAGACTAGGCCTTGTTCTCCAAAGGAAGAGAGCAGTATAAATGTGTGTCCCCATTAGGCGCACTGTACACAAAGAGAGGAGTAAGAGTTATAACAGTAGCATGCTCTCCTCCTCTCTCAGCTGTGTGATCAGAGAGGTCAAAGCCTCCCTGTTCACTGTGAACAATGCCTTGGAGCAGCAGTCAGGAATCTGTCACTCCAGAGCCACATGCTGCTCTTTGGAAGCAAAATCCTTCCAGCCTCTGGCATCAGAGCACTTGGGAAAGAATTGGGTGGGGGGGAGAGGGAGGAAGAAAAAAAAGGGGAAAAAATGGAAAAGAAATAAAAAAGACAGAAAGAAAGGAAGAAGTGCAGTCACCATTTTTGGTAGCGATTCATTCCTTTGGTACCATCTTCTATAGAAGCTGTGAAGTTCTTCAGAGCGAAGCTAATAACCAAGTGGAACTGATCACAAACAACATTTTGTTCCTCTGCCTGAAGTGCACATGTTTTCAATTCGCTTGATAGCTGTGATTGATGCCACCAA
The DNA here is from genome assembly GCF_028500815.1 of Rissa tridactyla. NCBI lineage: Eukaryota > Metazoa > Chordata > Aves > Charadriiformes > Laridae > Rissa > Rissa tridactyla. Next base: position 57,385,609 of record NC_071469.1, read on the forward strand.
AGAAACATGCTCAGAATACTGCCCTTAAAAAAATAAAAAATAAAATAAATCACTTGGCGGCAAAATGCATTTTCATAGCTGGTTCTTCAGTGAGAGTCAAGTAAATGGTGCATTTCATCACTGTTTTCAGCTGTGAATCCATTAAGATCACCGAGGCACTCTCAGAAGTTGGGTGAAGAGAATAGAGAAGAAAAAGGACAGACTCAAGTAGCTTTAAGACACCTGGATTCCCCTCTGAGCCATTCATCACATTGTAACAGAGAGATCCCAGTCAGCTGCTCTTACAAAAGCCCCGTTCTTGCCTTTAGTTACGAGGGTGTATGGCCTTATTCAGTGGATTTATGTAGCTTAAAGGAGACCAGAACTGGCCCCAGAGAGACTGAACTGTGCACAGACCTTCCTGCTAGTGGCAGTGAGCCAGTCACAGTGCACAGTGAGAGGTGTTATTTACCATATTTGAATCCTGATTCGGTTTCCGGCACACACTTCATCCAAAGTTTGGGGGGTGGTCGGGTGCTAATTGTTGGTGCCAGCTGATTTCAAAGAAATTAAAAAAAAATGGCTAGACAGACATTTGGCAACAAAGGTCGTTGACTTTCGGCTGCCTTAAAGAATGATGCATCTGCTTTGTTTGACTGCCAATAGATAAGGTGCATATGAAATTCCCCTTGTAAATTAGCAAGATAAAAGCGATTCTTCTCTCCTTGGATTGATCCTTTTTCCAGGGTTTTAATCATGTTGAAGGCACAGCCCTATTTTGGAGTCAGTGGGGAACCGTGCTGCCCAGGGGAAAGCCCCAGGAAGAATTCCTACACCTTCCTTCCTGGGCAAGAGTCCAGGCTGCTCTCTTGTGTCTGCCTCCTGCAGTTTGTCCACAGAGTAGCCGACAGTCCACAGGCAGACAGGTGAAATGGCTTTTGTACGGCTGGAAATGCAGGGACTGAATTTTGATCATGGTCAGGAACCACTTTTTATCATCATCATGCCCCCTGAGGCCACCCTCTCTGCCCCACATGCCAGCAAGATGCAAGGACACAATCTGGTCATAAGATAGGTGAAAGTGTCACTTGTACAAGTGTAAGAACTTGAAAGAGAATACACGACTCATAGTTACTGAACACTGTCAGGAAAGGGAGCGTTGCAAGGCACAGTCTGAAGTGGAGAGGGATCTATATACAGCATATAAGGCCAAATTTATCTGAAGATTGTCCTTAATTTGCCAATCCTTTTTGGCACACTTGGTTCTAGCTAAGATGACTATAACTCCCAGTTAAAAAATGATTTGCAATTGAAATATGATAAAATAGTTTGTTAATGCCAGGGAGAGCGGTCTGCTAATGTTATTTATTTCAAGTCTGAAGTTTCTCACGAAAGAAAGAAAGAGAGAAGGAAGAAAGAAGGAGGAGAGGGGGCTTTTTTTTTTTTATGTGTTTGCCTTCACGGCTTTGGAGTGCTCACTAATTCCATCTGTCCACAACAGAGCCATCGGAACGGCGAGAAAAAGCATTTCCATATGTGCAAATTAGCATCCAGCCTCTCTTAATCTGTGCAGTGCTCCTCTGAAGTAGATGGCGCGGATGGCTGCCAAACCCACTAATGGCATTCAAATAAAGGACTTTATTGGCTTTAACTGCCACTTTTTCTTTTTCTTTTTTTTTTTTTTTTTAAGATAGAGAATGCGTTCCCCCTCTTATTTTATTTTTGTTCTGATATTGTCACTTTGTACTTTTACCATTAAACAAAAAGAAGGCTCTGTGCAGCTCTTTAATGGGATCCGTTTTCTCCTACAGATGCGTTCTTTTACTTTCTAATGAAATCTCACCATTAGTTATTACACTATAATCAACACCTAAAGCATATCATTCCCACTCTCAGCCAGCTTGTCTTTCCCAAGGAAGTTCTTCCTCTTTTCTCTGCTTTTCAACAGCAGAGACAGGGCTGAGATGAGAGACATCTTGCTTGGGATCCTGCCCGCACTGTGAGTTCATATGAAAAGGAATCTGTTTGTTTGCTTGTTTGCTTGCTTCTCAAATTGTTTTTCAAGGTCTGGCACATTCACAGCTGCAGCCGAGGACAAGTAGAGGTGCCAGCGGTATCCTACTCGGGGTCACTGTCCCAATGGGTGGCTCTGCACCCAGCAAGGGCTACCATTTGGGGTATGTTTTGAATTTTGAACTGCTTGATTATTTTAATGGAAAACAAAGGAAATTATTTAATCCTAAGAAAAATGTAGCCCTTATAGCAAAAGTATCCCTCCCATTATACTAAATCCATCTTTATTTTCACCCATCAATATTTGTCCTGCTTCTGGCAAGGGTTAGGTAACCACACCTGAGGCCTTGTGATCTCAGATCTTGCTGAACATACATGGTTGCTAATCCTGACTTGACTAGTGGTGCCAGCAATAAAACCACAGTCTCTAGTGTGTAGCAGACTCCATATGTTAGCCCCCTAGTCTGCTAAGTCACCACGCCAGCCTAAATTTGAAACATTTCTAAAGTGTTATACAATGTTGTAATAATGTTTTTACAAAACAAAGGCTGAGTTACTGGAAGCCATATTCATCCAATCAGCATCTTATTGAAAGAGGAATCTTGATGGTAGCAGTGGTGACACAAGCTATAAAAAAATAATTTAAAAAATTGTGCTAAAGTCTTTAAAAGGGGAGCACTGAGTTATTAGGGAGTGGAAGTTAGAAGAACTGCTGCAGAAAAGGAAAGAAAGTCTCAGGTGAATGTCTCCTGAACCCAAGTCTCAGGTGAACCCAAAAAACCTCAAGCTGAGAACACAGTTGACTTAATTAAAAAGTTCCTAATTGCTAAAATGCCACTTATAAAACCAAGAATGGACACTGCTAATTACATACTGAGCAGTGTCTGCCCAAACTGAAAACCTTCTACATAAGCAGAACTTTCTCAAAATACTATCGCTGCTGACTGTTGTAGAATTTTTCCCATGTAGAAAAAAGAAAACAGCAAAACAAACAATTGACTCCGCACCCCAAACTTAGGCCTAAATCATGAAAGATACTCAGAGGGGATGGATCTAACTTCTTTTAGGTTTCCTGTGAGATTCCAATCCTACAAATATTTAAGCAAGTATTTAACATTGGTGCCCGGATAGTGTAGTTCTCTTTAGTGACGTTAGTTAGGTACTTACAAATGAAGATGGTGGAAAAACAACTCATGTATTATATAAATCTATATCCATCACATCATTATTTTTTAATTTATATATATCTTTGGAGCACAAAAAGCTTAGAGGCACAATGCCAGCCATAAGATGGAAAGATCACCACACTAAGTACCAAGAAGCTAATTGGAGATTGCATATAATTTAAAAAGCTTTATATAAATTTTATATTTCATACAAATACTCTCATGAAAAAATAAAAGAAATGTTGACCATGTTTACTATGCTATGGCTGATTTTAACCCTGTTTTACTCAAATAATAGGTATTATGTTCAACAGTCATAGTGCAGAAATTGGTTTTCCAGAGGCTTTCTCAAATACTTCTATAACACATTTATCAATATTTATTTTCCAGAAATATTTGCACCAGAAATTTGATTTTGTACTGACTTGTACAAGAAATCTAATTATTTAAAAGAGCCCAGGGCACCACTTTGTTGGGCATTATACAGAGGTTGACTAGAACACAGTTCTTGATTTAAAGGGATTACAGTTTTAGCTGTCAAGACAGACAAAGAGCTAACAAGCATTGTGTAAACTATGCTCCAGTAATCAGGACAAAGATACAATTCCTTGTGATTTCTGTAGTGATTTCACTACTGAGCAATCGAGCACACAATGATAATAGAGAGGATCACTTAAAGTAAATGATGCTTAAATGCAGGGGGAAAAATTGTCAGATTATCTTACTTGCTATGAATCACTCATTAATCTCTATTTGCATTTCTTATGGAAAAGAACCTTAACTACCTGATCTGCATGTGCAAATAATAATTATTATTAAATAGTGAAAGTAGTGCAATTATTAAATAATGCAACAATATCAATCATTACTCCTATTAATAATAAATTATAATAAATCTCTCAGAACTATGCATGCTCCCAAGCTGCAATATTCAAACACAGATTTGAAACATCTGTTTGGATTTGGAGTTGGGGTTCTTACCGTATCAGACACCAGAGTTACGGTTCAAAATACGTATTCTTTGGCATCTTGGACTTTAACTCCCTCTCCACGCTTACTCTTCCCCTGGTCCATAACTAGCCCTGAAACTGAGGATGAGAAACTCTGTTCAGAAAGTGTGGAGATTCAAACTCTCTCTCCTTTATAATCAGTGTAGCAATGAGTAATTTAGGTGTTATGATCCTCATTTTACACTTATGGAGATGAAGGCTGAGAGAACAAACAACATGAAAGTCAGGGACAGAACTAGTACTGACTCCCAGACTCCTTTAGTACTTCTTTCGCTGCTGTTTTTGCCTACATAAGTTTAGCTGTCAACGTAAGCCAGTATGAAATTTTTATCTTCATAATAGTTACAGGAAAAATATTTTGTTTCCAGGAAAAAAGATCATTCATCATGGTAAAAAGATATTAATTCAGGCATATTTAATCCTATATGCTTTATATACTATCTTTCTGAAGGATCACAAGATGACGTACAAATATGGTGTAGTTAGATTATGACATTAACATGTTTTCTGAGTGCTTTGTAAAAGCAAGATCTAAGCAGGTTTTGAGACCATAACAGTGCTTTAAAACAATTAGAAAAAGTACTTAATTGAAACTGCTTTGAAATATTTTGAAAATTCAGTCTGATCTTGTGTAAAATCAGTTTCCTTACTTATCATTTAAATTTGATTGTTAAGTCGTTTTGTAAAGATTGTCAAGAGTCAGGGCAAGAGTCAGTGAAGGGGAGGAGAAGAGTATTAAGTAGTAGTGTATAACTTCTGTTTTTACACAACTAAACATACTTTCCCATGGTCCCTTTTCTCCTTTACAAAAACATCCTCTCTTCTGACGTAACACCCACAAAGACCGATGCAGAGACATTTGCTACAGAGCACAAGTTGGGTGAAAAAAACAATTTCAGAACTTCACCTGCGCATGGGTAGCAACAGAAGAGGCTTTTCCTGTTTGAAATGAAACTTAACTGTCATAACTTTGGCTTTTCGCCCAAATGAAGCTGATATAAATTTTGTCAGCACTGGTGTTTCTGCAGCATGCACATCCAAACACATGCACATTGACACACACAGAGGCTCATGCATAGATGAACAATGGCAGCGAGAAAAGAAAAAGACAAAAAAAAATTTAAAAAATTGCAACTCTCATTTTAAATCCAAGTCTCTTTGACTCCAGTGGAGCTGGGCTAATTTACACCAGCTGAGAATCTGCTCTTGTATTTATTTTAGAAAAGACGCAATTTTGTCCTAACAAGCAGTTTGCAAGGCCTACTTGATTGATTTAGTTGACTCTGGCTTTATTACAGCCTAATGTGTTCACATCACTATTGTTAAAGTTGTTTCAGCACTTCTATTATTACTGCCTAGTTTTTGGCATTTAGAAGTTTATAATAATAATAACAGTATTTTGTACTTTTATAGCATCTTTCTTATGAGGAACTCAAAGAGCTTTGCAAACAATAATTACTCCTTACAGCCCCTCGATATAGCAGATTATATTGTAGCACATTTTACTAGCAGTTCAGATTCTGATCTCAGTTCACATCAGCGCACATGCAAACTATCTACGCTACGAATGTCGTTTGGATTCCTTCTGAAATAAAAACAAAAGCAGAAATGCCCTTTACAAGAGCTGCCGCTACCCCAGAACAAAACTTTACGGTCGTGATTCCCTTTCCCCGGAATTAATTTTCAAAACACTGGGTTTGCTCCAGCACCCGCTCTCCTCTGGGCTCACTGTAGCAGCAGAGGCATGGGGAAGCTGGCTTAAACAGATGATGAGACATTCCCTTCTATAAAGAAAATTTCTCCTGGCTCTACAAAATCATCTCTTCTTATTTCTACTGGGGTCTGTACTGTAAAAATAAAAAAATAAAAATGAAAAAGAAGAATGCTGTTGAGCAATCTGGAGCAAGATGCTTGTTATTTTTAGCAGAAATAAGAGAGATTCTGAAGCTACTTTCGTTTACACTGGAGAACAACCTAGTCCTATATTTGGTGTTTGGGACTAAGAAATAGACAGCCAAACATGCTCCAGTTTGGAACTTAATTACATGTGGAAACCAGACTCTCTCAGTTCTACGTGAACTGGTTGGACTGGGGCTAAATCTTTGCACTCCATTTCTAAGAAGACATCTAATATGTCATCAGACTAAAACAAACAAACAAAAAAGTTTTTTAAAAAGTGTATGCAAAAAGTGCTTATCACTAAGATTTTTTTATTCACTGATGTAAAACACTGATGTAAAATACAAAAAAAAATTAAACAAAGATCTGAATTTAACTACCCAGAATGAGAACTGTGTATAACCTGATTTCTTTGAATTACACTGTGAAAACCAACTGGTTAAAGAATATTTTCATTTCAGACCAACCTGAAATTTTTATTTTAAAAATACTGACATATAATATATGATTTCATTTTGAGAGCTTTTTTTTAAAGTCTATTTAAATCTAACAAATGCCAAGTAACATTTTTTGGAACTAAAAAATCATAAATTCTAAGAAAAAAACTCTTCCTCTCATGAATAGTTCAAGTTCACTGGAAAGTGCATTCTTCTGGAAAAAGAAAAAATAATCTAAAAAAAAAAAAGCCTTCTGTTCTGACTGGAGTGTGAGCACTCTAGAGTCTTATCGCTTCCATCATTATAAGAAATACATACAAAATTCAAGATGAATTTCCTATCATTTCACTCTTTATAATAAAAGTGTTTATAGAAAGGGAAAAGATTCATGAGATGACCCGTCTGAGCACAGATCTGACCTATACGCCCTTGACTGAGCTGTGTTAATCACTGTGAACTCCTGTGCTATTAAAACTGGTATCAGACAAGAACTTCAAGTGCATCAACACTTTTCAATGACAAGCAAAAAAAGAAAAAAAAAAGATGCAAATACTATCATGCCCTTTTTGCAGCAATTTGACAGCAGACGATAATTCAATTAACCGTCCTACCATCCCCACTGCCACTGGAAAGAAAACATCTTTGTCAGGCTGGTAAAAAAACCTGAGGTTTCATGGAGTAAAAGTCACAGCTTAAACACAAGGGAAAGCCTCAGCCTCAGTGCTGAAACCAGTGCATGTTCCGTCCTTTATTTCAAGAGCTCCTGAATCAGCCATCTTAATACACAGAGCAAAACGTTGTCTCCCAAGGAACTGAGTGGAAATTTTTCATTACCTTCCGTGACACTGGATTTTTGGATTTTGGATTCATCTTAGAGAGAAGCATAAGGATGGTTCTACAGAACTTTGAAAATACCTCACATCAATCAGTGTTTGAAAACTTAATAAATACCATGATCTAGATATTGGCAATTACAAGATCATGTGCAGATCTGGGAAACTGAAATGGCCAACTGATTTGAATCAGTGGGGAAGATTTGCCTGAAAACTGATGACATATAACCCTGTGAGTAGTGTTGATTATAATTACATGATTATAAATATAAGATTATAACTATATGATTATATTACATTATATATAGTGTAATTATAATTGCTTATAATTTACTTACAATTATCTCCTCTGGATTTGGCCCACAAAAAAACCTGAAATAAGTATTAAAGAGAATCTTTGGTGATCAATTACTTTTTGGAGTTAAACTTAACAGACAACTACGTAAAAAAAAAGACAAATGAAAAATCCACAAAGAAACATTGCAGAGCAAATCTTTTGGATTGATCTATTTCCTAGTCCAAACTCTGATTTAAGTGGTAATATTAGCATAGTCTGGAGGAAAAATAACATAATTGAGGCTTCAAATTGTTTGTGTTTACACACTGAAAGATGGTTGCAGTAGATTCAATTCAGAAGAAACATAGAGCAATCTTAACTCTATCACTTCTGACTGGAGTGCAAAACTCAAATCAATTACTCATAAACATTTGTGATAAGATTAATTTAATTTTTTTCTTAAACAAAGAGGGTAAATTAAAAGAATCAGCTTATTCCTTCCTACTCTGTAGTGACAAGATTAAAAATTAAATTTATACATATTTCATTTCTACATAATAAAGCCTTTTTGCAAAAAGAAAAAAATACCACAGTTCATCTAATTAAATCAAAGAAAATTGCCTGCAGCGATGCTACAGTATTACAATTAGATGTCTGCCAAAACCAGCCGTTTGAATTCTTAAACACCGCTCCAGTCTTAAATACAAAACATGGTTTTCATCATTTTGTGTGATATCACTGAAATAGGGTTTTTATTCATCATTATTACGTCAGCCTGGGATGCCTTGCCAGACTCATTACATATTTTATTCTGTCTTACAGAAATGTCGAGTGAAGTAAATACAGAATAGTTTTGCTTTGTTCTCTTAAGTCTACACATGAATTTTGGTATATAATGTTATGGAAATGAAATAAAATAGTTTTTAAAAAAATCTCTGCATTAAAATTGAAGTTTTGCATAATTAGTGTAATTCATGTAATCCTTAAATAGTCTTTGGAACTAGATATGAAAAGAATAAAAACCCAAGACACAACGATTACAAGTAGTTAAAGACGATTATTTACAAAAATTGAGGCTATCCACATTTCTTACACAGCCTAATCAGTAAATCTAATTTAGTATATATGTCAGTAGATCCAGATCCTGAAGGCCTGCACCAAATGCTCAGCTCACCCCCAGACTTCCTCTGTGACCTTCTGCAAGTCCCAGTTTTCCCCATGTCTGTAAAATGGGAGAATAATACTTCCTACCTGACAGGGGTGTTGTCAGGCTAAAATCCATGCAAGAGTATCAGACACTCATATACTAGATGTAATAAGGGACAGATAAAGAGACAGGCTGAAAACAGTGAAGACTGGGTAAATAAGTTGCTATGCTACAGTAAAGGCAATTCATTTAAGCATCGTTTAGTGGAAGCTGACTTGAGTTACAAGTTACTGTTGACTGACAGATGCAAAAATGCACTCCAAAAACACTAAGCTTGATTTCAGAAAAACTATCAACCTTCAATTTAAAGACCACTCATATTTGCAAAGCTTTGTGGAACATAAACAGTAAAATAATGAAGATAATACAGGAGTGATGACTGAGGCTGCATGTGCTAGGACCTTCTTATGCAATCATATTTTACATGTAACTATGAAAACTACAACAACGTTCACCTTCTCATCGTCTCTCTGTCTCCCTCCTGTTTTCCAAGTTCTTATGCTCCATAGAGCAAGTATGTTTGTAATCTCTGCTGAACTCTCCCAGGTCACACACAGGCATACTCCCTTTAGATTCTTCCAGTTGACTCAACTGAGCCTGGGCTGAGGTAAAATTGTATGCAGCCCTCCAGGGAAAGTTCCCATTGACCATCTGATGATACTACTTCCACTGACGTATTAGAGGAAAATGTTCATCCTACAGTTTCATGCTTGCCTGAACAAAAATCGGTGCCACGTACAGGCTCAGGATCATGAGAGTTTTGCAAACCACTTTGTACAAACACATATGTTTCTGAAGTCTTTCTCTAGATGAGAGACAGATGTTCTGTGCTCTGTGCACTTACCTTCCGCTATCCTCCATATGATCAAAGTTGTTTAAGGTGAAAAAAAAAATATTAAAAAAAATAGTACAAAAACATCCAGAGAAACGGATTATTTATTTTTTTTTTCATTTTTTTTTTCTAGATTAGATGCCACAGGCAGGTGCCCAGTACTCTGGTCAAGTGAGCAACTCCTTTTAAATGACTCTGTCAGATACAATCCTCTTGCTTCATTTTGTCCCTTGCTGCTACTGTCTCACATGGGATTGCACGCACTATGAATGCCTGGGAGATCTATAGTCAAGTTTAAAAGCAAAGAGATCACAAAGACACTGGGCACGTTATAATAGCGTGTTTAAATGAGACCTATATGCAGATACATGACCTGGCAGGTGACCAAAGATGTCACCTCAGGCTGGACAATTAGAGCCTAATAAAAACAGATAGTGTTAAGGTTCCATTATTTAAATTCTGGTTTTTATGGGTTTTTTCTTCCGTACTTTATGTTGACGCACAATGCAACAGGTAAACTGTTGGACTGCACTAGCGAGAATGTTAGGATTAATTTGAATTCGCTTATGCATAATTGAATAAAAGTTGTCCAATAACCAAAGTCCAATTCTGAGCCTTACTCAGGCACTTGATTCTAACTGCAGAAACTGTTGATAGCATAAGGAAGAATGGGAGTCTTAGGATGCTTTCCACAATAAAAGTGGACACCTGCATTTTGATTAGTAATCAACAGGATAGTTTGAGAAATCCATTACTCGATATTACCACGAAAGCTCACCATCTAATTCACCACCTAAAACCACTTGGCCTCTACTCACGAGGCATATTCCCAGAGGGATCCATCCAGTAGGTTTGCTTACAACGCAGCCCACAGATCTGGCTCTGACTAAAACGTGACTGGAAGGCAGTAAGGCCTCCTATTACAATCCCAAAGGACAAATGTTTGAAACTCAGGTTGAATTCCTTTCTCAGATTCCTGTCTGAGACTCAATTCCTGATTGCAGTATTTGTACATATCTGTAAGGTCTCATGTTTCTTCATTCCTGTGGCAATGAACCTTTGCAGTACAAGCTTTCAGCAGTATACCAATATCCAGGCAGGTCAGCTGAACATGTTCAACTTCGACGAAAGGTCCATATCCCATTTGGTATGCTGTTCCATCACATTCTCCCACTCATCACCACTCATGATTGAAAATTTTAGCAGAGATTTTTCAGCAAACAAGAAAAAACTGGCAAAATAAATCATCAATATTTGTTTACCTTGTACCCTTTTTGCCAGCCCCCAGACATTTGAAAATCCAATACTAACAGAAAAGATAAAGAATAGCAAATTACACTTAAGAAACACAGCATAAAATCTATACAATAAACTTGTAGAGAACTGTGCTGTCTTTTTCACTTACCTTTTGCCTATATTGCTCTGATTTTGAGAGGACACAACACAGAGTATTATTATTCACACCTTCATTCACATTTATGTAAAAAGTGTGAAAGCAAGATTTTAGTGTTCGAACAAATATTTTGTAGCTGGCATTTTTGTACTACGTTGTGCTTGTGGGAAAGTTTGTGAGATTGCAGAATTTGCATCGTATTATAATTACCAAACTCTGTAGTAATTACTGAAATTCAGTAGCTTTTGAGAACTTACAGTAGCATATAGGAGTTTCTAAAAGAGGAAAGTGTCTGAGAGTTAGTTGCTGGCAATAGTTGTGGCTGTCTATTCAGGACCAGAGAACATTTTTTTACAAACAAACCTCTTATATTTAGTACACACAATGTCATTATGTCACTGAATTCTGCTATTACCTGGACTGTGGACAAGTCTAGTCCAAGGAATGAGTATCAAAAGAAAAGATATGGTGACAGAGCTTTTGGCACAGGTACAGAAACCTCTCTTCTTTCCTGGGCTTCTAATGCATGCTTTGTAGAATAAAAACTAGAATATACACTAGCAGCCTAGTCACTAACAAAATTTTTCTAAATGAAAAGATGACACATAACACAGAATCATTTTCAGTGTTTAGAATTGAGCTGCGTTTCCCTTACCACCTGGATTAGTCTTAAAAGGATGTTGGAGTTGCCTATCCTCATACAAGAGCACTTTATGGAGTGAGCAAGTCTTTTCTGATCAATCCTTGTCTTTCACAGAGTTGCCAGCCAAACTGTCAGAAATCTGTTGTATGTGTTTGTTCAAGGAAAAGCGTACTTCTTTGCCCTTCCCAGCTTTGTTCGGATAGCTGGAGAACTCTACCATCCACTGTAGAGTGCAGAGTTACCAGTGGGAAGTCTCCCCTTATCCTTTTGACGAAAGGTTGTTTAAGAGCAGTATACCAGACATGAACCAGAGACACACTGCAAGTTACAAAAGCAGAGCATTTGGGGGTAAGTATAACACTTGCAGAGACTGAACAATAACAAAAGTAAAAGTGAACCATGTTGTTATGTAATAAAGCTTAGCACTTTTCATGAGTTAAGGATTACTATTTGCACATTAAAAATAGAGAAGACCACAGAGACCACTAAAGCTGGGATTAGAATGCGTAAAGCCCCGAATCCCAGATCTCGCCTTCAACCACTAAACCACATCTTCTATAGTCAGACCTTTTTTTAAGTCATGGAGCTGCTTATTACTCAACATTCTGCAAGTACTTAAGCACCCTGCTGAATCAAGGCCCACCTCCTGGAGACCAAAGCCCGCAGTTCTTACTCAGGCATTTATCCTTTGTAATCATGTAACTGGAATCTGTCTACAGTAAAACACACCCTTTTTCTGCACTGGAAAAATAAAGTCATTAGACCCTCCAGAGTTCATAGCCATGATTTGTAGCGTATCACTCCAGTTTTCAGCCAGAATAACTCCACTGCACTCAGAACGATTGCGCTATTTAAAAGTGGGAGTAATGTAACAGACAATCAGGTCCAAAGTCCGCAGTCAAATGGCCATGCAGTCTTGATGAGAATATCATGCTTCCTCATCATAATCAGCTGTGTTTGGTCCACCCTGCTGCTAACTGAGGTCTATATTGATACATTTAAGAGGCACAAACGGTATCACTGAGAACCTGGCCATGCAGTTCTTTTCCATTTGATTGTATTTGATTTGCAAGAAATAATATATTAACTTGCATTAAATAATTACCCACAAGCTGGAACCTGGTCCTGAGACTCTGACATATGAGTTTCTAGTCATGCTTAGCTGGCTATAATTTTTCATCTGGAGGGTATGTTCACTGTGCAAGCTGGATGAACGGGTTATTTTATGTTAGATCTCCAATGAATATCCATCATTGGCTTTAAAGAAAGAAATAAAGAAAATGTATTGGCTCGTGTAGACTCTGTCTTTCACATCTCCATTTACTCAAGAGCCATTTGAAGTTCTCTTTGTGTCTGCTGAGATAAATGGCCAGCTGGCTCCTATGCATAATGCATGCATTGTGGCAGGAGCAGGGGTATTTGGTAACCACATGTGTGATGACTTGTGGGAGATCCAGTCACCTGTATGCTCATGCTCCTTTAGTTTGTTAGCTCTCTGCATCTCTTGCCTATTGTCCACAGTATGTAGCACACTGAGAAGGCCAGAGTGGTTGAAAGGACAGTTTTGACCTCTTCGGTCTGCTTGCTGGTGCAATGATAAGCAAGTTTAAACCCTGTATTACTCCAGGTCCTCTTAGAGTGGGCAAGAGACAGATTTCATTCAATATAGAAGGCTGCAGAGGCAGTGTTTTCCCATACTATCATTTAATTTGTTCAACATATTAACCCACTCTTTGGGGCCACACAGTGGTTGCCAGTTAAATCTTGCATCATAGGTAGAATTGCAGTGAAGACTGTAAGACAAAGTATTATGGAAGACTTGTCTATATTAAAGGTCTTCCAGTTTATTACTGTCTTAGTTGCACTCTAAGGTGCTGTTCTGCCATCTCCTTGTTAATACATTTCAGCTGAAATTCACTGTCAAGCTTAAAGTATATGCTTCTGAGGATTTGTGTAGAAGACCATGCAATTTTTAATGAAGAGGTGGAAAGCTCTGGATAAGATCGATGTAGGTGAGGAGTGCCATCACTGTAGTATACTCAGGCTTTTCCCAGATTTGAGGAAGCCTTTCCTTGCTTGGCATCTTTGGCTCAAGATGTTGAAGGAAAGGTAAGTAAAAGATCCCAGAGGCGGGCAGACCTGACAGGAGCGATATGCTTGCTCTAAGTCAGTTGCAGATACTCAGTTCTCTAATGTGTTGAAACTTGTCCGCTGACCCCTCATTCAGCCTCCCATCCCCTAAATCTGCTCCTGCTCTCAGTTATTTTGCTGACATAATCATCATGGTTCCTACCATACCTTACCACACAAACTCTACAGTGAGGGAAATGGGAGGAAACAGAGGGAAATGCTTCCATCAAGTCTGCCTCCTTGGCTACAGGATCCCTGCTTGAAGCTGCTCTTGCAGCCACCATGGGAAGCAGGTGAGTGTGCGTTAGGGTGGCATTGCTTCAAGTGGAGGAAGCTGTCTTGCTCCTGCCCCTGCCCCTGCCTCCCTGCCACTTGGGCAGAGGACATTCCCCCATCAGACCACCACGCATGGTCTTACGGGGTGGTAGTCTCAATGCTGTTTTGTACTTACTGCTGTCTGTCTGGGGCAAATGGAATCAGAGATAAATAAGCCAAAAGTCTAAAAGTCCGGATGGGCTGCTGTCCCATTTTCTGCTGAAAGCTGAGCCCACAGAAGGGCTGCCATTAACTTCGAGGCACCTAAAGGACAAGTCTTGTGCATCTTTGGGCCAAGCAAGTTCTCTCAAGTATCAAAGGAGAAAATCAGACCCAGGAAGAGGACATCTGAGTTTGTCATCTGCCTCACAAAATAAAATGAGGCAGCAGCTGAACTCTTGTAAGATTATAAACAGGGCGTCATATCCTTTTCTAAATACACAATACATGGCAGATCTCCCCCAGCACCACCCCCGCCCACACAGACATACACACGCTTGATCCGTGAGCGGTTTTGAAAATTTGGGCGGTAGAAACGTTTGTCACACCCACAAGCTATAACTGAAAGAGGGGAATGGGAGAAAAGCCATCCATTTTGGCTTCACGCTAAATTATCAGCTTCTTGGTCTCATGCCAGCTCAGCCAGCTTATAATAATAACTGGCTCTGGGCCAAGGCTTTTTAGAGTGAGAGAGAGAGAGCGCACACTGCTTTCTCTTTCTTCAAAAATATTTGTTAATAATCTCTATATTACTCATAATCTGTGTAGCTTAATTAAATAAAAATGTCTATTTTAACTTCCCTGCTAACGGAAAACTGGAGGTGAAATGAAATTATTGGGAGTCCAGAATCAGTCTGGATTTCGAACATGAGACATCGCAGGGACTGTTTGTAACTGGTTTTCTGGTTAGGGCCCCTGCTACCCTGAGACCTGAACATAAACACTCACATTTTGATCGTGGATGGCATGAAAACAAAAGATTAAAATCTATGATGAAAACATACTACTATATTGAACCTTGACCTGTTATCCCTGAAGATATACCACAGTGCCTCTACATGATATGGTAAACTTTAAGAGGACTGACTTTATCTGAAAGACAGAGTTATGATGATGCCTAACAGGATATCTTTCTAATTTTAGCATGAATCCGGTCAAACTACATTCTTAATGGCAAGGGCTGAAGGAGAAGCAAAATTCCTCTAATTCAAACGAGTGTACAAGAACTGTCAGGTCTCACTTACTTAAATTCTATTTCCTCTGGTCTCTTTGTTGGTCTTATTATTATTATTAAAACCCCTAGAGATGACCTGCTGTGATTGTATAAAAAGCCCCTCATGCATCTGAGGTGCAACCACAAATAATAACAGTAAGCATAAGCAAAGCAGAAATCATATTTCATGCCTTTTGAACATAAAATACAGCAAAAAGGAAAAGAACATATACTAAAGAGGTTTCCATTAGGTTGCAGGAAGAACTCCCAACATTAATGTAATGATAGACGAGCTTACTGGATATTTTTATTAATGTCTTACAACTTGTTCCTTTTTCAGACTAGCTAATATTTTATCTTCCTCCTGCAGTGCAAATGATGGTCCTAAAAATTGTCCGTATACAAAAGTCCTTCTCTGGGGTTTTTATAGCTACCCATTGTTATAATTTGTATTAGATATTAAATCTATTACCGCCCTGTGCTGACCTGCGGTAAACCTATCAAGAAGCGTGTTAGGCATATATCAAGAAGAGGGTGAAGATCAGTTCATGCTGGCCATGTCCCCAAATCCCTGAACGTTGAACCTTGTTATCATTGACCTTCTTTAAGCCTTTTTGTAGCCAAAAGCTGCCTAACTGGGCTGCATACTCTTCAAGAACAATTTTTATCTTGAAATTTACAGCACCTCTTGTTTTCTTTCTTCTTTTACAGTATTTTTAGTCCTTCTACTTTGGGGGCTGTCACTAAGGGGATGATGATATCACAGGAGGCATTCAGCACTTCACAAGATTAGGTCTCTGGTCGCTGCCAAAAATTGGAAGGAGTTGAAGACTCAGAAAAAGATAATAAAACTTCCTTCTCTGAAACCGGGCAGATACATAGCAAGCTGAGCTGCTGCAGCTGCCATAGCACCTTTCTTTATTGTAATTTCATTCTCATTTATCACTTACATTTTTTGGATTCTATCAAAGACACCATGAATGTCAAGATCACTGAGGTGCAGACTATTTTCTTCGTTATTTGTACAGTGCCTTGCAGAATTGAGTTCTAATTCCTGATTAGCCTGTACAAACCACTGCACTATAATAAATACCAGAGATAATAATAACAACGTAGGAGCGTGAATTGTTTTCAATTTCAGAAATGTTCACGTCCCATTATTAGTCAAATTTATACAAGTTTCTTACTTTAACTGGATAAGATTAATCCATTTCCAGTGGACAAACTGCACAAAAGGGTGTTTGCATTCTCCAGGTGTAAGCACAGAGAAGCACAGTGATAGTCTTTAAGATATGACTGTTGACAAATTTATTTCTGTGCAGTTTTTCTAGAAATCTCATTATTTTCATATTTTTTCTGTTAAAACTTCAGCTGAAAGTTAGGCCCTGAGTCAGAGAGGATGTGTACTAAGAAGTTTCCCTCCCAGGTGAAATTGGATGCTTCGCTCTGGTGGAAGCCTCTCTGTCTTATGGACTGCAAGACAGACTCTGACTAACTGTGCAAAAGTTGGAGAGTTTATAGGTTCAAATGTAAGAAGCACTTTAGAAACTGGACTGCCACTTTATAATGCCATTGATTAACAGTGGCAGAGAACAGATGCTATGTATTCTCTGGTAAAAGAGAAGCCAAGGTGGGAAGGTAGAGCCTGGGTGCCAGGTCCTCCAAGGCACAAATTGCAAAGGCTGCCCTGCAGCAGAGTGCACTGGGTTGGCAAAGGCCTTGTGCAGGGAAATCTCAGAAAGCCGGAGGTGCTCCTTGGGATGCTTGTGGGGGACAACGACCGTGTCCAGGCCTCCTGGCACAGCTCCTGCTGCGGCGTAAGTTAAGAGAACCAGTTCTGAGAGGGAAGTGAGTGTACAGGGCTCTCCATGCAGAAACTGCGATTCCAGTGGTGGCTTGTGCTCATTATATAGTGTGAGATCACAAATAGAAGTTTTCACACTTGCCCATCTGCCACCAACTGACTCTAAAGAGCTGGTGAATCATACACTTAAAAGAGGGCGAATTTTTCCCCGCTGCCATTGGAATGTGTTTTGAAATTAAATATGCACAGTACAAAAGCTGAATAACAAGGTTGTGCTGATCACACCAGACACTGTGTATAATGCTACAGACATGAGGGTCAAGGGTCTAGGCCAAGACCACGGCCCTTAGTCACGGCATCAATGAAAGCTGATTCTTCCTTCCCCTTGGTGTCCCTTTCCATGTCTGAAGAGCCTATTGAAAGAAAGATTTCTTTGAGAGGAGCCAAGGGAAAGAAGAAGGGGAGGGGGAGAGGGTTAAATAACATAAATATGGTGAAAAAATATTATTTTTGTGCTTGCATATGGTACTTTTTTCTCTCTATCTAGCTATATGCATACATTTTCCATTTGCTATTTGTAATTATGGCTTTGGCTTTACAATGTATTCATCAGTGACACTGTGATCCTTTTGTTCTGCTGCATATTAAAATGGTTCAGAAGATAGATTCAAAAGGTCTCAGGTTCCCAAGAAGGAACATAATAGGGGTAATGCATGGCAAGAACAGTTTCTGCTTTCTGCAAAACAGGAATAAATAAGGGAGCTATTGCATTACACTTTGTGTACAGTACTGTACTCTCTGTCAAAGTGTTAGACAGATTCTTATCCATTGCGAATACTAGTTCTTAACCTGATTTACGTCTTGAAATCATTTTTAAGGTTCCCTGCGCTTAGAATGGAAACCAGGCAGGATTTATAGAAGCATTATAAGCACATTCTTTTTGTGAAGAGCAATGTTAATATGATCATTTTGGTCACTCAAAAAAAAATAGAAAAAAAGGATGAAGGAATGTTTTTGTTTTTCATTCCCACTTTAAAAGCAAGTTTTCTTTGGGTGTGACTAATCTACATGAAGTATAACTGTATCCATTACCCATTGTAGGTTTGTGCAATATGTGACAGCTGTTTGACCCTGTCACTAAAGTCTCTCTTGCCATGGAAAAGAGACAGGAGTATGCTGCAGTGAAGATAAAACACCCTTTATTCCGACTGCTGGACAGAATCAGACTCCTTGGTTCTCTGGTTGCCAGAGAGACTGTGTATCCTATGCATCTGCATGTTATTGCAAAAATCTTTCCAACCCCTGACCTATATAGCCCAGTGGTGGAAGGAACCCAGTACGCTACAGATGTCAGATCTCAGCTGCCCCAGGACTCAACTTTGCCTCTGATATGCTACCTGATTCTCTGGAAACATGACTCCAGCACCCAGGCTTAAGGCAAGATTCATCCACATTGCAAATTAGGACGTGGCTATGAACATAGCCGCATCGCGCAGGCTCTGTGATGTGAGTAATATTTGTTATGCCTCTGATGTGTTCATATCTACCTGTCAGCCTTGTGCAGTGGTGGAAGAATAGTCAAGTGTTCACCCAAAACTCAGTGTTTTACTGTTGCTTTTACAGTCTTCTCACATGAGCACGTGACTAAGCAATGCAATATTTGAATGAGGATACCTCAGCTTGCCTTCACACTACTAGGTCCCAAACTGGAGGCAGTATTGCTAAATCAGTGAGACACTGAAGCTAATTTGCTTCATTAAGAAGTATCAACTAATGTGTCAGTAGGGGCTATCCTACCTGCAGGACTTTGTGTCTCTGTACAGGACTGGGTTTAAATTATACCAACTTAGTCCATGCTGGCTGGGCCTCCCTGTCAGTGCCTCTGCACTGCACTTTGGAGTCATGACTTTAGGACTGCTGGTCCTCAGTTTCTCATCCATAAAACAGATACCAATACTTTTTCCTAACTACCATTTCTTGTTGGCCTAATCATATTAAAAGCAGCAACAACATTTGATGAAGGGCTCCATGTTAGTTATTATTTCAGGAAATAATGAATATTCTGTCAGTTATTTGTTCCTCCTTACCACGCAAAAGCAAGTGATTCTTCCCACCCCTTCATTTTCCAGACCTTACAAATCTGGAAGTGATGAAATCAAACAAAAACCATAAAAAGTATCCAACAGAGGATGAGGAAAAGATGGGCTCAGCTGCTCTTAAACATCGCAGACTCCAAAATATTTAAGCACATGCCACATTTTAACAACATGTGTATCCTTGCTGACTTCAGTAAGAGACCTTTAACTTGTCTTCTTTGGGGAGTCTGAAGATCAAGACCACATTTACCATGTGGCATTCATGTTTAGGACAGTAAAAAAAAAGTAAAAAATATGTTTACTTAATTCCTCTTCTTTGTGTCTCTTTGGAATATAGCTGCTATGGATGTTTATGTGAAATTAATGTTGGTTATATACCACTGATATTATGGTTAAATAATTAGTGTTGTCTCAGTTGCTAGTAACTTGCTGTTATTCACTCTCATTGTGAGCTTCTTTCCTCCCCAAGGAAATTTGGACACATGTCTGAAATAGGAATGACTAAGTAATTTTTCTAGGCATGATTTCTGGTAGTCTCACTTGTGCCTTTTTCTGCTGATAGTACAGCTAACTAGAAGGAAAAGTACTTACCCAGTGTTCAGAGCTGTGAAGGACAGAAGCCAGCTAACCAAACAATCTTCCTAATTTCCCCCACCTCAGCCTCCTCTCTTCCTCACACATTCAGCTTCTTTTATCTTTTTCTCTATCAGCCTTGCTTATACTTGTCCCTGAAACACTTGAGCAGGAAAGACAAATTTATATTAACCCTTCACCATTAAGGTAAAAGTGGTATCTTTGATGTACTTACATACTTAGGCTCAGGCAAACTACACATAACCTGGAGAACATGTAATTAGGTGACTGCAACCTTTCCAAAGAAGCTCTTTCCTTCTGTCTCTTATAAATCAGCAGTGCTTTTCATGTATCTATATTCTTCAAGGATGTGTTTGAGGGAGAAGCTGGATATAGTGCTTTTGTGAGGATATTGCTCAAACCTCTTTCAGCTACAAGATTCTACCTTGCACAAAGGCAGGAGATGATGATCAGCTTATTGGTGGTATTTTACACCACTGAGACCCAGTTTTACTTCAATTCTGCTCAGCTCTTGCTTGGAATAGGGAGTCTGGAGAGGCTGTTGCCACACACTGATACTCGTCACCACCTCACCTCAGTGACTCCTGCAGGAATTCAATGGGAAGTGGGAGGTGCTGCCTTCATGGTGTCCTGCCTGTGAAAAAATTATCTCCTCCTCCAACCCCTGGAGGTCCCACAGGCTCTGCTGCTCAAAACATAGCTGTTAACTGTCAGAGGTGGAGGTATGATACTTGAGCATAGCACATGGCCCTTTGAGAACTTGCATTGTGGCTTGCTCTGTTCATACGCCAAGGTCTGCATTCATTCTACTCATATCCTCCATGAAGCAACACTGAGCCTGAAGAAATACAATGCTGTTTAGGCAGGATATATTGAAGAGGGCTCATTGCTGATACAACTACATCATGTCCCAAAGTATGGTCAGAATAAGTGCATCTCCACACTTCATCTACCCTTTGTAAGTTTGCTGGTAGGCAAATGCTCATTCTCTTTCCTCTCTAAAAAACACTTTATCTTCCGCTCTTTTGTATGCTTGTGGTTCGGCGATATCACTATGAGTCACACAACTCTTACCTATGGCTACGACTTCCTTGAATGCTTTGCTGTTATGAACCTATGTAGGACATTTCTTTGAGTAGTCTTATAACTTCTTTGGAAGAATTTTACATTTGAAATAGTTTTGCACACAGGTACACTGATAGCTTTTAATTCGAGTGGATATATATGCTCAGGTGTTGAGCAATCTTTGCTGTAAACCACAGCTGAACCAGTTCCAAGAACAGATAGGTGAGAATAAGGGGTACTATAAAGACCTTGAGAGTGCTGCTCTCAAATGAGGCATTGCATAATTTCCCTACATGGAAGTTATTATCTTGGGAAAGTACTGCCCCAAGTACAAGAGATGGAATCTTCTGTTTCTTCTGATCCTCTCTTGCTATGTAGGTCTTTCCATTTACAGAGAAATATAAGGTCCACAGTCATTTGAGATGATCATTTAGGGTTCTCCAGGAGGCCTTTAAAAGGAAGTCAGAGAAATAACAAACCGAGGGACAAAATTCATGTCTATTTAGCACATAACTGTTGGGGGCATGCATAATAACAATCTACTACAGCAAAGGGGAATTCGTGTGGTTCAGTGGAACTGAGCGAGAGGTGGAAGTGGTTCTCTCACTGTGAATGGGAAGAGCGCAGAGCTGTGAAAGGGGAGGGAAACTCAGAAATGCAACAATGCAACATACAGAAGAACATACAAAGCTGCAGTAAAAGAGCTGCCCCCGATTGACCTTCTTGCAGTTTGAAGCTGGTCATCCTACATCCTAGTGTGTATGGAGTTTGGAAACATTAAGCACTAGAAAAACATAAAATACTCTTACAATCACGTATGCTGCCTAGAGTAACTATTATGAAGAGTTTCTCATTTCTGATATCTGGAGAGGTTAGTGACAGAAATGACTGTGGGATGAGTAATAAGTAAAAATATCCACTCAGGCTGATTCAAACCAATATGAATTATGTCTGAGTCAATAATGAGTGTAGCACTAGGCATACTGGACTTGATTTTCCTCTCACTTACAACACTGAAAATTAAAATTAATTCAATAGACTACATACCACTTGTAAAAGTGGGAGCACCTATTTTCAGTCTGTAAGATCCATATTAAGGAAGAAGCTGTGTTTTGTAGTTGGGTTCAAAACACTGGGTTCAAATCCCAACTTTTGTCTCAAGCCATTAATCTCTGTGCCCTGTCACAATCCTTTTACTTTACATGCACAATCTGTTCAGTTCAAAAGGACTCCAAGATAGGGACTTTTCTTGCCTAAAATCTGCTCAGATAGTGCCCAACACATCTGCACTGGGAGGTACAAATGTGGAACATGCATGTTACAGTGGGAATGAATCCAAGGTCTTAAGGAAGACAGCTGAATGAGTGGTCGATAAATATATCACCTGGTTCAGTGCTTCTTGAATGAAACATATATGTAACTTTGGTTTCTTATCATCTTTTGGACCCATTGTCCTATTATTTACTTTTGCTTTTGTTATTTCATTGCAAATAAAGAGATCTTTGTTGCCCTGTAATCTCTGACACTACATGGTACTGCGACTGAAGGAATCATAAAGGGCTAAATTAGAATACACGTTACCAGCCACTGCTGGTACAGGCTAAAAAGGAGGAAGATTGAAACTTTTTTTTCTTGCATTTAAAAAAAAAATATCCTCAAATACTTACATCATGACTTTTAAAGACATTTTGAATTTTTTTTTAATTTAACTTCATTTAGTTGAATATATGCTGTTTGCTACAGAAAAGCAATTCCTTTTCATGTATCTTTAAAGTCTTTTTTCCCCCCTGTATATTATCTCTTTCAGTTTTGTAAAACAATTACAAATTTTAAAGTGCACAGATTGCCTGGGTGTTTTTAAGTTGAAAAACAATTGTGCCTTGATGTGTTGGTTTGATGAATTCCAATGATAAGGTTACTTACCCCCAAACCCCTCTTTTCCTTGTTATGATATTTTAGAACAGAATTTTAAACAAATATCTTCCTGTCCATTCTAGTGATCAGTCTCAGAGAGAAACTCAGCAACAGTCTCAAATTCTGTGCATGAAAACAAAGGGAGAAGAAGGGCTAATGGGTAGTGTGCTGAGCCTGGGTCACCATTCAGTTCCTCCCTAAGCTGCACTCTTCCTGTGTGACCTTGGACCTTATCCCACTTCTTGTTGCTCGGTAAAGCAGAGGTAGAAATACTTGACGTTTCACAGAGGTATTGTGAGAGAGATAAACATCAAAGTCTGGGAGGTGCTCAAACACTACAGAGATAGAGACAAGATAAGTACTGTACATAGAAAAAACTCCATTATATGACTGAAAACCCCAAACAACAGGGCTTTAATCTTTAGACTTACAGTTTAAATAAAGCCTTGTCATATCCCATTGTGTAGTTTTCATGAATGTTTATTTCAATAGCCCTGTTACAGTGACCATCTGGAATCATTCAGTCGTACAGTACTACTCCGGGCACTAATTAATTTCTTAAGTCCTGAGAACAAGGGCCCGAGCCGTAACAAAATCTGATCAATGCAAGACCTGAAGGAACCGGTCAGCTTGGCTGATACGAAGCTCAGGCAGGAGCTGGCTTGGTATCAAATTGACATGGCTTAAGGAGTTACTGGGCACCCCCTAGGCTCTGCGACCTCTGCTCATATACTCATTTTACCCATGGACGATGCAAGGTAATATGACCTACCTAAGCTGACTTTCAGTGCAGGCTAACGGTATGCATGCACTGATGAATGTTAAGTATTTAATATGGAAAGATCACAACAATTAAACCAGTACAATTTTGTGTGTACAAAAGGTTTTTAGTTCCATGCCACAACAGCAGCTAATCAAGAGTTAGTCAGCATTTCTCACTGTTTTCCTGATGCTGGAAAACAGGCCTGTATGTTCACTTCTCGTTTTCTCTGACTCACCCTCACTTCCAGAAGCTTGGAAGGGCCGGGAAGGATCAGGCTCCCTAGGCCATCGGATCACAGATCCCTCATGTTAAGCTGGGTTCAAACCTCTAGATTCCTCAAAGCTTTCTTGTAGGGTCCAAGATCTCTCTCTCAGGATAGAAACTCTGCTACAGCAAACAGCCTTTCAGTTGTGAAGACTATGGTGCCATATGAAAGTCAAAATAGAAAGGGATGGCAGAAGGGGAATATATGCTACAGTAGCATTCTTTGCTTCGGATACAGCCCAGTTCAATGAGAAATTCAGAGGGGTTTCATGACATCAAATGTCAATAAAGACCATTAATAAGTTTGCATATAGACAATGAAATACAATTACGGAGTAGCAAAATAAATAGTAAATATAAATAATCATAATTTGAGCTAAAATGGCTGATCACAGTTGCATTCTCCTGAACTGAAAAAATAAAATAAAATAAAGCAGTGTGACTTTAAAATGACAAAGACATTAGCACATTGCTGCTCCGATGAAACACGGTAGAACAAATCTGATTGGAGGCTGGTCAGTTTGTGCCTGATGCCTAATCGAGAGCTTATTTTTTACCACAGTCCCTAGGGCACTGCTTTATCTTCAAAGCTTGAGCCAAGAAAATTCACATCTTCAAGTTGTCTGCAGGCTGTTTTTCTTTCTTTCTTTTTTTTTTTTTTCCTCCCCTCTCTCTCCCTCTCCAGATCTCCATCCTGGCTCAGTTAACAAACCTATTAATCCCTAGTCAAGTGCATACATGCAAAACTCTAATGAAAGAAAGCAAATGTGGAAGAAAAGGAACAGAACTCCACAGATCAACACCAGCACTACTGTTTTCCTTCTGGTTTCATCTCTGTGTTCAGCAAAATTTTATGCATGCATATATTTTCCAACAATGTGGCAAGATGTAGCTTTGATACATCTACTTCACTGTAAACTGGGGCCAACAGCTATCTCACATAAGTGGCCGCTACTTTGTTCAAGAGATACCATCAAAAGATAGGGCTGTTTCATGAGCAAATTTTCAAGATTCCAGTGGTGTGCTATTAACAGAAATTCTGTTGTGAGCCAGTAGGTTTTGGGCAGTTGATTCCCATTTGTGTTTTAGAAAGATTTCTTTTAACTGGTTATCAGTATTTAAGGAATATAATGGGGAAGGAAACAGATACCAGAAATATCTTTTAAAAAGTACCTCTTGCAACTCTGCCTATAAATTAAGCAATTAAATATGTAAGATCTATGGTTAGACACCTACAGACTCAATTGAATAAACAACAGTCTAATAGGGTGAATTAAAACTACACAACTCATACCAGCATGTGAGACTGAAGATACCCATCAGTATATTCTATTGCTTGAATGTCCTAGTGTTTTGAAAATTTAACCCACTGTATGTTTAGGGCTATTTATCCCTTCCCTTCCTCCCACCCACCCCCCAATTATTTCATTCCTCTGGAATGTGACTTAGCGTGGAATATTGAATCTCTTCATTTCAGGGCATGCAGTGTTTACCTGTAGCTTGTATGCTACTGTATCTTAATGGGATCTTGAGGGAGGGTTCAAGGTTATTTAGTTTCCATGCTTAATTCATTCTTGAAGAGGTTTAAATAGAGACTGACAGCATGCTAATGTTTGATAATCATTACCATCAGCTAAGGGGAGAATCAATGATCACCTAATACTTCTGTTAGTTTTAGAAACAGATCCTGTGACTGAAACGTCAGTCATTAATCAGCCCATAGGATGATCTACATAAAACAAACTACATCCCCTCAGCACATAAAGCATGTTGTCTCCTGTTCATGCATGTTATCTTCCAATTTACATTTTATGCAGATTTGCCTAGCTCTATGATCTCCGATCAATTTTCTGGCTTACAGGGATGTTTTAAACATTTCCAGCCCCTTTCCAGGTTTCACCATTTTCATCTGCAGTTGAAAATGCTGCTGGCTGAAGCTGCAACTAGGAGGTGGCATGTACCGAGTGGGGGGGGAAATCCCTGTCTAAGTGATACAAAGAACAGCCCTTTGCTGGGAGAAATCCTGTTCAGGAAGGGCTGTTAATGAGAACCAATATGCTAGCACTACTGTTAATATAATTTTATATTGTTTATATTACTTTTTGTACTGTTTACATTAATTAAGAGTATACATAGACAATAAAAAACAGAATTACTATTTGTTGTATTATAGTATCAGTCTCAGTCATGCCTACAATTTTTTCATACTTGAATTCTGTAATTCCACAGACAAAAAACAGTCTCTGTCCTAAAATGCTTGTAATTGAACACAGCACTGGATATCCAGATTGTTCAATAACATAGGTAACACAGAGACATATAGTTCAAAACATACGTATGGTGGGCTGCATTATTAATACCATTTAGCAAGAAGAAAACTGAGATACAAGTGATCATAAACTGATATTCCCACATGTTTCCATTAATCTGGAGTCTGGTATTATGCCATCTTCTTATATCTGACTGATTACTTTCTCAGGGCTATAACCTCTATCACTTCAGCCAGCAGCCTGTTTCTGGTGCTTAAGGTCTTGAGATTGCTCTCAAGTGACAAATGATGATGTATGTACACACAGTTCACTTCTTCTCCCTTTGACGTTAACTGGACTGGGAGATGCTATGGCCCCTGGAAATCAGGCTCTTTGTTTTTCAGCTTCGGCAAGAGAAGAGAGGCATCCTACTTTAATAAGAGCTTTTAACATTTGGTTTGGAAGTATTTTCTGACTTTCACAAGCCTACAAAAAAGACAAGTCTCTTGACATGCACCTTGTGCTTTAATCACAAGAACATCCTTAATTAGAGGCAAATTCTGACACTGAGTCAATTAGATCACTTGTGGAATAAGGTAGTCCTCAGTGAGAGTGACAGTGGCAAAATCTGGTCCTTGATAAATGAAAGGCAATGCTGAGAACCTCCCTAGGACTTTGATGAGAATGCACACTAACTCCCTTGTCTAAAAGTCTGAAGCTTTCCTGCCTTTCCTTATGAAAGTAAAGGATTTCTAAATATGTTCTATTATTATTATTTATTTAAAAATACAGTAAATTATTCATTTTCTTTTTATTCTTATTTGAATTGAAAAAAGTATTCACATTTCTGATATTAACTGGTTGTGATTTTCAAAGCTGCAGAAGTACTGAAGGAGTGGAATTAAAAAATCTTATCTTCCATTCATTCACTCACATGGCACCCACCATTGCTGCAGTTCTCCCAACAGTTCCTTTTCCTAACTATAGGTTTGAATTATGTCACCCTCTCCGTTTAACACCGCATCTTTCTATGAGAGATGACTGCTGTTCATTTCTCATCTTTATTGTGTTTTGTGTGTTTATTTGTTTCCCAAAATACCCCTTACCATATTTCTTCTTACCATTGGAACAAACTTGTGATAATAGAGCTGATTCTTTTGTCAGCACACGGGATTTACTAGATCACTATGCATCTCAAATATTGCTAAGAGGTTATAGAATTTCTACAAGGCATGGTAGAATATCATTTATTTTCTGTGGTTTTAACCTTTTAGAGCCAGTACATTGATTCAGAGTGAAAACAGGGTAAATATTTTTAGGAAAAGGAACTACTCCCATTTATCATTGATAAATTTCAAAATTCAACATTTCAACTTGCTCAGATCTATGGTTAATATTATGCATCCCTTCTGCTGAAGCAGTCACTGCAGATAGCTCAGAAGCTCATCACTCCCCAGCTGCAAGCTGACAATTTATTCAGCTTAAGATTGTATGTCACCAATGAACATTCTGATCACTTGTAAAAGGTAGCGCTCTAACCTTAGTAATTGCATAAGCTCTGGATGGGTCTTCTGGCTACAAGACATTTTCTTACAAGCGGTAAAAGTTCCCAAGACTACACAAAAAAGAAGAGATCAGTGGAGACACCGCAGTGATTGTTCATACATTGGGAAGAAATGCTTCCTCTGGAGTGGAAAGAAGGCATAAGGGGCCAAAATTGTAATGAAGACATGGAGTTATAACAGGAATAAATTTAGCTCCATGAGTTTAGATGAGCAGCCTGGACAAAATGGTACGTGACAGCTCTTTGGAGACAGGTTTTCCTCTGAGTCTGTACTGCCACTTTAGCACTACATGTTTTTCTTAGCCCTAATCATATGCAGTGCAAGAAAGAAAAGAAACTCAGCTGCTTCTAAGTGCTGAAAAAGACAGTAGCTTTAGAGATTCAGATGAATGGGTAAATGGTTGGATGGACAGAGACTAGAACCTCACCAGATAAACTCCTCATAATTTGGGCTGGACAATTTTCTGATCCTTTTTCTCAATGGGTTAAAGAGAAGCACGTGGCTGTAATACCTGGGAAAAGTCAGGCTCAATATCGTGGTGTTCTGACATTGACCAAATCTCTTATCCAGGACAGTCAAGATTTTTCACCTTTTGAAAAAGAAAGACAGAGTAAAGAAAATTTTCTCCTTTTTCCATTATGTCAAGACTCCAAACTAAAGTGAATGCCAGCTCATCTTAGTTAACCAACACTGAGCTATTGCCATTCTAAAAATATTTTATGAAGGGTTAGGAAAATCATGTACACTGAAGAAAATAAAAATAGCAACTGTTTTCAAATATAGAAAGATTGTTGTTTACGACAATTATCATTGAAAGATCTAATTAGTTTACTCTATTAGAATTCTGGATTGACACTAAAATAAAATTAAAAAATCTTCCAAAATGATATTTTTAAAAAGTCTCTAATCATCCAACCAATACCAGAACCACAATTATTAAGTATAAGAACTTCACCGTAATAATGAGTATCTCATCAGAGGTTTCCTTTTTGCAAACAACACTTTGCTAGTATTTTTACAATGCATTTCAATTTTAAGCAACAAAAGTTGTACCTCTGGATATTCTTTCAATAATCAAAAGCTACTAATATAGGCAAAAATATTCAGATTTTTCTAACATGTTTTTTGGTTCTTCATTTTTAAGCGTTTGCATATGCAGTTGACTTCCAGGTAAAATTTTAGACATTTGTCCTCTAAATATTGGAAGCTGGTGCCAATAAGGTGGTAAAGAAACAACTACTTTGATTTAGCCTTGCAATTTACTTTTGGACACAAAAATATTGCTATACCTTTAATATATGCAAATTGCATGAACATGGAGCACCGGCCTGAGTCCTTTGAAAAATTCCTCCTTAATCTGCTAGACAACCTTGGTCATGTATTTGGATAAAACAGCAAAATTAATGGATGAAGGGAAAGCGACAGATGTAATGTATTTGGATTTTAGAAAAACATTTGATACAGTCTCTGACAAAACCTTACTTGAAAACTTAATTGAAGTTGGCTTGGAGAAGAACAGTGTTATGTGGATTGAAAACAAACATTAATGGATAAATGGGTAAACAAGACTGCAAAGAAAGGGTAATGATAAACCACAGTGTAATGATTGAGGAGTGGTGCCTACCAGGGCACCAGAGGGATCAGCCTTTGGTCTTGTATAGCGTCTTTATTAACGATCTCAAATACAGAGTAAGCAAAATATTGACAAAATTAGTGGATGATTCTAAATGTGCAGGAGATGTAAAGGAGAGGAATGAAGATCTACATGATTTAATTATAACAGCATGAATAGAGAGTAAACAAAAGAAATTTCCGATCATTTCAAGGTACTGCACTACAGCTGGATACAAGAAATATAGCAGGGAAATAATCTGTGGGACAGAAGATCTTCTGAGAATTGATCCATAAAGAAGATCTATAAGTAATGGTTTGTCATGGTTTGGGCCAGACTGGCCACTGAAACGAACAGGTGCTCTCCTCCACTTCTGTCTCCAAGGCAAAGAGGGAGAGAGAGAAAGAGACTTAAAAGTTTAAAAACAGAAACTACTTTCATGAAAATATTAATAAAATAAATAAATAAATAAAATAATGAAATATATACAATATATACAAAACCATATCAACCTCCCAGGATGACGATCATGTCACCATCAGACACGGGGAAAGTCCCAGACTGGACTCAGGGATGGATGGGAACTGGATTTCAGATCTGGATTCAGGAACACATGGATCGGGATCAGAGGCAGACAAACAGAGAGAGTCCTCCTTGGACATCAGCCATTGAAGAAAAAGAGCTGACCCTTTGACCCCGCAGCTTTTATACTGAACATGATGCAGATGGGATGGAATACCCCGTTGGTCAGTTTGGGGTCACCTGTCCTCTCCACTCCTTCCTGCAGGTGCGACCCCTCTACACTTTTCCGACCCTCCAGCAGGGCAAATAACAAAGTTAGCTGACCTTGGTTGTTATAGCAATAAGTATAAGCAAGAGCTTCTCTGCATACCATTCCTTGGCACAAACTATAAATAATCAGGTGTTATCACTCTGGGAGCGGACTACAGTCTTAAAAATACGCCGTTAATCTCAGAGAGTTCAGTTAGTTAGAAAAGGCTTAGCTAAAAACAGAAAATCAGTTCCATTTTACCTCAAACCAGGACACGGTTGACAATTAAAAATTAATATAAACTCTACATATAACATAGCAGCAAATAAGGAACAAGTCAAGCATGGGCCAAAGATGCAGAAAAATAATTTCATAGGATATCATATAATTATGTCATAGTCCTTTGTGACATAACTGTGGTCTTCCACACAAATGGAATTATTGTTTTCTGTCCAGGACAATTGATAAGAAAGCATACCATCTGGAGACACAAATAAATAAATTACCAGAAGGGAGCTACATGGAAAAATAATGGGAAAAGCTAAAGCATACCTGATATTTAAGAATATGAAAATGGAAATTACAATTTTGCACACAGTTGATAGCTGAAAACAAGATACTTCTTTTGAGAAAAAGATATAACTGAAAACACCAGGTTAAGACTGAAAGAAGGATGTAAGCTGAACAAGAAAGGACAATATTCTTTATTTACATGAAGTATGACTAGTAGAATTGTTGTCATAGGGGAATGATGCAGCAAACATGCCTGGATGGTTTTGGCAGTAAAAGTTCTGATTGTGTCCGACTTCCTTTGAGGTGGCAGAAAACATTTTCTGACCTGACACATGTCCAATAGTTCAGTTACACTCCACACACCTGATGCACCTGGCCTAAACCACAAGTGGGGCTGAAACCTTCACAGCTGGTAAGCTACAGTGATTCAGAACTTATGCAGGCAGGGGCCCTGACTTCTCTAAGGGTTTGCTCAATGATAGAAATGCTGGGGGGAAAAAACAAAAAGGAGGGTCAGTAGCATCTGGAAACTTCAGCTATCCTCTAGGGAGATCGTGCAGCTCAAATGCCCAGAGTAGGGCTTGGAACTTTGATTTATGTCTCCCTGTGCCAGCTTTGATGAATTTGGTGCAACATTACATTGCAAAGGGTGTCTGGGAAATTCTCTGACTATCATGTGAGGTGTCAACATGTATGTAGAGGTGTTATGTAAAGTCTAGTACGACTATGGTAATCAGACGTATCAAGTGACAAGCTGCTCACAAAGTCTTGGAACCCGAGAGCATTGCACATGGGGATGCACCTGGATTAAGAAGCAGACATTCTCTGCACAGGGTCAGGGGAGGCAGAAATCAGCCTCCTCCAGCCAGTGCTGCCTTAGCTGAATGGCTGCCCAGGGATCATTGGCCAGAGCTTCTTGCAGAATCAGCTGTGGTGCATTAGCAAAGGCAACAAGCTAGGGGCAGTGCAGCCATATCGCTGTGGCAAATGCTTTGAGAGGCATGGTGCAATAGAAAGGCAAAATGACTTCTCATATGTAAGAGAAGCTGGCCCCTCTGGGAGACATAAAAAGCAGAGGTAGGTAGGATGCGGTGCCTTTTGCCTGACACCAGCATTTCTGGGGAGAGAATCAGCCATTTCTGGGGAGAGAATCAGCCACGTTTCAGTAGAAAAGGCCACATCTCTGTGTCTACTAGGCACTCCTGCTGCAGCTGTATAATCCTCTGTGACTCTGAGGCCAAAAGGAGATTGGTATTATGACAGGTTTCAACAAAAGTCATGGCAATAGTAATTTTTTTAGTCTGTGAGGAAAGTCCAGTTTTGTACAGGCACTGTGCAGCATTAACCTTGTTATGTACAACTTGGTAGAGGACACTGTAGAGGCAGCAAGGCATTTCCTTTCTGCCTCTGCCTGGAATCACTTCTTAAGCCAGACTTGTTCCCTGTACCGATACGTAGGGGTTTCAGACCACTGCATATGAAACAGAGGAGAACAGATTTTGTACCCATCTCAGCAGGGTAAGAGCCCACCAGAAAATCAACATTAAAAGCATCTATAAATTGTGCAAGCACCGCATGAGCAACACACGATATTTGTACAGTTCTTCTTTCTGCCCAAAGGGTCCTAGAGCATTTTATTCCCTCATCTGACACTGAAATGCAGCCACCTCTGGGGTGCAAGCCAGCAGCCATTCAGCATCAGGGACAGTGCCATATTTAAGCAAGATAAATGCACAGAAGAAAGACCATCTGTTAGCATGCCAGTCAATTTGTAGATACAAGTAGATCCATAGCAAGTTGTGACAAACCCATGCGCCAGAGCCCCCTCCAATATTTCTAGCAGAGCACAGGCAAGCATAAGGAAGTCATCTGTGTACGCCCTAGTGGTGCTGTCAGCCTGCCTGGGAGGACTCTTTGCACTCTGTGATATCCCTGTTCCCCCTTAGGACAAGGGACTGAGCAGATCTGATCTTATCAGTCAATGGCTCCCCTGTATAAGGGCATGAAGGTAGGCATGACAACTTTTTTGCTCAGCTCTAGGCAGTGGCTTTTGCCAAAGTCTTGAGCCAAAGCTCCTCCGGAGGAGTGCCCAGAAACGTCTGGCTCTAAAATCAAGCTGAGGGATCTTTAAGTGCCAAGTTGTAGAAGCCTCATGGAGTCTCTGTGGCCAAAACCGTGGAAAAGGAAATTCGCTCTGAATAGAGCCCTTATAGATCAAACATTCAGAGTAGACTAAACATCTCTGACAATGAGTCTAAGATTTCATGGCAAGGCAATTTTGCTCAGTAATTTGTTCAGATCTAAATGCTTTTAGTTCTCTAAGTTCATTTCTCACTAAATTATTTTCTCAGGACAGTTCGTTTGAACATAATAAGGCATCCAAGCCTCAACTACAGCAGGACCTTTGCAATACAAGTGCATGTGTTATAATACCTTATTTTCCGTCATGGAGATTTAATCAAATTCACTAAAATGATGAACTGTAATAGAGATTTTTCAATAATGTATGTTAAAAGGGTCCTTATGTAATGACTTAGAAGTAGGGAGTGAAAAGATGATAGTGTGTTTCAGCATACAATATGCTATGAAGGATTAGCTAAACTATTGGGAAGCCCACACAGGTCTCTACTACCCTTAGCGCTTGTGAGTCATTATGGTCTTGTTTGTTTCTCTGATAAATTCAGTAAACTGGGGTGCAGTATATCATGCAGCAACGCCGTATATCATTCCATTCTCTAATAGGAACATAAAACAACCATTGATTGCAAACAGGCTTTTTTAAAGATTCACTACACTGTTTGGCATTTCCAAATGTTTTTATGTTGGCAAGCTATTATAATAACTCATACAGGATCAAAATGCATGTAACTTATTCCAAAGTATTCCACATGCTAATTAAGTAAACAGAAGTGCACTTGTCCCTACCTCCCCCATCAAAAGCGAGTATGCTTATTCTCCAGAACATTATTTCAACTTCTCCTCTTTATGCATCCTTCCAAACCTTCTTCCCCCACCTCCAGCATTCATATTCCTGTTCACTGACTCTCTTGTTACTGTCTCTGTCTTTTCATATATCTAAAATATTAAAGTGAAGCAAGGTAATGAGTCACTTTTTATCTCTCCAAGGAGGAGAGAGCAAGATGACACATTGTGCACTCATCTTACTAAGAAAAGTACAGTATATGTGGAGATTTTTTTGTTTTTATTTAATCTTTACTTTATCAACACTGCCTTGCACAAGGCATCTTCATTCTCTGAAAAAAAAGAGCAAAGCAAAGCAAAGGCAGGTGAAAGAAGCACTAAAAATGACACCAATTACAACATTCTTCCAGTTCAGTTCAGGGCACTGGGTACTTTAATGCAGCCTGAAGACAGTCATGTAAAAAAGAAAAAATGTTTGATATGTATTAATTTCAAGCAAAATAAGCTTCCCCTTGATGTCCATATGTGTAAGTCCCATTAGTATTACTCATCTGCGTAAACCAAGGGAAGAACAGACCTCTTAAGAGTTAATTGTATCTTCACATTTGAAGCCAGAACTACAAACTGCCTTATGGCTTATGTCTTTTTGCAGAGAGCGGGCGACACTAACATCTTCACAGAGCACGACTGAGGGGTGATCCTTGAGCTGACATTTTTGGGATACACATTCTCCTGAAGGCAAAGGAGGAATATCTGTCCTTCTGAGTCTTGCTCGCTGCTGGGCTGGGGGTCTTTTCAAATGGCTTTCACTCTGAATTGGCCACTTGCTTAAGCACTGGTGGGGCTTTGCACCTACAGCACATCTGGGAAGGAAACTGCAGTGGGGGGAGCACAAAGAGTGGAGTCTGGCACAAGTGAAGTGCTGGGGCTGGGGCCAAGAAATCACTCCCGCTAAGGAATTTTCAAAGGAGTTCACCTGGGTGAAAATGGTCTTTGAGGTACAAATCGTTCACACCCCAACTTGTGACTATAATCACTTGTGCCAGAGGAACAGCCAAAACCAGCTGCTCCACGTTGTCTCATTAGATCTGCCATTTTACACACAGCGGCCAAAGACAAAACAGGCAGTTGCTTGGCAGAAGCCTGGGGCTGCTTGGCACTACAGCAGAAGCATGCTCTTAGCTCCGGCTGTGGCCAACCCCAGGCATAGAGCGAAGGAGAAAGAGAGAAGGAGGAGGCAGCCTACAGGCAGTGCCAAGCTTCATTATTGCAACAAGATTTACAGGTTGTAGGTTAGCTTTCTAAGCAGGTAACAATGTCTGCAATGATAGAGAGAGAACTGCACCATTTCTGAATCTCTCAGAAGCACTGTGAGGTCCGCAGAGCTATAAGTGAAGGGAATCATATCGTATCATATCCATGCTACTTTTGAGTCTGGCAGTGGGCTCCCATCTCTGGGTGTTTTTGTGAAAACAGAAGGCTAGCGAGCCAGCCTTCCAGTGCTTTGTAGAATAGCAAAGGACTTTGAGTGTCATTATTGAAAGATAAGCTACAATCACCGCAAGCTCCAGCTCAGACACCTACCATGATTAAGTTCCATAGCGATGATACATTTCCCTTTATCGTGGCTCTTTCAAACTGCATTTCTCCAAAGCAACCATTGTAAAGGAAGGCAGGATGCAGTTTAAGAGGAAGGCCCTATTATTGTATGGATTGTCTTTCTCTTGCAGTGTGTTACAAACGTGGGATCACAGTAAACAGGGCTGGCTATGAATCTTCCACTTTAAGATGATAAGGTACCAGCTTACTGATACAGCGTAACTTTAGTACTCTCCTATTTATCTGTGTTGAAGGAGACAATATTAATCCCTTCAAAATAATATCTCATAACTCCCACTGCAGACCCTGTGGTCCCTCACACGGAAGTCACAAAAAAGCAAGCCCTGATAAAAGAATGAATTTCTTTCTTTAAAGAAAGTGGAGTTTCAGGGTTTTTTTCTTTACTGCCTTGGCATCTTCTCTATTTTCCTGAGGCCATTGTTAATGATCATAAGACCACTTGCAACTTCTGGACATTCTCGACAGCACCCACTTGCACTAGAATGAAGAACATAAACATTTGCAGTTGAATACCTCAAATTTATCTTCTTCGCCTGAGACTTTTACTTGGTCATTGGGCTCCATCATGGCAAATGCTGCAGCATCTCTGACATGGAAGAGCAGACTGCTCTGTGCAGTAGAGCTGTTACAGTCAGGATGGTGAGGCTGGATGCCAGCCAGTTCCACCAGAAACAGTATGCTTGGTTCAATCCCCTTGCCTACACATGGAAGACTTATATTCTCAAATCCACCCATTTCTTGCCCATTTAGTTCACTTTTTCCAATGAAGATTTTATAAGTGTGATGTACTAAACTTAACTGCATGCTCAGCCTTCCTCAGTCATCTTAGGACACAGGAGACCTTGGTTCACCATACCCATCTAAGTCTTAACTTCAGAGCTGAAGGCTGACGCACCTGCCAAAGCCTTCCTTCCGCAGGCTTCAGGAGTAGCACTTTGATGGAAATGATCTGAACAAAAGATGCAAGTAATCATTTAACTCTCAGCAGTGCTTTGGGAAAAATCCCTCGGACAATCTGCACCAGAACTGGCTGGGCCAAGCTGCAGGATGCCCACACTGTATCCTGACACTTCTGAAAAGAAAATACAGGCCTCTGAGTACTTTGCCAAATCACTGGTGGCTTGTGGAGGGCGTGTTTATACAAGAAATTATGAAAAGTGCACAATATTGTGTGAAAAAAATAAAGCCCTCAAGGGTGCAGCTCTTGTTACAGGAGAGAAGCTAGAAAAGAATCATAGTGTGCAGCATGTATCCTTAATTTTATGCTGTACCTTTGAATATGTTGAGGTTTTGGAAGTTCCTCATTCTTACATGAAAATATATTCAAAACTTACTCTTCCTCAGATATTTATTTTTCTTTCCAGTGCTGAGTGGAAAAAAACAAAAGAAAAGAAGATGAAATACATTCATGTCTAAACCGGAATCCTCACAGTGAAAGCAGATTGGGGACACTCCAAACAATGTCAAGTATTAAGAAGCAAACAGGGTTTCCCCGTTTCCCCCCCTATTGTTTTAAGGTCTTTTTTCCCCTCACAATACAGAACTAACTCTTACAACTAACCTCACAGGATTTCAGGCTGAAACAGCACACTCCAAGCACCCCAGCAAGCATTGAATGAAAATCTGCATACCCCTTACAGGTATGGAAAGTAATACCACTCCTTCAGAGAACATGTACACCATACATTACGAACCTATATGCAAAAGTATGCATTCCGTATGGAGAGGGAGGACGTATAGGAAACAAACGCACTTTCAGGGTAGTGTAACACAACCCTCTCCTCTGCTGTTCCCTTCTCCTGGCATCAGGGTGGATGTAATTCTTCTCATGCATTATTGATAGGCCCAAAAGCCTGCCAAGCTAGCCTGCTTTTTTTGTGACAGACAAAGGAGGGTACACGGATGGCACCTCTCACTGCTCGGGGCTCTGCTTTCATTAAGAACATTTTCTGCCTGTTCTCCAAGGGCACCCTCTGTCAGAGACTGCCACGCAATAAAAAAAAATATGGCTTTGAAGTCCAGTGAATAGAAACAAAATGAATTAGCGTTCAGGTGTTCGTGCAACCTGATTACAAAGGCCCAATTCAGTGGCGTCCTTCACACCTTTTCACTTGTCCCTGCATAATCTCAA
Organism: Rissa tridactyla; assembly: GCF_028500815.1. Classification (NCBI taxonomy): domain Eukaryota; kingdom Metazoa; phylum Chordata; class Aves; order Charadriiformes; family Laridae; genus Rissa; species Rissa tridactyla. The sequence goes on from NC_071469.1 coordinate 57,422,840, forward strand.
CACATCTTTTAGGCTCTTTGCCTTTCTAGCCCCCCTCCTCCCTGCTCCCCCCCATCCCTTTATTTCCTAATGCTTGCAGGTCCTCCAGGAAGACACAAGCACTTACAGTTGTTGAGTGATTAAATATTTATAATCAGGGCAATGAGTGAGGTGTTGAATAATAAATGCTAAGGTTGAGGCGGCCTTAGATAATTTCTGCAGATTTCTTCATCCACAGCCTCTTTGATTCTAAGGCAAAATCCTTTTAATTAACAAAAACTTTTTTCTTTTCTTTCCTTCTTCTTCTTCCTCTTCTTCTTTTTTTAGCAGCTGTGACAAGCAATAGTCCTTACCACTGTTTTGTTCATGAACCTTAACCCCGAGACAGTGCTAAAGCTGTCATTAAAACCTTAGATAGACATGCATAAAATTTACATTGGTTGGTGCTTGCTCACATTCGGGTTTGGGTTTTATATATATAAAACATATATATAGATAAGTATATTTCCCACATGCACTCAAACTCCTCTGCATCAACTAGTATTTAGTAAAGAAATTAAAATCCGCAATAAACGGTCAGTCAGCTATTAGGGACAGTTATAGCATGTTGTGATGGGGACGATGAGTGACTTATACAAAGCTTCTTTCTAGAGCTTTAATTGTAGATAACACTGCATTTTACAGAACAGACAGAACAGCTAGATTATCCACAGGCTTCTCTTAATTTGAACTAGCAATTAATTTACTCTTTAATATCTCTCTTTGCCCTCCTTCAGCTCCCTAACCAATGGCACGGGAGCTAGGGATTTTCTGAATCTTTTTTTTCTCTTCTGGCTTCTGGAGTCATGTGAGAATTTCAGTTTGGGGGAAGGAGAGTTCTTCACAAAATATTTCTGACACTAGTGGTATGGACAAAAAGCCTGTAAAAGTGATGTCTCATGAGATCAGAAGTTCTGCAGCAAGTAAGAATCATTTTCCTTCCCCCCTCTCCTACCAGTTACATTCCCTCTCATGACTACGCAGGAGGCTGATTTGTCATTTCTGAATGCTGAATTTGGCTGAAACCTGATGGTTTAACACAGACAAAGTAAAATACAAGGCAACATCTTCTGTGAGCCAGGGTTTAGAGACACCAACATGAAATGACCAAAAGGAGGAAAAATGCATTCAGCAATAGAATTTGGGAGAAATAGTAAAAAGACATCTGACAGTTCAGAGCTTTGAAGCATTTATCTCAGTGTCCAAGATGACTTAACTTGGAGCATAAAACTAACAGAGAACCATTAGGAACCCCATGATCTGTCTCGATCCTGTCACTTCTGTCACTCTGATGACCCCATCACTAACTCCGCTCAAAATGGATGTTACCGTATTTCCCCATGTGACCACGCAGTTTTGAAGCTTGGTAAATAAATGTTTTATAATAGTTTGAGATCCTCAAATCAGAAAGGAACAGAAAGGAAAACATTCACAAGGCACAGGTTTCTCTCTGACTCCCCATCCCTCTCACACTTTTCCCCTGGTCCAGGGTGGTCTCTTTTCTGCAGGCTACAGCTCCTTCAGTAAATACCCACCTGCTCTGCCATGCTCCTCCTCAGGGGCTGCAGTGTGGGTACCTGCTCCACCGCGGAGCTGCTGCTGCTCCTGCTGCTGACCTTGGTGTTCCCTCTGCTGTTTCTCACTCTTTTTGCTCCCTGCTCCTTCTCCCTTTGTGAAACATTTGCTGCCCTTTTTTAAATTATGTGTCCCAGAAACGCCACCATCTTGTCTGAGGGGCTCAGCTGTGTCCTGTGGTGGGGCCGTTGGAGCCGGCTGGAACCGGCTGTGCCGGGCGCGGGGCAGGCCCGGCTTCTCCTCACAGGGGCCACCCCGCAGCCCCGCGGCACTGACACCCACAAGAAGCTAAAAATTTAGCAAAAACAACATTTTGAGAAACCTGTAATCTGACGCTTTGTAGGTGGACGCCGATGGGGAATATTTCTACTGATATATTCTGTTGTTTGACTCTTCAGATATAAATACAGATCAAGAGAAATTAAGTTGTCCACTTAAGCTCAGTTGTTGAAATACAATAGGGAATAGGGGCTGAGTTTAAATCAAAACATCATCACACTGGTGATTCGCTCTGTAATGCAAACAATACCGCTGTTCTGGTCATATTATCCCATATTATCATGTTACCTATCATTATATCAGGTAATTTGAAATAGTGTGACATCCAAAAGAAAGCAGGAGTTGGGTATGGTATTTCAAGGAGGAAAATGGTAGCATCCTGACAGGGTAAAAAGGTGATCAGGGATGAAAATATTTGCTCTATTTATGTGTACAGCTCTGAGCAATAACAGAAGCAGCAAGCTGAGCTTTCTGGAGGATTTTTTTTTCTTGTTGCTGAACATTGATTATGTTGTAATCTTATCCTCCTGCCCAGCTTCAAGCTGCACGGCTACTTCATCCTCCTGGGGTACCTCAACAGGCTTCAAGACCTCGGTCCTTACCAAATTCACGTTAAGTGTTTATTCATGCGCATGGACCCATTCATGTCCAGAAAGAAGGGGGTGGGAAAAAGGATCCTGTATGAAGGTGAAGTTTCCATAAAACCGGTTTGGATTGTAAGCTCTCTGGAGCAGCATGCATCTTGGTAGCAATCTCTGTGGCTTCCATCCCTGTCATACTGTGACCCTAGTTGCCACAAAACTAATGCGTTCAAAATAATTTGATTTCTCACACCTTTTTGGTATTTGAAGAGGAGAAAAAAATCATAAGTCAATTCCTTTAAGTTAATTCAAGACTTTAACCTTTGTTTTCTCAGAGTCTTCTACTTCCTTTTCATGCTAGTTTCTGTTTCTGGAACTGGGCACTTTACTTAGGACTCTGCATCAACTTCTAGCTGTAAAATGCTGTAAACCCACCAGTTTCAGGAAATTTGCTTGTGTTTTCAATAATTAATAGAGATCAAAGGCAAGTACTACAGAAGAAACTCCCGTTTACATTTCAGCCCTTTACACCACCTGTCTCTGTCTTGGTATGTATAAGACATTGCAGAGTTAAGTCTGTGTTGCTCTGGCAGAAAGGTGCAGAGAGGCCTCAAAGTGCACAAAATTTATTCCCCGCGCCTCAAAACGTAGTCTACTGCCCCAAGTCACCTATTACTCTTAAAACTGAGTCCAGTTTTGAAACAGATAAAGTGCTTACAAGGAATTTTTCTCCTAAAGAGGACCATTTGGGCTCTGTGTGTTGGATAGCATCCTTTGTGCAGAGTGAGCAATGTTAAAGATTTCATATGGGTGTTTAGGCTTGAAAGGAGACAGTACAGAACAGCTACAACTTGTAATTAGGCAAGATCTTAGTTCTCTGCCTCATTCAGCTGCTGATTTAATTGGAAAGTAGTTAAACTTCTTCCCTCTCCACTACACTTATAACTTTCTGGAGCAGAAGCTGCCACTTCACATGCATTTGTACATCTCTTACCAGCAAGGGTCAGATCTCACTTAGAGCTTCTCGGTGACATTATAATCCCAAATCATTATTAATAATAGTAATAGTAATAAAGGTAAATACTACTTGAAAAAGACATTCAGAACTCTGTTGTAAACATCTCAAATTGAAGAGCAATCCCCAGATTTATTAACAAATCTCACTTTATGAAGAGGAAATGAATCCAGGTGCATAATTAAGTTATGTCAGGGGCTCAATGCAAAATCTGCATAAATATTTGACTCCTAATAGTATTAATTCATATAATACTTCATGCTCCTCAGTTTCCCTTTGCCAGGCTCATCTTTACACAAGCTTTCAGGCACCCTGAGATGGTGCGTTACAGAGGTAGCCGCAGTGTGCATGCCACAACTAGAGCAATGGATGGTAAAAGGTTACTTAGAATTGCCTCCTAATTTTGTTTCCCCTCCCCACCAAGGGGTAATTGCTAAACCACCAACAGCTAAATAGATTTGTCACCAGATGCCAAGGCTGCTGATAAGTTTTGGGCATGTCTTTCCCAGTAGGGGCCACTACAGAGCATTAAATAGGAAGACTGGGAAGAAAAAATGAGTACAGTATAACAGAAGGAACCAGGTAAATATGAAAAATGTTTCACTGGAAGATTAATCCTTCCTGTAGTCCACCGTTAAAGTAATAAAAGGTTTATGATTCATTTCTTACATTATAATGGAGGAGGCAATTAGTAATTACTGGATTTATAGTATTTGTTGTGTTAACTCAGCCAATAAAATACACAGCAAAACTGTTTTTCTGAAGCACATTCATTGCAAAGTAATGTTCTTGAAGCATTAAAAATGCAATCTAGTGCACTACACTCCATGTGTTATTACAGAAAGAAGGATGGTTCTCCAATGTACACTGAGGTATTCAGAACTCAAATATTTTCTTCATTTTTTCTATGCAATTTTTTTTTCCCAAAGAAAGGTTAAACAATCTAACTCTAGTAATAAGATTTAGCACAAAAACCCACAGCTGCTTAATGTCTATTGTTAAAAAAACTAAGCACATTTTCTCAATCAAACTACCACATCTTTCCCCTTAACGTGCAATCAAGTTTGGGTCTTTTCTTGCCATGGGGGAATGGCCAGACTTACACAATCTTCACTGGCTACTGTCATAACCTCCTTATCTGCCCTAAAAATACTTTTTACTTCCACTGAAGTACTTCATTAAAATATTATTTGCTTCAGCAGTATTTTTCTCCTGCTGTGAATCAGACTTCCATTATTATACATTGTTCAGTTTCGAGCAAAGGGTTACTTTCTGGCATTGCTACAAAGTAAATCTTATATGAAAACTGCTCTTAATATATAGCAAAAATTTTAACCTGAATTAACAAAACCGAAAGTATTATTTCTGTTACATTCTTGCATCTCACCTACATGTGCCTTGGAGCTGAAGAGCTAGAAAAATAATTGATTTATAATGTATACATGTTCAGTTATTGGGCTTCTGTCCATGAGCTAAATTAAACATGTACAATAATAGAAAACACATGACTTTCCATCCAAAGAACACAATAATCTTTCACTTTAGCCAAAGGAAAATATACAATAAACACAACTCATCTAGAGGAACCCTACAGCCAGGGAGGGAGAATGGAAGGGAAGGAGGAAGGAAAGAGGTGAAGTTTGAGGAAACCCCTCTGACTTAAGCGAGGCATTTCTCTAAATCATGACTATAGGCATAATGCCCATGAAACTCAATGTTGCCTGTTCGCCTGCTAATACGTTTTCCTATCCATTACGTAAATGTTTTAATTTGCAAAAATAAGATTGACTTTCCTTCCACTGAAAAACCTAGCCACATAATCCTCTATCATCAAGGCAGGAACGGCCCTGTAATGCAATTTCCTTCTAAAATTTCCTAAAACTGAATTCAGAGTTAAACTGTCATGTGTAGCGCTCCTCAGAGGTTCCTTGAACACCATTTCCCCATCTGAGTATGTAACTGTCAAACCAAAATGGGAAGCAGTCAATCTTGTCAACTGTTTCTAGTCAAAAAGGTTTTTGACAGGGCAGATTTATTATTCTTAGAAGTAAATTTCTGCTATGGAATTAATATCACTAGAGTAAAAGCTGCTAGAAAATTCAAAATTGTTAAAATTATTGCAGTAAAATCTCTTTATTCATCTGAACATTTTTTTGACACTATTATTATCTTCAGAATTTTGATTGTTAATCTTGATCACCAGTTTCAATGTAAAAAAAATCAAATCAAAAACCTGTAATCTGAATTTTTTGGGGAAATCAACAAAAGCTTACATTGTCCAACACCACAGCATTATTTGTTACACTGGAAAAAACCTTATAGAACTAACATGTAAAAAACCCCAAACAGTAATAAGTCATGTAGCAAACTCTTTATCACTGCTTCCTTAATATGGTTTCAAGCCTGAAGAAGAGTCTGTGTGCCTTAAAGCTTGTTGTTTTTTTACCAACCGTATCAGTTGATCTAATAAAAGATAATGACTCTACAAACCTTCTCTTTAAAAACATTTCACACAGCCTAGCTAGAGACAGAGGGGGAAAAATTAAGTTCACAAGCCTTGCTTGTGAAGTCCCATCGAAAGGACGATGAATTTGTCTGGATGCAATATGTAATAAACAACCCTGTGAAAAAAAAGGCAGAAGCTCGCACAGCATCTGCTTTGCAAACTTAAATAACTTGGCCATTTAAGTTGTTTTGTTTGGTCTATTGCATATGGCAAAATGGTCCAATTGATGCACTCAGTACCATCAGTATTTCATTTTTAAAAACTAATCTGTTCTCTTCCCTCCCCCTCCCCATGTTGATGGAGGATCAGTTTAATATCTGGATTGCTGGCAGTGCACTTGAGTGCTGGTGAGTCAGCTAGATGGGAATGCTCCCTCTGAGTCAGTGCGGAGCCAGCCTCCCAGCATGGTGCTTGGGGACACTCTGGTGCTTGAGCTGCAATCATTTAGATCAGAGAAAACCAAAGCCCTGAACAGTTGCGGTCACTTGAGATCAGATGGAAAAAAACAGAGATATTACGCCAGTATCCTCAGCAAACTCAAGACAATAATTGCACTAGGCCAGATCTGCTCACACTCTGCCAAGAAGCTTGATGAGATAGTCTTCTTTGTCTTCTGTCATTAAAGAGTCAAGCTTATTATTTTTTTATTGAAAGAAACTGTGTAAAAGTTGCTATATTCCGCACAAGAAGTGGTTGCATTTCAGTGCTACAGAAAGTGATTCTGATACGCATAAACTGTAGGTTTCCACACGACAAGGAATAAATCAGTCCTAGCTGTGCTTTTGCATTGATTTCAATGGAGTTTAGAGCAGTCACAGAGTTTTTAAAGCATCTATAAATCATCTGGGAGAAAATAAAAGACATTTAATCACAAATGAATTCTTCTTCCAGAAAAGAACTGCGCTACCAATTCTTCCCCTGGCCTGCACGCTCTCTGCAGCAGGGACCAGAATCTTATTTTGTGTTCACCCAAGGCATAGCACAGTCAGCTCCTCTGGGGTTTGAATGATGCATCTCAACAAAGGCATAACAACAGCGATAACCCTGATGACAATGATGTCCACGATAATAAATTCAACACTTTCCAGTAAATAACACATATAATTATTACACTCCATTTCTGTTTATTATTCAAGTATTTTTAGTCTCCCTTAGCAAAAGTTCATGTCACTGACAATGCAGCCAATTAAATACACAAAAATGAACATCTGCAAAATTTCCAGCCAAAAAGAAAGCTCTGATTCTTTCTTGCTTTGAGAAAGAAAGGGACAGACTGACAGGAAAGATTTTTCTCTTTTTCATTCTAAAATACTCCAACTCTTGTCGTAACCACCATCCCCCTCATTCACATAGCTGCATAGTTAGTTGGCAATTTACTAGGGATTCATCATGCGCACAGAAAGCCATCTGACAAACAAAATCAATCTAGTGAAAGGGACAATAACACTAAAATTTCAAAGCGATTCAAGGTGCACAGGTCAGGGGAAAAAGATGATGGTATTCAAAGTAAAACAAATAAACATTTACTTTAGCACTGTTTCAAAATGGAAAAGCACGTTTCCTGATGCTTGAAGTTCAAATGAAACTCTCCACAAAGTATTTGTTGAGATCCTGACCTGAGAACTCATGTGGCTGGATAGAACTCAATGCAAAATTAAAAGGAATGAGTTCTCCACCCACCAACTTCAGCAGTGCTGCTAGGCACTGTAATAATTAATTGAGCCTTGATATTTCATCAGCCTTTGATTACAGCGTGGAGCTGAGTGGAACATTTCACACAGAAAGTGAGACAATGTTGCAACGAAGTCAGGAAAAAAATATCACATTTCCCCCAGCGTAGTTTTGTGAACTTTGACATTTGATTTCACTTAGCAGAATGAAGAGTTGCATTAGAGTAGAGAAGGGGAGCACACTAGATTGAGAGGGAAAGACAAGGGTCAGGCAGCATACTGTTCTATAAACGTTTCACATGTTTAATAGTTAATATTTGAAGATATGGGAGCAGATTCTCAGTTTGACCAAAATTTTGATACAGATACGTGCAGAGGAAAGAGACCTCTCAGGGACACAACCAGCACTCCCAGCCATTCCGACCAGACTCAGGACACTCTGACTCCTAGTCCAGAGCAGCATGAAGACTACTCCAAATCTCTCAAGTTGGTCAAGACCCTAATGAAATGTTGGACAGCTGAACATAGGTGGAGCAGATGCTGAAATATACCCCTTGACGCCTGGTGACGTGTTTCGGAGTGAAAACCTTGCCCAAGGGCAGCTGCACCTGGGTGTGCTGCCAAGCTGCCTCTCTGCTATGGGCGTTTGTGTGGCAGCGCAGGAGCCGGTGGAGGGCTGGTTTATAAAGTGAGCTGAGAAATTATACTCTTCATTTTTATGACTGCCGACATTCACCTCAACACTGCCTGAGTCCCTCTGCATCCCGTGGCTTTCCAGGAGCAACCTCTCTTCTGCTTGAAGAGTTTTGCCATTGATTTTAGTGTAAGCCTTAAGGAGTTCTGGGGGGGGGTATGTGAAGGGGGTCTTTGTACGGATGCTCAATTTAGGGAATTTCACCATCCCTCAATAGCATGATCCTGGGGGGGATGGGTTGGGAGGTGGCATTTATTTAAGTATCGCGGAAACAAAAAAACAAACAAACATGTTTTAGCTGTTTTTGATTGTGCAAATTCTGTATGTACTTACATGGTGAAATGTATTAACCTTGTATAGCGAACTTTTTATTCAACAACATGATGTAAATAGCTAATTTTGTCCTTTTTGCTAGGACTAGGAGTACTTTGGATGAAAGAAGATGGGGGGGGGCGGGGAGGAAATACTGGGATGTGTGAAATATAGGAGAGGAAATGTAAGAAGAGAAATCAGAACATGACACATAATAAGGGTACAGAAAGAGCAGCTGATAAAAAAAGATAAACATTAAAGAGGAAATTAAAAGACAACAAGTTATCCACTTGGAATTGATCAAGAAATAAGAGTATGTATGCCTGTGGTAACATCTCCATCTCCCATTGGCAGTTCCTCCAAGATCCAGGGTGTTCCCTGAGTCCTGGCTGACATCCAGCTTGGGTAATTATATTCTACTTACATAAAATTCCCCTTGCAGTTTCAATTGGACACCACTTTGCATCCCAAAGTGTTCTGCAGTGTGGTTATGCCTGCTTCACAGCAGACATGGCTGCATTTCAGCAGGGATGAAAGTTATCTTTTTATATAGTTCATATACTATGTTATAAAGCACCTGGGACCCTTCCACATCAAACGTGCTGTACACATTATGTTATCAGTAGTATTCAAGTTATTAGGAGAAATAGTATACAGTCATCATTTATCTACTGAGACAATAAATTCGGTGTTAAGTAGGGTCTAAGCTAAATCACAGTGCCATAGTAGTGCTCAGATGGAATTGAATGGCACAGTTATAAACGTAATTGAACAAGCCAGTATGGCTACAGCTGGGAAAAGTAAATCAAAGGCCCAGATCCGCAGCTTAAGTAATGTGGATTCATAGAAGCTCAGCTATTTACACCAGTGGGGAATCTGCCTCAAAAAACAGGCTGGCAAAGAGAGATTGACCATCCTTCCCAAAGTTTTAATGCTTTCCCACCCAGCAGGAGCAAGCAGGCAAGTGCTGATGAACAGTGTTTTAGCGGTAGCTGAAGACTCAGGGGAGGTTCTGAGGCCAAAAAATTAGAGAAAGGGGAAAAACGCGCACACACGCACACAGACACACATATTCAAGGGAAAAGCCAGTGCCAGTGAAAGAGAAAACAGAGATTCAGAATGCAACTAGGGTTGCAGAAATGATCCACAGCAGTCAGCAGCTGCAGGTGAAGGAGCCAGAAGAGGGGAACTGTGCTGTTGCCCAGTAGCTTGAAAAGAAACCTGACTTCTTATTAGTTTGGCTTTGGTTTTTTCTAATTTCTGTTTAATGTTTAGATCAAAAGGGCATCAAGTAATGCAATCCATGTGTTTACACAGTACTAGCATGGGGATGCATGGAAGCCACATGGGAATATCTGCTAAATGAGACTATGCTGAAAACAACCATTCAGCAGTCTTGCAAAACCCACTGTATGGAGGAGAGTTGACCACCGCATAATTCAGTTCAACTCTGTGAAAGACACCGAGTGACTGAGAGCAGCAGCTTGTGACGGAGAGACAGGTTTGCTATACTGGTCTAACCTGTTACTTTTACAATCACTTCCACATCCAGAGTTAGGAGATGAAGCATGATAGGTTCCACAATGGAGAGTGTGTTAGAAAAATGTAACCAATTAGTGTGAAGGCCACATAGACAAAGCGGAGAATTTGGCTTCCAGAATTTCAGAGAAGTGTATTTAAAATAAGGAAAAGAAGGTTTACGTTAATTTTTGGTAAACTGTTGTTTTCTTGATCGTGCTTTTGACTTACTGAACAGCCACTGGCACTTCATTTACTACTTCTTATTGTAATGTAACATGAAAAGAACTGTATAATGAGAGACAGACATTTTCCAGAGCATGACTTTTTGCTGAAGAAACCTCGTTCGGACCTGAAAAGTACTCTTATGAGACAAGGAACCGAATAATCTTTCATCCTTGGTGAATTTACACAGATCAGGAATTGTTGGGGCTCTGTGGAATCCATGGTTATAGACACTATTTCAAAAACCTTGTCAAGGCGGAGGTAAAAGGTCTAATGTATCCCAGTATTTGGCATCTTCTAAAGAGGAAGGGAAGTCAATTGAGAAGGTGAAGAGTTTAGCTCCTGCTGGTTTCTGATTGACCAGCCGGTGCTGGTGCAAACTTCAGAAAATAGCAAGAATATAAATGAGTCAACTGAAATAGACTCAAACAGCTAACATCAGAGTGAGGAGAAGACGCTGGATACAGTCAAAGAGTGATAGATTTAAATGGGAAATACTGCTGGATAGCATAGTTTCTTTCAAAATAGGAGGAATTTTTAAACTACCACAGCTGCAGCTATTCCATACTTGGAAAAAAAAAAAAAAGGTCTCTTTTTCAGAAACAACTAAAGATAATTGGGAATAAAGCTTAAGAAAATGGGTCAAGGAATATTTTTATTATTATTTTGCACATACTGTGAAGTATTTTGTTGAATTACAGAACCGCATATCTGAAAATCTTACTGAAGCACCAGAGACAAGACTTAATTCTTTATTGCGGGTCTGCTAATGCTCTTCAGAATTAAGCTAAATTACTGTGTCTTTGAAGCCTCATATTTTTGACAAATGTCTAAGACTTTTTGATCTTTACCATGTATTTCACGCTGGTCCAGAAGTGAACTTTGCAAAAAATTAGCTTTTGATTTTGTGCCTTGCATTTTGTCAACTGGATTCTTCTGAGCTTTGGTTTAGCAACTTTAAGCCTCTGCTTCACAGAGGCTAATTAAATTAAATCAACTGAGTGAAAAGGCAGCCTCTCAGGTCTGCAGTAGAACAAGAGCCAATCCCAAAGGGATGAAGAAGGGTAACGCAGCAGCATGCAAGCTTCTCCCCTTCCCCCTTCTCCTTTGTGGAAGCTGTCCTAGGCACTGTCCAGGAGGCTGTTATCTGAAACTGGCGTCTGCCATCAACACTGGGCACGTGAAAATGAGCCAAAAAGACAACAGAAGGAGAACAGAAGTGCCAATGTCCTCAGTATTTTGGCGCTGAGTGGAAATAAAATCTCCTTTATCTACCTTACTAATTTGTTTGATTAAGGGGATGTGACTTTTTCCCAAACACTTGTGACTGGTGAGAAAGCTGCTGGGAGATGGCTTTTGAAATCATGTGTTCCATTGATTGCAGCTCACAGTCTGCGGGCAGAAACTACTGTATTATCTCCTGATTAATAGAATGGCCTCACTATAGGGAAGTCTGCAAAGCTGGGAGATCTTAGGGTAATTTCTACTGGCATGTGCCACAAGGTTGCAATCAGTAGACATAATTTGGGGTCATAGTAGTTATCATGTCAGGTACAGGTGAAAGTTTAGAGATCTCAACTTCACAGGACTATTTTTTCATACTGCAATACGAGCCCACTGGTTAGGGAAGTTTAAGTGTCCAAGACAACATTCACAATTGGAACGGGAAATTATTTTGCTGCATTGCATAAACATGGCAGTAACCTTTCCTTTCCAAATGTGATGTGGTCTTGCACTAAGTGGCTGGAAACCTGGATGCATTGAGCTCAAAGAAGGAGATAGGTCTGCAGGGAAAAATCATACATGTTATTAAACTGGTTAATAACATTAACCTAGTGGGGCAGGGTGGGGGCAGAAGCGGGGAAGAAAAACAGAAATGCTTTCAAGCACACAAGCTCTTCTTCAGAAATAAATTTCATGTCCTTACACTCCTTATACTCAATGAAAGTTTTACCATTGGCTCATTCATCTCTCATATTTAAATTGCAAATAGAGAGGATGTAAGATTCATCCTAAAGGAAGGGAAATTGCCTACCATTAAAGAAATGATGAGGTTGTTCTAAATAAAGCTAGGAATACTGGAGCATCTTGACCCAAAGTGGGTGTAGAGTTCAGAGAAGGCAAGTCACAACACTTTTGTGCATTGGTTTACCCACCTGTTAAACGGGTCTAACAGTCAACATCAGGAAAACAGGGAGGATTAATTAACATATCTGATGTTCTCTGAGATTCCAGAGAAGAGAAGGAATACAGTGCGAAGTACTACTCTGATTTTTGTCATTTTGGTGATCCATCATCCTGCAGCACTGTGGGGACAGGAACTACTGTCTGATTCAGCAGGCAAACACATGCAAAAGCCGTTGAGATTTGCCTTTGTTGTGGGCTGTCAAATGTGTTTTTATTTTTATTTAATTATCGGCCTTTATTGGGAGTGAGTTCCGATTCTGAGTGCTTTCATGGGACATCAGATGATGAGGTGGTACCAAGGGAAGTGCTGCAAAGTAGGTCAGGTACCACAAATGTAACCAGACAAGTCACTCAGGGGAAGATGAGCTGTTTCAAATAAGTCAGAGACTACAGCCTGGAAGACAATGATTAAAGCTTAGAAGCCTTTACTGAAGCCACAGCATGATAGGCCTGGATCACTACAGCAGTCAGATAAAGTTGTGCTATTATCAGTTTTCAGCCATCGTGCTAAAATCCTGATTCTGCCAGCCTTACTCACATTGAGGACTATTCCTTGCCTGGCATGGAGACCCATTTCCTGTGTTCACACATCATAATTGAGATCTGAGCGTAGAGTAAATAAAGGTATATGAAAGCCACTCAGTTAGTACTGTCTATGTTGGATAAACTTTGCTTAGGCATTTGAATTTTTATCCAAATTGAGCCCATTTGTTGAATCTTTTGAGGTTCTTACACAGGTGGGACTTAAAATCTTGTCAGCTGCCTTAGGTAACACAATACGTGCTTGAAATTAGATGTCTGCAGTATTTGTTGAATTTGAGCTATCATCTCTCACTCATAAAGGGAAAATAAATCTGGAAGAGATACTTAGATATATATTTAGCTTATCTAAAACGGGGAAGTATTTAAGGACTATCTCATACACACCTGTTCGCGTGTGCCTAATTTCACGTTCAGCTATAATAATAACTTCCCAATCCAGCCTCTTCAAATCATATAATCGTTGTTCATCTTTAGCTATACGTCTCCTTAAAAGTGGAATTTTTTTGTGTTGCATTGGTCTGAAAAGGACTAAATTTCATCAGTTTCCTTACCTTACTGCTGATCTTGCGGTCGCTTCAGTTTTTGCCTGAGCTTTAGGACTAACATTTTTATAATGTGTCTTCTTTGTCCTGGAACAGGAAATCAGAGAAGCAGCTAAGTCTGGGGTTTTTTTCCTTCAGCGTAGGTTTTGACTGTGACATCAAACTGACCCTGATGCTGACTTTTGACCAAATGAATTATATCCGCGGTGCCCTAGTGTGCCACACAATCCTGCAATGCTTTCCCCTCGCCATCCTGTGCTGTTACATGTTCCTGGGCAGGCAAGCCTTGCAAGAATGCTGTTACACAGCTCTTGTTTAGTGTTTAGATCTTTAATATTTAGATCTTTAAAGCATTTTGTGTCTACGCCTAGCAGGCTTTGTGCCAGTTCTCCAACAATGTAGTTGAATCAGTAACTTGGAGCCTGTTCCATGATAGTGGGTCCAGCAGTCTGCTCTGGGTATGGATCTTATGAGTCCTGCAGCCTGCGTGCCTCTTTGCCAAACAATGATATAATCAATAAGCTGCCAGCTCTTGGATCAAGGATGTATCCAAGATATTTTAGGCTTATCCAATTACTGAATAATTGTGTTTGCAATAACCAGCTCGTGTTCAGCACATTTGGTTATTAGAAGAAGGATGATTGCTGCTGACTCTCTCAGCGCCAGTACAGCCAGCAAAACTCCACTTTATTATGCCTTCACTAAACTTAAAAAAGTTACCTCTGAGCATCTGTTTTCCTATTTGTGGTGTCACTATAATGACATCCAGCAGCCCATTCCTAAGCAGCTTATTCGCATTGCTGTCCTCCAGTGGGGTTAGCATCTAGGCATTAAAGATATTGGCAAGATGCCTCCAATTTCCTCTCTTCTCCCCCCTTACACAACTACAGAGCACTCAATGATAGTCCCTAACTTCACAACCAGCTCTTGAAGCCACCCAGCGAGCCAGGAGGATGTGGAGCTGTTCTGAAGCGCTGATGGGTACCGCTGTGCTCCTGGAGTCCCCTCTCCCTCCAGCAGCTAGCAAATCAGTATACATCCACCTGGCAGGTAAGGGTTACCTTTCTTATGGAAACTTGTGTTTTTCAATGCTTTTCCCTCTGCAGACCAAGAAATAACCTATAAACACTGTGGAAAGCTGAGACTGTAAGAATTCTAGCTGTGCTGGAACAGTCCTGCTTCAGGCATTTCTTTGAATACAAGCGTAATAACTGCTCAAACAGGATAAAAATGTTAATATATTTTCATGGTCATTCTTTTGCACATTTTGCACTTCCAAGGCGATCCCAGGCTGCTACAATTTTATAGCATGATTGAGTCCCGTATTGGTGGGAGAAGAAGTGATTTTCCGACCATAAATTCAATAGGATTTGGGACTCCTTTGAGAAATCCTAGCAAAATTTTCTTGAGAAGTCGTGTTTAAAACAGCTTGTTTCACTTGTGCACTTGATAGGTACGCATAAATATGTTGCAAATGGAGCTGCACGGGTTGATTTTTAAAAATGGTTTTACAACTCTTGATTTCCCTAAAAGGACTTTAATCTTGAAATTTGAGGGGAAAATCTAAAATAAACCAGTAGATATGCTGGACCGACAAGTAAGTGTATTTACATGCTGCAGAGTAATATACATTCCAGATGAAAGGGTGTTGAGAGCAGAAGCAGATAGCCCTAGATCAACAAATGAGTTCCAGTCTCTATCCTTTCTATAGTACATAACATGAGCTCCCAGGGAATCAGAGGGTGAACACTGAGCATATCATAGATGTAAGGTATTCTGGTGGCATTGGTCATAGTTCAAAGAAGAGCCAGATGCTTGTCAGTCAATAGCCAAAGGGAACCACATGCCCTCTTTCCTGGAAACAGATAAGGTACTGCAATGGTAGCAGCTCAGTATGCAGAAGAAAATAAAGGAAGGGATTAAAAAAAAAAAAGGCAGTCTAAAACAAGTGGTAACATCACTTTTAATTTTTTTTTGTACTGACAGCTTTAAAAATCACTTAAAATCCACATAAAAGTACAGTATGTGGGATTCAAATAAACACAAATGGCCTACTAATGCACTAGCGTGTGTGTAATTATTTTAAAATCTGGTTGCACAACAATGAACTCTGCTTTTCATCTTAATCTCGTGGAGGAGAAGAGATTTCTGTGGTCTTGGTAAAATGTAATCCACGCCAGGCTTGGACTAGTCTGGCCACCCAGGTTTGCCTTTTCATATATCTGATAGATGTGTTTTGACAAGTTATATTAAGTACAAAGCAGGCCACCAGAGCAGCATGTGGAGTTGATATAGACAGAGACAGAAAGGCAAATAATAGTATGAACACACTTTTGTAGGCAATATTTGCCATAACTGAGTACCCCCCATACATCATATTACCACACTTCATGAAAAAAAAATAAAAGTCATGCAAGAAACGGGGCCTAAAAACTTTTGAAAGGCAATAGTTTATGCAGGATTTACAGCCTTTGCATCTTCCTTATCTAAGTCAGGTTTGCTTTCTTTTTTTCTTTTTTTTTTTTTTTTTAAGAACCGAGTTGTTAGTCTTGGTGTACCTTTTATTTTACACTGGTTTGATTAAGGGGAATGTTGGAACTTCCATTCCCACCCCATCCTTTCCCTTCTATTAATACCAGTGTTTGTTTCATTTAGTCACTCCTCTGAAAACTGGTGCAGAAACTTCATAAGGGGAAAAAAAATGCTGGCACATGCACACCTGAACTGATTGCCCTTTTCTTTCACAACCATCTTGAGTACATCACCGTCGTCCTCCAGAGCTCTCCTAAACAAGTTTTGGCAAAAGCAAAAACAAACACTATTTTACAACATCTTTGGATGCACTTCCAAAATGCAAAACTAATTAATCAGTAGTCTCTGAGAGACGCAGCTAAATGTGGCTGCCTCTTTGACACTGATCCCTGCTTTGATGTGAATATAGAAAGCATGTGAGCAAACCCCCTAAAAGAGGTAATGGGTTTCAATTATTTATTTGTTTGGAAGACGGGGGAGTAGAAGGTTAGCAATAAGTACATAGCTAATCCTGCTTAGGCCCTCCCAACAGCCAGGGTGTTTAACTCCCTGCTTTCCTAGGCTGTTTCTGTAGAGGATGCAGGAGGATGCCTTTCTTAGGCTGTCATTGTGCCAAGTTCTTTACAAAGCACAATATACTTAAAGGACATGTATACTGTCAAGCCTCACATAAAGACTGTTATTTTTAATTATTCATTATCAACACTAGAGAGCTACTAGCTCAACATATAGGCTTTTCCCCTTGCTGCATTTAACTGTCATTGGTTTTCAAGTCAAGAGTGTGTATTCTAAGCGTTAGCTAGTCATTAGCATCATATTCTCCAGACACAATATAATCATCCTAATAATTGATTGTAGTGAAGGTAGTCACTTGTATCCCACACAATTCTCAGCCATGAACTTTGTCCTCTGTAGTTTATTATGCACAGAGAAACATCTTGATGCTATAATCTATCTTCCTCGCAAATTTACATCAAAGGGCAACAAGCTACATATTGCTCCTTCAAAACATACCACTTGTATGATGCTGTAAAAGCACCTGCTTTTTCTGAAAAGCATATTATTAGTAAATGTGAAATTAAAAAACCCACTAAGTGAAAACCTTCCTCACGGAGACTGTGCGTGTATGGAGAGAGAAAGAACACATAGGATTTTGCTTTGGAAATAAAACCTCTTAAATTATAGTGGAAAGCCTTTTGTGTCACAAACAAAAGGAGTATATTGATAGCAGGCTGACTAAGAGAAGCTGCCTGTAGAAGTAAGAGAAATCTACAATACTTATGTGATAGATACTTTAGGTGAAATGCCTGCTTTCCTTGTTGACTGGACCAATTTAAAATCATTTCATATTCTTAAATCATTTATTAGTTGTACTGTTTTTCTCTCCCCTTTCACAGACACATCTAGTGCAATATATAGATGGTGAGACTTTGAAGTTTTCCGAATGTTTATTTATAAAAGTTTTAAATCTGATTTTGCCACACAAATTCACTAATCCTAAATATAATTCTTCAAAGGTGCAAATGAAAAGGAACAAAAAGAAGTCACTGAAATATTTATAAACATGAGGAGGAAAAAAATACATGGTAAACAGCAGCTAATTGTAACTCCCTTCCCATCCTCTCCTGCAAGCCTCAAGCCCAAAACCAATCTGATAGTTCACCTCTGTAACACAAAATGGGAATCTTCTTGATACATTAGATCCAGGTACAGAATTCTTATGATTAGGCATTAATTTTCATATAATAAATCAATATCTTAAAAATCTGGGGACCTTACTCTCATTTGTACTATACAGGTACATTTTTCACCAACTTTTCAAGTAAGAAAAGGGACTGCCCTTTTTTCTGAAACAATTCACAAAAGTAAAACGATAGGTATGTGATCCTTTGAGGAGGAAGAAAGAACACACCATATTAAACACCAAATTGTTTAGAATTGAGTGTGTGTTTTTAGTAAAAAGCCTTCAAAACCAAATATGATCCCGAAGAGCTTTTGACAGTGTTTTGGGGCCAGAGTAGCATCATCTCACACAGGCAGTGTGATACGGTATTACGAAAGGAAAACCTTTCAGTAGTGGTGACAGAAGGTGACTAGTTTGTACACAGTCATCACATATTAAATGCTGGAGTGGAAGGTCCTCAAGTTGTGGGTTTCTTTTGTGTGAGAGAGTTTGACTTTGGGTTCTTTTTGGTTTTGCTTTTTCTAGTTGTAGAATGATTCAAGGTGAGAAGGACTCAGCTTATATGTCATTACCATCAATACAGATAAAGAAGTGAGGCTACAGACCAGTAGATGTGCAGTCACTACCGTTTTACAGAAAATCACCTCATCCATCCAACTACCAACTGGTTCACAATCCATAATGCCTAGTGGAGTTGTAACCTCATCTGTTTATCCAAATACCCATATCGCTTGTCAGCACCTATGAGCAGCTTAACATAAAAGTCAGACAACACAGTTGACTGGATTGGAAAGATCTCAGAGAGGAGAACTAGCTACTTGGAAATTAATCCAGCTCTTTTCTTATCAGAAGTCGGCATAAACTCTATGAAAATCTTCACCAATCACTTGGGTCTCATCATGCCAAAAGCTACAGGCAGAACGAAGAGGAGCTAATCAGCCACCCTTGCCAGTTCAGTCTACTTCTGACAACAGGAACTCACTATAACGTGGTGGCCGTTGATGTATGAAAGCTGGTATAGCCATGGTTGAACCATGATAGTGAGATTAACAACTTTGCTATAAAATAGGAGACTGAAGTTAGGAAAATTGTTGAAGTTTTTTCTTACAGAATAGAAGGGAATGTGAAATACTGGTATGATCAAACGTATTCATTTACTATGTGTCTCATATTATATCCTCAACTGGTTACTCAAAGATCACTCCACCTTTTGCACATGCACAAAGCCTTAGCAAGTTTATAAACTGTATAATTTCTGTCTTCTAAAGTAACCACTAGACACTCTTAACGCAGAAACCATTGCTTTCTCCCGAGGATACTCAGCAGTATCAGCTATTTTTTGAAGTTGTCATTCAAACCAGATGTCATTCAAACAAGACTATTCATAGCTATTTATAATCTGTTTTTCCAATAGTAATGACTAAATTTCTTTTTACTTTCTTCTTGCAGAAGGAGAAATGCTTCTAATAGCTAGATGTTACACAGAACAATAAGGCTTTAAAAGACAAGTGGGAAGCCTAGTGAACTCAATGAGTTGTAGCATTCTTTTTTACTACAGTTTTTGTGGTTGAAGGAGGGCGTAAGTCTTCTTATTAATAAAATATATACAAAGAAATGCTATGAAGTAGATTAGCACTTTGCAGATAAAGTAACATTGTGCCTGCTATGGGGTTAGTTTGCAGTATGGATCTTAAAACAGCGGGGTTAATATTCTGTCTGAGGCATTCTAAAGCATTTTGTATTTTTCTGCTCATAACAAAATTTTTGGAAGTGTGATCAACTAACATTGTGCAAGAGCCTGGTATCCATCTCTATTTCATTAGCTCTTACTCAGCTAGATGGAATCTTTGACAGTTCTTTAGTCCTTGGTCACTGAAGACACCTATAAGACAGAGTCAATTTTCTAGACCTGACAGCAGAACTAACTTCTAAATCTTCTATATCCTTAGAGTCTCCTCTCTCCTGTGGGAGTTTCATATAAGAAAGTACATTACCGAATTCCATTTCAAGTAGCTCTTTTAATTCTTTTTCAGTGAACTTCTTGTCAACTTCATCAATTCACAGATCCATCCTTCTCATGCAAACCTAGAAAATGCATGGACATACATGGTGCAGCACATGCAGTACCCTGTGACAATGGCTGCGCTTCGTCAACTTGTAAGTGGGATATAATTTAGATCTGACAAATGATTAAGCATTAAGAAATTTGGCCTGTGTGGTCCAGCTGCTGGCCAAATTCAATTGCTTCTACTGGAGCTTGGTATGTGGAATATTTAGTAGTCTTCAGCACAAAAATTTTTGTTCAGCCAGGAAATGTAAATATTTTCTTATTCTTTACAAGAGGAAAAGGTCAAGTTTTAATAAATTGCCCATATCACATTCTTCAATATTAGAAATCTATCAAAAGCTCACATTTTTGTTATAAAAGGAGTATTCATTTATCCACAATAAATATATTTAGTAAGCGACTGTCTAGCATAATAATCCTCTTGCTTTTTACTTTTGTCACAGTGTATAGTGTTTCACAGTGTGAAGAGCAATAATGATCATGTGTTCATATGAGTAGATTCATTTTGGCAAGCCTTGTTAGTTGACAGGTATGTAATACACTTGCCTTGCGGCTTTGGGACCAGGTTTCAAATACAGCCTTCACTGAAGTGACTGAAAATCATTCAGATCTCATAACTGTATCAAGTGACAAGTAACGTGAATTCAGTCAGTATGTGTATGGGACCTGATGTACACTAGCCAGTCAAAAATGCTTCCCTTTATTCAGTTGCACTGCTATCTCTGACCATCACAAAGACGACACTTAAGGCAAGGGATTAAGGCCAGCAACACAAATCTATCTTTCTAAATATATTCATATCTTTCCAACAAGACATTTATGTGCCCAGCAGCTGTTTCCTTGGCTTTTGTACTCTGTGTCCACTAAAGGAACTCAAGTCCCTCACATATACAATAAGGGCACTGTACTAATTGGCAACATTAACTGCCAAAAGCAGCAATTCTATCAAGTTGATGTTGACTCAGACATGAACTTGTCCTGATTGGGTTACTCTTTAACGCTGCTGGACACCTCTCACTGATAACATTTTCACTGCTCACCAAAGAGTGCCAAATGTTGGCATCTCATTCATGCTTGTCATTGCCATGATATCACACTTTGTCCTCTAAGAAGAAACAAGATTTCACCAATAGTCCTTATTATATCACATACGAAGGACATGTCAGTCAGTCATCTGAAGTCATGGTCAGAGAAGGAAAATGGAAATTATATTCAACAGCCAATGGCCCTGCTGGCTCTTGATAAACTATTTAATTCATTTTTTTTATCCCAGCTTTATCCAATTAAAAAAAATAATAATAATCTTTAAATGCTTTCTGGGCACTTTGAGAGATACAGCTGGTTTAGAATGTTTTTATCCATGGGCACAATGTACAGTATATGCAAGTATTAAATGACTAGCAATTTTTTTTTTTATTTTAAGTAGCTCAAACCCCACTTTCTTCCCAAAAATGTTTTCATGTAAGTAATAACATATCATACAGATGGAAGGTATTCTAACTTTGATACACTTTGAAAAGAAACTCATAGTATTTTCACTTCCTAGCATAGTTAGGACAAATGGTTAGTAGCATGGATGGGGCATTTTGCTCCTATTTGTAACACGGCTGTACCAACAATGGCAGAGGAGACTCAAATGCATGGAGGGAGAGCTCTCGTTACACCAGCAAGGAAGAAGGAAGCTGTGGGCAGGAGACATGGGGGAATTTGGCTGTTCTGAGACTTGTATTCTCTCTCTTTCACTCCCTTACGTTAAAGTTTCCTTACTCAAATGGTATATTCCTTTTTTAACTCAGTGCTGTCCTCTGAGTTTTTCAAGCCTTTCTCAGTCCTGCCACTTCCATCTCTTCTGCATTTATTACACACATTATTTCCTTTTCTTTTTTTTTTTTCCCCCACCCATTCATCGGTTTACGTATTTACAAACTAAATCCTTCAAGCTGTTTTCTTCCCTTTCTGCACCCCCACTGTTCACTGAATCCCAAGGAAACGTGGCTGAAGGGACCTTATGAGGTCAGAGACTCTATAGCTCTGCCCCAAGGCTTTCCACTTTATCTCGTATTATGTCAGTGCTGTCTTGCTGTTTGCAGCTCCTCCCAGTTCATTTTCATATCCTGATGGGTGTCAGCTACACACTGGAAGTAGCCATGACATTGGAGGGATGCTATTTTTATTCCCCCTTACCTTTCAGACAGCCTTCTCCACATTCAAAATCACAATTCCAGCTCTTCCTTGACACATGTAGTGAAGTTTCTTAATAAACAACTATATAATCAGTTTATAAAATAAGTCACCTAGTTTGATTACACTTGAGGATTACTAAGTTGTTGGGGTTGGTATCACTGTTAGTAACATAACTATCATACCCTTCGGACTAATTCTAGATAAACCAGATTTTTTTCAGAGCAAGCTACACAGAAGAGGGAAAAACATGACTATCAAGTAAAAATACACTGTAGCACAGTCACCCACTTTCCATGCTGTGTCATTCTAGCCATTCTACAATTCTTAGTGTTGACAGCTTGAAGCACATGAGAATTGTGTATGTTCATTGCTACCTGTAAAAAGTCTCTTTTCAATTACTTCTAATAGTCCTGTGTCTTTTTTGGTCTAAAATCACTGCAATGAGCATTACGGAATGGCCCTGTGTTTCCATAGGAGTCAGTAAAGTTAATGAATGCTTGCAAAATACTTTAGTCCAGAACCTCAATCAGCATAAGTCAGGGCAGCTCACTGAAAATCAGTAGCATTATTTACAATGGCTGATGATTTGTTTTTTTGTGTCAGTGTAACGATCTTGTCTTTTAAAGCCAACTACTATAGAAACAAAATATGAATTATATTCGTAGTAGAATGAATGGGAACACACCATCATTTTTAATGTTGAATTATAATTGAGTAGGCAGATGGAAATTATTAGGTATTCATGTGTCTCAGGTAAGCTGCATAGAAGTTTGGGTCCACGTTTCAACTGTGAAGGGTATGAATCTATAATTGGTATTGTTTCCATTGTATACAGAACTGTTCTTACACTGTTGGTGGCATCTGCCTTGAAGCTTCTTTATCAGGATTGTTCTGTGTAGCAGCTTGCCCGTAAAAGATCCTCTACTTACAAGTTTGAGCTGTACAAGTCTACTACATAATTCGAAAACTACTTTGTAGAGCAATTAATTTGGCTAAATGTCTTGTGAGCTATCTTTAAAAGTTCAACATACGTTCAAATGTTAGAACAAATATACTGCAACTTGTCATGGCATCTGCATTAGTAAACAAGGTGTTGGAAAGAGGCCTTTGATTGTGATGGTGGGTGGAATCTAGGAAAAGGTGAAAAGAATATGTAACTTGGGGCATTTTCTTTGTTCTTTATCTTTTGCAGATTTCACACCTCTGATAAGATAAATCAATAATTAGAATAATTGTACAGCTCGAGCGTAGATTTATACATGAAAGTTTCCCAAAGATTTAATGTCCATTTTTTTAATTACCAGAAGTCAATTTCAATAACAGGCCACTTAAAAAAAATGGCTACCACTTAAATCAAGAATCAATTAGAAGCATTAGTAAAAAAAGCCCTGTTAACTTCCATTAGACCCTAAATGAGCTTTTTAATCTCCATTAACCATGCAGTTGTTAATCATTGTTTTTATCAAGATTATCAAAAACAGGGACCTTAATTTCTCTCAAATAAATTAAAAATTCCCTTTGTTAACAAACTACAAGCAAAACTGACCCTCCAAATGAGGAAGGGAATGGAATTCATGTGTTCAGTCACTTCTTGTTCATAGACTGAGGGAAACACTGGTGGAAACCAGAGTAAGCTAATTGCTAATTAGTGTAACATCGTCTTCTGTGATGAAGACTCAAATCGCAAAGGTATTCAAAACATCCTGACTCAAGGTTGGGGCATAAGGAATGTAAAAAAAATCACCCTACAGTTTTGTAGGAATATATTTATTTTTCATAAGAGATAGCTAAAGCATTGGGAAGTGCATGGTGCCTTCCCAATTCTGCGCTGTGCTCTTTCTTGAAATAATGGATCTGTGAACTCATCAGAGACAGCTTGCACTGGCTGTCATACACTGGTCACTGCCCACAGACTTCAGAAGTGGGGAGAAGGTTGCTGAATTTTTAGGCAGGTTAAGAAACCCTCCCAAAACCTTCCTCTTTTGGGACTGATGTCGCCTATCCTAATCCTATTTTCTTTTAAGTCCTCCTATTTATGGTTGGCACTATTTGCATCAAAAATATAAAACTGTGACGGGTATAGCAGGCAAGATTAAAGATTAAACCTTTTTTAACATTTCTTGCATTCATTTTCTGTCTCTGTGATAGATCTGTATCACCCACTGTGACATCGGCAGGCTGAGAAGTAGGTAGGTGGGAATGAAAATACCTTGTGGGATTTGTGGGCTCGGGCAGCGCAAAGGGTCATAGCGCTGCTCTGTGTTAAGATTCTATGGAGAAAACAATTCAAATGTCAGCTTAATGCCCAGTCTTTCACAATACTCACCCAAGCCTGGCCTTTAAAGCTCCCCCACCCCTAATTACTGCCTGCAGCAGGTTCACAACAAAATAACTATTTAGCCCAGACGTGAAAATTTCAGCTTTAAAAAGCAGAAGTGGAAAATGTGAACCTTCCCTCTGGATCAAATGTTCATACACTCATGAAAACATCAGGCATTTTCTTCTTGCTTGGCTTACAAATATTCTCTCTCACACACACAAAAGAACGGGTACGTTGCACAACTGCATCGTAGGGAGCCTGGGGGCAGCAGTGCCATGCATTCAAGAATTACCTAGGGGCTCTTCAAGACAGGCCACTGGAGGCGGAGGTGACACAACGAATTCGGAGAAAGTGGAGGAGTGCTGGCTGAATTGATTCTTATGCATTCTCTGTATTTAGCAATACCCACATATTGGCATTGACATGAGTTTCAGAGGCAGAAGGGTTGAGATGCAACATGGCATTCATAATGAAGGCTGATAGAAGCAAAATGGGAACAATACTAAATGGGACATCATTAAATATTATTATGAGATAAAGTTAAACTTGCTTAAGAGGAAAAAATCTCCTACAAGCTGTATTTCAAAGACTGACATTTCATTGCTTGGCACATTCCAGCAACAACTGAGAACTGAACCAAGCGACTGCAGCCTAAGAAGACCAGGCAGCAGAATATTACACTTCACTTTTTAATGCATGAATGAATTTAGTGTGTGCTGAAGGGAGGAGCTGATAAAGCAAGCAGGTGCTCTGCAACCTTCAGTCAAACACAGTCTGTCTCTGAACTGCCAGAGACCCTCTCAGCTGCTCCTGGTCCCTTCTGCAAGGAACGTGGGTATGTGTGGCTCCGTGCAGGAAGGACCAGCTTATTTCTCTGGGGTGCTAACTCTAGACAGAACAGAGATCTTCACCTAAGAAATGAAAGCTCATAACACCAATAATCTAAGTCATCTAGACGCTATTGTAATTCATTTTTTTTTTTTATGAGATCATAAAAGACTTTCAGGCTTAATCTTTCAGCCACAGCGAAGAGTGGATGGCAAGGGGGGAGGTTTTGCTAAATATAGCAAAACAAATACAATTTCAGTCTCCTGAGGGAATAGGAAATTATGAAAATCCCTGCAAAGACTCCACATTCTCCATAGGGTAGGCAATGCAGCAGTTTTGGAACACAGATATGTTGGTGTAAGTATTGCTATGCAAGTACTAAGCTATTCAGGGACTAACCCCAAACCTAGAGCTGATTTGCAACACAACACTAGAACTACCCACTGCCTATGCTTATTCAAATGCAGTCTATTTGAACTACAAAGTCTTCCTTAACTTCCCCCCAATCTCTTACTACTGCAAACTCTATCACCGTCTAATACCTGAAGCCCCCTCTGACCAGCCCCTTCCTTCCCTTCTGTGATCTATCGCTGTTAAAACCTCTGGCTAAGTTTTTCCAGGTTTGGGCAGTTGGTCTTTCAGCCATCCTTGTTCACGTAAGGTTTCAAATAGCAGCTATATCTCAAGGTAGAGAGCGTGTCTATGAATATGGTATTCTCAAAATACTGTTCAAGGCTTTGCTGAGATAATAGTGGTCCTTCATTAAGGTGTGCTATGCTTTTGTAATAGTAGGGCCCTCTTAACTTACTCCAGCTTGACGCAGCTGTTTGTGGTTCAGATTTAGCTGCTCCTAGGAAAACAGCTAAGAAGAAGCCCCCTTCAGTAGCCTGAGGGGTGGAAAAAGCGCTTACATATCACCGCTTCTTTTTGATATGCCTTGTTGGTGTTATTTGCCACACCCTGCTATGTTGTGATGTTCTGTTGTGATTGTTTGGCTTCTGCAAGCTGGGTGTTACCAAGCATATTCAGCATTCCCTGTTCTAACTGAGGTCATCGTGATTTAAATGCCAATATAATGAGTTCTGTATGAAACAGAGGGAGCCTGGTACCTGGGTAATCCTGTACCAGCAAGGTGCTAGGATCTCTCTTCCTCTTGTATATCTGCCTTTCATTAGCCTAAATAGAAGCAAGCTTTATGCCACTTCTTTTCAGTAGCAGGGCGACCTATTTAGTTTTCTACTGAGGGCAACCGAGAGTGTTCAGCTGTTTGCTAACTGTCCATTAATATTCAGGCAAGATGCCACGCTATCTCACAGAGACATTGCCAGTTTGGAGTAGGACACTGTTCAGTCTAACGTGGTAGCAGTTTTCTGTGCTCCTTTCTTCAAAGTGGTTCAGTTCACTCTTACCTTGCGCTCAACTGCAGCCATTTGTGCTTGTGCAAAAAGTGTGGGTGGGGGCAAAATGCTACCTGGTTTGGATGGTACAAATTCACACAAACTTTCTGCTGAGGTAAACAAATGTGCAAACAAAGAGGCAAAAGTAAATAGATCCTTACATCTTTCTGGGGAAAGACCCTGGGAAACTAAAACCAGGGGAGCCATCCAGAGAAAGCTATTGGCCCTGAGAAAGGCTGGTATTGAGTTTTTCAGCTCTGTCTCCAGAAATCTTTTGGAAGCAATATCTGAAAATGAGGCTGTTCATATAAAACGTCAGAAAATCAGAGTTATGATGTTGTGGAAACAAAATGGGGGGCTTTATTGCAAACCTCTGTTCTCGGTGCGCTAGTGCCAAGAAAATAACTACTCATATAGGTCCGATTGAATTGTTTTCTTTTTACACTTGTATTGCATTTTGTTCCTTACAGAGCTCAGTCTTCTATGACTTTCTACAATTTACCTGAAACATATCTGAGTTTCCCTGTTAGTTAGCTTGACTCTGTCCTTCGATGTGCAGTATTTGCACTGACTGCAGTATGCATTCAGCGTGGGTGAATTGTCCAAATAGGCAACTGCACCTAAGTTGCATGCCAGATACAGCCTAACATAAAAAGGCAATTATTCCCAGTTTTCTAATACCCTGATTTTATGGTGCCAAAGGTAATGAAGTGGTGCAGCCCAGCTGGCTGGTTTGGGTGAGTAAGGTCTTGTATTTGGAAAGTACCAACTTTTCGGTCTCCTTATGAACAGTGGTTCCTAGGTGTTTACCTGCCATGACAGCTGCTTGAAATGTTAGATTCAACTTTTTCTTCAATGAAATCTTCCACAGATTTTTCACTCTGTATTTTCCTCTTTTTTTAAGAAAAAATCTCAAATCAAAGTAAATTATTTTCATTTTAATCTCAAACAAAATATATTTTAAAAGTCCTTCTTCCCTGCCCCTTCTCTCTTCTGCTTTGGAGAAAAAAAGTAAGAAAATAAAATTGTATCTAAAAAGGAGACATGATTGAAAAGTCACTTTAGGAAACAGTCTTTACCCACTTGCCAAAGATCACTTTTGATAAACTGCAAACTTTTTAAAAGGAAACTATGGTGACCACTTATTTTTTCACTAAGAAACAAAAGAAAACTCTTTTACCTCCAGCTCCAGCACTGGACTGTGCCAAAACTATTTAGCCCACTAACAGCTTCAGCAATTCACCCTGGGTTTTCTCTTTGCTGAGGGGAATTTTCTTTCTCATTCATCAATTATTTCCTATTTTCCTGCAGGAATAAAAACGTCAAATGCATTTTAAAACAAAAACATCAGACATTCTTGCTTAGGCTGACCTTTGACAAGCAATATGTTTGTTCTGTTTTTTGTGAGACAAAGTTAGAGAGAAGTGGGTACTTGACTAGGGCTTATGTAAATGCCTGGTGAAGTCAAACAGCAGTGTTCTAGCACACTTGCACTTATCCAAACCTCTTATGCTCTGCAAAATAAAAATACAGATAGTGAAAACCAATCTTAATATACAAAAGGAAGAATTCAATTTCTGTGCTCAAGATACATTGAAATGATGAGAAAGACACCTCCAGACACCTTCTTCACCTTTCATACCTGCCCCTCTAAAACAGCCTTTACTGAATCAATGGTCTCTACATAGCTGCCGCACGCTTTGAATGACAGAAGTACAATGTCTTATAAAGTTATAATCAGGCTAGATCTCACTAATCTGGGTTATAGCTCAACTGTGAAGGCTCTTTTGAGTAAAATCATTTCTTTATTAATGAGATTCAGCCCAATCTCACTGATAAAAATTACTTTAAAAGATGTCCCTTTGCTGCTATTCAAATGAATGGGAGAAAACGGTGGGTGTTTTAAGAGCTGTCTTCCTGTCATATCAGGATGGATCTCATTAGTGAAGGGAATGATTTTACCAGGAAAAAGCTTCTACAATGAGAAAACATAACCTACCATAGATGAGCAAAATCCAAGTCAATTAGGCTAAAAAAAAAAAAGCCCACCCTTAAAAAATCATCTCACTGCTCTCATTCATTTTAATAACAGGAGAAAGGACATTTCCCTCTCAAAAAAAAAAAAATGTTCTTTTTTAAGTTGAACTGGACTGGATCTCATTAATATAGGAACTATTTTACTTAAAAGAGATTCCAGTGTTAATCTACTGTTCAACCTAGATTAATCAAATCAAACATGATTGGGGCGGAGGGGGAAGGAATAACTCAAAAGTGTTATATCTGTTCCTAAAGCATTACATTTGATTAAATAGGCAAGAGGGGATTATAATCCATCATTACATTTAATGTAGCTGGGATACATTTGCCCAGGTAAACCTATAAACCTCCACTAGATGCGGTCAACTGCAAGTGATGGACAAAAAGGCAATTCAAACAGTTTACACACACTGAGGACCCCCCCTGATCCTACAGTAGCCTCATTGTAATTAGCCCTTATCGTTTTCCTTGGAAGATCAGCGGGGAGGGCTAGAAGAGCCATAGACTTCTTAGCCGTTCTTGTTTCCTGTTACTGTCAAAAGAAAGACAGTTTCAGCTGGTTCCTGGACTGGAGTCGATGTGGGAGTCTGTGCTTTTTCTCTTTCACTGTCACTCTTTATTGGGTTGTGAGACTCTTAAGAGCTAAAATCTTGTAATCAGATCTCTCAATTAGTATTACTCTGAATGCAAAAGACAGCATTGGTAAGGAAAGGTCATACGATGAAGGGGTGGACGTGGGGATCGTCATCTGTAAAGCACTCCCAGAAAAGAGGAGAGGTTGAGAGGGTGTGCTGCAGACGCACAGTGTGGAGACATGGCCGGACAGGAGCAGGAGCCTGGAGAAAACCTCACACCCAGTTCATGAAATTACCCAAGCCTGGCAATACGTATTTGAACAGAAACTAAGCATAAGAGTCCATGTGTCTTTCATGGACTGTAATTGTTATTGCAGTATTGAAAAGACGACAACAATTGTGACTGCAAGATCACAATTACAGACTTGTACAATGTCTCTCGTTTCCTACCACAGAATTTTTCTAATATTTTGATGCCTTTATTCTTCTTTCATAGCTCTCTTCCATGAAGCAATATAGCCAGCTGCAGATACTTATCCAAGCTGCAAACACAAACCTAGGCAGGAATCATCTTTTGATTTAAATAGCCCTAAATTAATTTGAATCACTGTAAGACTACACACACCTGTGCCTACGGATGCCTTTTGCTGTGTTCTGGCCCTGGAACTTTTGCAGTGATTTCTCAATGATTCAGTGCAGCAGCAGCTGCAAACAGAGATCTGGAAAGCTCAGTATGTGAGTGTGTTCACCAGAACCCATTTTGGGAGAGACGGTGTTTTAGGATTAAATTTCCGATTATCACTACATAGCAAATATTTATGTAATTGACATTCATGTTATTTTCAGCATGCTTAAAATAATTCCCGATCAGATTACTGAACATACTTGGAATTGAGTACAAGATAATTGCAAGGAAAGAAAGAAAGTGGAAAAAATAGATTTTGTGTAAGGCATGTTTTAATTTTTTCCATTCAGAAAGACTGCCAGATTCTTTGGCATATCCACAGGCTGCAGTTTCAGGACACTTTAACATATATACACTGCTCATTTACGGTCACAAATGACCTCTGTAACATATTTTACAATAGTTACGGTTATATTTATTACAACTCTTTCATATAGAAACACACATGCAGGCACACACAAACACACGTGCTCACATGTGAAAATCCATAGTGACCTTCTTCTTGTGTTAAAACACTTAGAGGTGGGATGGCCTTCTATCATTCACATTTTGATATATTCTGAACATGTTAAAACAAATCTGTCTGTGTCAAAAAAGTGCAAGCCATGGACTTCATCTTTCCAGATGAGAAAGCTGCTCTGAGGACTGATTGCAGCTATCTGAAATAAAAACACTGTAGGTGTATCCCACATTAAATGTTCAGCTTGAAGCTAGTAGTTAAGCATGTCACATTATTACATGCATAATAATATGATGAGCTGAAATGACAGAATACCAGCTTCCCACCAAAAATTAAAGCAACAAACACTAATTTCTTCCAAGGACAGCAACTATCACTTTGCACAGTGGCTTTGGGAAGTGAAAGCATGTGGTACACTGGCAAAATGACATACCAATGAAAATATATGAGAACCCAGCTGGCTGGGGAATGGAGCTGATTCTCTGGTGTTCTCAAGCGCTACCAGAGCAAGCAAGTTATCTGAAACACCACATCATGGTTAAGGAAGTTTTAAATAGTGCAGCAAATATAAAGTGTAAGTAAGGATGGCAAAGTCTGTTTTAAAAAGTTAGTTTCATCTCCTTTCACTGAAATTGAATTTAATGCATGCTTTAATGGGTCTTGATATTTACTAAAGAACAACCAGATATGTTCGATGCATTAGAAAATGACCATTTTGGGAATCTTGACATCCATTCCTTCCATCACAGAGTTTGGATCTTTTTCACACTCACCAGTAAGACCTCACGAGGTTTATCAAGATGCACTTTAATGAGGTTAATATTTTATTTATTTTACATAAACTTGCACTAGTACCTAGTTGAAGTACTTAACGCTGATTTGCAAGGGTGAATCTTAGATATTATATTCCTGTGAGGTTGCTCTTTGGACTTAATCCTGTGGCTACTAGAGGGAATACTTTCAGGAAAAGAACTGCTTTCCAGAAAAGGATAGAGAATACTCCAGGGCCATTGAAATCTGAGTAAAAGAGGGTAGCAAAATGTTTTCTGTATTTCTAAGAGACTTCTGATACACATTAGCTTCTGAGGTGGTGTTCCCTGTTGTCTATGTGTATCCATCGCTTGTGCAAGTAGATAGCTATTGTTATAAAATAATGTATTGTATGATGGATAGGTCAAATAGAAATGAAAAAGCACTCTCGTACTTTGCTCATTAGTGTTTTATTTTACTTACAGCAAACTTAATAAACCAAATGCCATTCTATGTCTCGTGTTTTTGCAACAACTAAAACACACTGTAACCAAAATTCAACCAGAAGATCAAGCGGACAGCCCACATGCCACTTTAGTACTCTCAGAAAAGTCCCCTTCCAGATGCCAAACTGCTTTGCTCTCCGCTGTGGCCCCCGAGGTCACCAGGATCCCATTTTCATTTCGTACATCCCTGATTTAAAGCACTGAAAAACTGACATGTCTGGTTTCTGGCAAACCACAGGGAAAAGAAAGTTCCAACCTCAAGCATTTCCTTGGAAAATACTATGCCAAAGATCAGTCTCTGACAGCAGCAGCACTGCAGCTTTCGCTGTTTTTCCCTGGCAAAGAAGTGGTGTCGTAGCAGAATTCTGCACTATTGAGAAAGTTATGGGCTACAGGGCTCACCCTGGCTGTATTTGTATCGCTCTTGGGTCACTCACAGATGTTTGCCCAAGTGAGGGTTGCCCAGCCTGCGGCATTGCGTATACTATTGCTTGTACCTGCTGCACAACCGAGCCACCCTAGAGGTAAGCGCAGGGTGAAGTGGCACGCTGATGGGGTGCTTTCTAGCACAATGCCACTTCTTAAGACCTGGCAACGTTCCTCTACCACTCCATCTTGTGACACTGTTTTCTCCTGCTCTTTCTCCTTTTCTATTCAGAGCAGCCACAGTCTCCATGGAGGCTTCTCTGCAAAGCACCTTCTTGAACATTTCATGCCCTAGGACAGGAGTTGCTTTCCTTCTCTAATGGGAAGAGTTGTCGTGAACACTTTGGTAGTCTCCGGCCATGCAAGACAAGGTGTGTGAGAGCACAGTTTGTCCAGAATACACTTGACAGCAACATGGACACCAGTGCAAGGTCAGGAGCTTCCAGCATTCCCTTGCTCCCTGTTGTGCACTAAGGGGGTACTCCAGAGGGATTGCCGAGGGGAAAACAGCTTGACTGTTTGGTAAGCTGGTCTCACAGCTGCTGCCAGAGGAACTGTAAAGAGAGAAATGGGCAGAGCCGTTTTATCCTCACTGGCTCATACATCGATTTGTGGCTTCCCAGATGGGTTGCTACATTCTGCACTAGTTTTCAACTTCTAGGAGCTCTCTAGATACAGCTCTCCGTGCACACCTCTCTGCAGTAGACTCATTTTTAATGTAATCAGGGCAAGGGTAACTGCAGTGAAGTTCACACATAACAGAAATGCCTGCACCTATACTAAATGCAAGTGAAAAAAAATAACTTGATGAGGGCTGCTATCCAAACCAACAATAGTTGTCCGTGCTCAAGCAAGGCTTGCAAATCAGGAACGTTTCTTCTCGTTTCAGCTTTGTTTTATCTTAAAATATAAATTATTCTTCATCTTGATGCATCAGGCTCAGTCTGAGATTTCTGCCTGGACTGTTCTAGCTGTCTTCTTGAACTTCTGCAGGTGTTTTGTTAACCATGCAGACCTGCAGGGCTGAAGATAGGAAAGATCCAACCACTTAAGTCTTTCTCTGTATGTAAATAAACCGGATTTACCTTCTTCCTCCTATCCCTACTGATTTTCAACGTCTGGAGCCTCCATTAAATGTCTCATCATTTCCATATGGATGATATTATGCAGAATTGAGTTCAGTACTGAAAAATTAAACTGTCACAGAGAAAAGACGAAATTGTGAGAGAGGAAAAAAAAAACAAACCCAGGGCTATAAACAATGATGGTCTCTGGTCTCGAACATAGTGATAAAAGGGCAATTTCTTTTCCCTTCCTCGGGATATGAGAACATTACTTCTATTCAGGTATTCAGCGCATGTAGCAATCCAAATTAAGGAGCTGAGCAGGCGATTCCTGCCCTCACTGACTCCAACATAGGTCCAGATTTGTGTCCTGGAAGGGACTGCTCCGAGTTTGTGCTGGGAAAACTAAGAATAGAGTTTGAACCACTGCCATAAGAAGCAGCAAAAAACCAAACAGAACATTATTAAAATGTCAGAGTTCATTTCTGGTCTTAATAGCTATGTACAACACCCCTGCTCCTTCGCGAAAAGGAGCTGGAAGGTCACTGTCATTTCTGTTCTTGAAGACATGTGTCACTCATTTCCAGCCTCTTCTGATATTTGACAGTATGGACCTGCCTGGAGCACAGCAAGAATAAAGGATGACACAGCTCACTGAGCAAAATTTCATTAACAATTTTCCTCCTACTCAAATAAGAGCTCACCCCGACCCTAAAATGTAGAGTTTGCTACAGAAGAGGCACTTGTGAGGGCTTGAGTTAATGTAATCCAGTCTTTGACAAAGCCAGGTCTCTGTCTTGGAGAAATGCTTGAATTGATAACAATCTTTGATAAAATGCTGCATAATCTGTAAGAGAGAAATGGGCCGCTTCAGCAGAGGAGGTCACTTTTTTTCATTGTCTAGTCTGATCTGAGTTTATTGCACCAAGTGAAACTAAAAACCTGGATTCTCAGTGAAAACCACTACATGTCTATCAGCTCTATTTGTGTCTTCATACTCATGGCGTAATTAATAGTTTACTCATAATTTGCAGATTAGATGCTATATTTCATTGCAGAAAACCAGGAAATTCCATTAACAGTTTAATTACTAGCTTGCCCAGGATGTTCTGTGTCGCAGTAAAACACTGATACTTTTCACTTTACTGCAATATGACCTCTTCAAATGCTACAGTCGGGACCTGGTGTAGCACAGGCTACAGATTCTGCCTCGTGACAAGCAATGTTGCTCAAGTCAAGCAGCTTCTATATTCATCAAAATGTTTTCTATTTTAAGAACAACTATATAGGCCTGTATATATAGCCTAATGTATTATGTGTTATTGTAACACATGATATGATAATTGAGGTTTTGCATTCTTATTGAAGACAGAACGTGAAGTTTCAATTGGGTGAAATCATGCCAGTTGCCCGAAAACATAAAAGTTAGTTTGAAACAAATCTCCCATCCTTAACATTTCCACATTTGGGGGAATTTTGGATTTGAACTGGTTGCAAAGGTAATGTCTTCTATTCCACCTGCCCAGGCACAAATTGACATGATCTAAAAACAATGATGTGACAAAGAATGTTGTACCAGAAGACACTGCTGTTCTGTAGAGTAAAGCAAATCCAGAAAGAGAGAGTCCTGTCACAGTAACTTTAGAATTTACACTCTGGTCTGTAAAAAAAATATTCATTTTCTGTGTTGCTCTAACCTGTCCAATAGAAACACTTGGGGCAGGAAGGGGTGATACCAGACATTTGTGTAGAGAAAAAGAAAGAGAAAGCTTAATATGACTTTAATATTTAGTTTAAATTTAAAATACAGTCTAAAAACAATTGTGGTGTGGGAGTGTGGTCATTTTAAGTAAGCAACATCGTCTGTTGTTCTCATTTGTAATGTTCCTAGAAACAGAGAGGAGAGAGCTGTGACTGATAAATAATCAATATCTGCAAGACCATGTAAATAAAGCAGAATATTAAGATGAAAGAACTCAAGAATCAAAAGAGATTTTGAGACAATTCCCAAAGAATTAGATATTTCCTTTGTGGACAGACCTTTTTTAAAAAATCCATCATCCCCTTTCTAAGCAATACTTAGTAAGAACTGCTCGAGCAGCAAGCAACTGAAAGAATCTGACACGAGGTTTAGTTTTTCTTATTATTATTTCTGAATATTGGAGAGTGGGGATATTAATTTAATTTTAAATTTCTATCCTTCCAGTGAAGAATATATTAATGCAGACAGCTGCATCAGAGTCTTAAAGTATGAGATAAGGCTGTATGGGGGAGACCTGTTCAATGTGGGCGACCTGTCTCCCAAATTCAGTTCTCATACTTCATCTTTTAATGTATTCACAACGCCTTTGCAATTCACACCCTCTGATCTTCTCTTGTATAAATCATATTGGCCCTGCTTATTCCTCTGGTAGCTTCCTACTGGTACCTGCTATGAGGTACCCAGAAATGAGGCAGCAGTGCATCTTCCCATTTTGTCACCTCGACACACTTGCACTTTGGATTAAAACATAGCTTTAGGAGTGCAAAAGCCAACAGCTGAGGGGCTTACATCTTTCTTACCCCCAGTAAATAAAGCTTAGGAAAGCTTTGAACTCCACAGAGACAGGCAAAGAATGTAGAGGAACGCTTCACATTATGAGAAACAGATCTCTGAAAAGTTACAAAAATTGTATCCATATAGCTACATCAGGTCTCTTTTTTTCCTTAAACGATATTTTATAGAGAATATCGAGTTCTTCAGTTTCCCTTCATTTTTAACTGAAATGGCTACAGTGTTAAAAAAAAAAAAAAGGTCAAATATTTTCAATCAATCAGGCTTATTTTGGTATTTAAAGATAGAAAGGAAGCATTTATAGTTTCTTTCACTTAGCCTAAAAAGTTAAATCTCCAGCTCTGGATATGGGTAAAATTCTCCACAATTTAAGGTAACTACAGCGGCGTTCCTCTGCCTACTCGTCATTTACTCTTTATTTCTGACCAGAAGGCTCATGATCAACATCTCAGAGTCTGTCTACAGTCTCCAGTATAGATTTAGTGCTCCATCACAGCCTGTAACTGCAATGTCCATAGCATTTAGTGAGGCTGTTAAACTATAGAACCAGCGCTTAATTGTGTTAGCCAGCAAATGGGACATCTTTGGAAGAGGGACTGAGAAAATGCACCGACTGACAAAGAATTTGGATCCAGAACACTCCTATAGGACTCCATGCCTCCCATACTGTCCTCTGTGTTTTCTTTCTTATTTACTGTGCTTTTTTAAGCTTATTGTTTACCTGGGAAGAAAATTCAGTCAGAACCACGAAATACAAGTAATCATCAATGTTTGCCAATAACCAAAGGATAGTAAATAAGGTATTAGCCACAGAACATCAGCTACTAAATGCCTGGAGAGTGGCCAGTCTGGCTGGAAATATGTATTCCTTTTTTCCCCGCTGTCATTTATGTCAGTCTTGAATAGATTCTGTTTCACTATGCAGTGGATTACACCCAGAGCTTATGGATATGAATATGGGTTGCTTGCTTTGCTCTCTCTGATCATGCTCCAGCGGTATTAACACTTGGGGTCAATCTGGATTATCCCATGTTTAAAAGATGGCAATTAAACACTTCAATTCTTAATTTCTGAGAATTTCTTCTTGCTTATAAGAAGAGCTAAAGAAATTGCTCGCACAGTCTTTTTTTGCCAATTTCTTGTTGCTGGTGGTCTGGGTAGCGGTAAGGGGAAAAAGAAATACGACTGTTGCACAAGTATTCTTCCTTGGAAGGGGGACTGATTTGAACAAGTAGCATGGAACTTGAAGGCTGAATGGGTGACTTCACTCTTCAGAGATATTTTTTCCTTCTGTGCTGAGCTCAGTAGTCAAAATTAGCTAAAACGCATCCCTAAAGCAAAGTCTGGAGTCCAATTTTTACCAGTTGTGTGTTCAGGAAGGAGTCTGGTTTGTCATCACAGGAGGTAAGGGTGGCTGCATGAGAGAGCGTCTGGGATACCACGGAGTGAGAAGGAACTTGGGACCCACTTCCAAGCTGGAAGAAAACCACAAAGAAAAGCAGAAGGCTATCTTTAGCATGCCAAGTACATTAGATGAAAAGATGAGATCATCCTGTAGGTAAAGGAGGTTTTCCTCTAAAATATATATCTCTGATGTCATGAAGTAGCTGGTGTGAAAACTTGCTTGATATGTAGTAGCTTAGATATTTTAGCTCACTATTTATTTTTATCCTCAGTATGCTAACTAGGAAAACAGTGTCAGAACTACATGAAATGAAGGCACTTTGAGTAAGAAAAAACATTTCAAGCAAGTTTAGAAATTATTGTGAGAAAGACTTTATTTAAAATACTGCTAAATCTTCTTTCTAAAGGCACTGTTTTAGAACTCGAACAGCTCTCATCAGGAGTGAACAGGAAGCTTCAAGGGCCCTGACAAAGTGAGCAAAGGGCAAATGAAAGCAAGATGTTTGCTTAAACTCGCTGTGTGATCTTTTCTAGGGCTGCGCTATGAATTCCAAGCTTGACCGTAGTTTTCTGCCTGCTTTTTTTAAAAGTAGAGATTTTTATCTATAGAAAGGGCTTTGCAATATAACTATGTGGTATGGAGTACATACTATCTCTATATTAAGACCAGCATAAATCAATGATTTCAGTTTTTAAGATTACATTATTCTTTTCTCTTGTGGAAAAATGTGTGACTGCATGACCAGATAGCAGCTACATGTCAGTACCGATGTTAAATTTAGGTTTCCAAAATTTATTTCCCATATTCTCTGATAGTATGCAAGGAACATGAACTACCCAAGGTTTAAAATAGCCCACATAATCATAGGATTCCAAGAGGCCGGAGTGCCTACAAGTACGCTTAGCCATGAAGGTGTTAATCAGTGTATATACTGTCTCATCTGCATCTAAGGAGCCCTGCAATTAAAATTAGAACTTTTATGCCTGGTCCCCAGCTTGCTGCTATTCAAAGCTCCTATCTGCATACACTGGGGATGGAAAAGGCCTTTTGAAAGTAAATAATTGAAAAAATTAGAGGGATTTTCGAAGATTGCAGAGCTTCCCTTTAGGACCAGTCCAGGAGCCCTGTCCTTCTGTCAAAGTACAAATTACCCCCATATGGTGATGTCCGTTCTCTCAACTGTAATTTATTCATTATGCAGAGTGCCGAATACCAAATGGTGAAAGCACAGCAGCAGAACAATGAAACAGGCTTAGGAAGCTAATAAGTGTCCAATCAATGAGAACCTAATGAACTATAACATGTAATACTTTATAAGGCATTCAAATTAAAAAGGGGGGGGAAAAATCAACAATGATGCAATATCAATTTACTTATTCCAAGTCTAATCAAATGAAATAAGCATCATTCTCCAAAAATACAGCCATAACTGACATTTGGGAAGGGGGGATGAGTGGAAGGTAGGATCAAGCCAAAATTCCTTTAAGAACATAATTATGTACTAACCACCTGTCCTTATTGAATGTAGGCTCTTTGCACCAAACTCTTTCAGTCAGGTAGTAAAAGGTGGGTTTTTTCCAGTATCGGTGCTTGAGAAGGGAGAAGCAGTATAAATCTGTAGAATAAGTGAATATAATAAGGGTAGCTGAAATCTTTATCAAGAACTCATAGGTGTATTTTGTCAAAATGCATCACCTTTACCTTTCAAGGTGAAGGCAAAAACTTATTTTTTAACTGCATACAACCTTTTCCACTGTATCCCAAGAGCCTTATTTTACTTTGAGTCCCGTTCCCACCTTTGCCAAAAACTCCTGGATCTCATTCTGTAGAAATAATAATAATTAATAAAACATGCAGAAGGTAATCTCAGGAAGGTGTTCTGTCCTTCCTAAGCAGCCAATATGCAGAATGTCTTCTGGATAGAGCTGTTTTCAATGAAACGCTGGCAAGGAAGTTATTAACTCCTTCCCCAGATGAGCAGGTGACGGCAGAGATCCAGGTACCCTGTCTGACGGAGCGCTCAGTTGGCTTTCCTGTCTGCTGGGCTGCACAGTCGAGGATCTCTGTCCTTTAGTCTTCTGCCACCGAGACACCCGTCTTTAACTGAGAAATTTCAATTAGCCTGCCTCTGAATTATTGTTTCTGCATTATTTTTTTTTTTTTAAAAAAGCTTGTTTTGGGTTGTTGGGGGTGGGGGGTGGGTTGTGGTGGTTGTTGGTTGGACGATTTTTTTTTGTAATTTAAGTCCCCTTAATCCATTTTATATTGGCTCCTATTGCCTTCCCTGACAGAAAAGGTGCCAACAAGATGGTTCATTCTTGTCTCAGCCAGCTACACATATTAGCAATTCTCACAGCAGTTGCCAAGTATAGCTGTACGTCCTCCTCTTTGAGAGTGGCTCTAGTTTTCTTTTTCCACAGCAGTTGACATTAAGTGTCTTCTGTGTTTCCTGCTGCTCCTGTTTGCATGTGATAGCGGTTAGTGTCAGCTTCACTATCCCTCCATTTCTTCTTCTGCGTGTGCCTCCTTCCTCTTGTAACTTTCTCCATTAAAAAGAATAAAATAAATCGCTATATTCATTTATAATTCTGTGTTTAAATTTGATGAAAGGCGTCTTGGACTCTGGACTTCTGTTGCCAGCTCTGCCGCTGACATTGTGGCCTTTTGCACCAGCCACGAGAAGTCTTTAGGTTACGCTGCAGGAGCCTTGACTGTGGCACAGGGCTGCGTATGAAAGCAGAAACCTGAATTATGTGTGCCTTCAAACACGTGGTCATAAAAGGTTTTGAGGATCTCACTCCTCAGATGGGCAAACAAGCACTATTCTTAATAGTCACGCATTTCTTAGAGCTTTCTTATCCTGCGTTAGTACGAAACCAATAGCAAAGGAACCCTATGAAGCCATCAGAGTTGCAATATGTCTGTGTCGTTTCCTTCGGGACCACAGCCACTGGAGCAGATGACTTCTGGGGCAATTCTCACTTTTTCATCAGTGAAAGGTGTTATAAAATGGATATTGTATGCATTTGTCTGGATACCTGTTCCAACAGATGGGCCCTAGGAAGGGTGCTCAGCATTTTAGGGACACTGGACCTATGTGGCTAAGGTGAGTGGCTAAGGAGCTCACATCAGTGAGATTTCCACCAATCCAGGGAAAACTCTTGAAAAATCTAATCAAGTTTTTCCCAGTCTGTCTCATACAGCAGTAAAGACAATAGGATGCAAATGCAACAAACCCCACTTTGGAGTCTGACTGTAAGAAATAAATTATTATTCTTTGGATTATTTTTTTTTTTACAGTTCTGTGTTATTTGTTGGCTCACAGATCTTTCTTTTTCTTTCTCACACCTCACACTTTGGCATGACAGCCTCAAAGCAATTGCTACCAAGATTACATTAACAAAATTCACCCAGCAATGCAGGTGCAGTAACACAAAAATGAAAATGAAACCAACAAAAAGCAGGAGAAAAAAAAAAAAAACAAACCATGACAGAACTGCTTTGTTTCCCCAATTATCATCATGCAGTCCGGACGTGAAGAAGCAACGAACAGTTATCTCACTGTGGGTAACACAGAAAAGCTCGTCTCAGAACAATGGAAGCAGCCTCCCGTACTCAGAACGTGAGCTGTCAGCGGGAATTAATGTCCATCAGATCTTCCCCATCGCTGGGTGTTCCACTGCTGGGCTGACCCAGGAGGTGTGCATGCGGGGTTAAGGGGGAAGGCAGAGCACAGAAGACTGTAAGGCATCCAGTTTAAAGGAGTATTATCAAACTATATCGTCGTTTTTAACTGCCCTTCAGGGACTGGAGCGGAATCTCAGTCCCTTTTTAAGGAATGGAAGTTTTGCCTGTAACAGTAAAAGCCGAATAAATACTTTTAACTGTTTGACTTTTTTTTTTTAATTTTCATTTAATTATTACTACTGTTTTAAAGCCAGCCGCAGCACATAGGGTTAAAGATGTAAAATCTCTGCCTGGTGCAATAAAACTGATACTGAAATAGTGTCCCCCTACTGTAGGAGGAATCTGCAATCAGGACTTCCAAGCACATGCAAAAAATAACTCTTGGATCAGTCTTCTTGTCTTCCAGTAGACTTGGCAAGAAAGACGAGCCATATGTGAAGCCAGCCATATATCAGTTATGTGGTCTTAGATATTTGCAATAAAACAAAGGACTTTGCTGTCAGCCCTCCTGATTTCATGAAGCCTTTACAGCTCACAGCAATGTCCCTTTATCAAAAGCCACAAAGTTATCCTTAGACATGTGCATTTCTTAGGGAAAATATTCTCTGAAATAGCTATTTATGATTAAATCCATCAGGGAAGGGGGAAGACATGAAAGGACCTAATACAGTCAGTTTCAGCCATGCTGAATGCATCTAGATGTAACAAGTGGGTGTAAAAACAATTAAAAAGAAAAGAAGCAAGACTGGGGGGCTGGGGGAGGGTGGTGGAATTAAAATACACATACACGAGACATTAAGATCAAAAAGAAAATCTTGGTGACAGCGATGCGGATGCCCTGGTAAATTAAGTGGAACTAAGACTTCACCCCCGAATTCCTCCTGGCCATTTATTTAGACATTATTAGCTGGCAGTTCCATACAGGGATCGCATTAGGAGTGGGTTCAAAGAAAGAATTTTATAACGGTGCTTTTCCCAGCTAATTCTGGGTGGACAGCCTGCACGCAAGGAACCAAAAGGAAGGCTGGGGAGTAGTTCAGGGTGAGCCACGAAGTGAGGTCAGGAGCTAATGAACAGCTGACACCCCGGACTTGCAAAACCACGTGGACGTGAATGGCCCTACGTGTGTGATTGCTCACACGTGAAGTTCAGCGTGCGCTCAACCTCAGCAGAAGAGCTAGTAGTTTTATTTGATGTAGTGGTAAAAGGAGTCAGGGAAAAGGATTTAAGAAGTGAGGTGATGTGATTACAGCGGTGTTTTTCTGAACTTGCCTTACAGAAAAGGCTTAAGAGAATGGAATTGTTGCAAAACTAACAGGGTTTATTTTAGAACAGCAGTAATGGCTTTGGCAAACAGTTTGTGAGAATTTCAAGACTATAATAGCAAATGCTGATTTTTTAATCAAGTATTATTAACTATTACATTATAAGCAACAGTAAACCCCCAATGGACAGATTAGCATTTCTGTTCACTTTTAAATACTTTTTTATAGCATTCTTTTGGGGCAGAATCTGAGTTTTTAAAGTATTTGAGCTTTCTAGGTCCAATTTGGTGAGGCTGTTGAGCTCACTTTAAGTACGTGATTTGTCTTATTGGAATTAGTGGCTTACAATCACGTATGTGCCTAAGGACCTTGCCATGTCATCCAGGTTGTCCTTTTTTTTTCCCTTTAAAAAAATCGAGAAGAAAAACCCCTAAAACTGACTCCCCTCCCACCTCTTTTTTTCAATCCCGCTATATCCAATATTTGCAAATAAACTTTTTAATCAGTTTATGGATTCAGATACCAGCGAAATATTTGCTTTAGAAGGAGTATCTCTTACTAATGTCCTGCTCAATATCATGCTGGTCTTGTGGACTCGGTACATAAAGCCTAAGGGCTTTTATTCAGGGAATCTGCTATAGCGAAGTTTATAATTTATAACTCTAGACAGGGCAACAAATTCTATCATACAAATATTTGAAGCTATCACAAGGAGAGGAATACTTTAAAACAATCCTTCACTCAGAAGTTGCACTTGCAGCTCATTTCAGTCGCTTTTCATTATTTCACCACAGGGGAACAGTTTCAAGGAATTATTATACTAACCATTATATTAAAAATGAGCCTTAGAACTCCACCCCCACCCCAATAAATATCATTTAACATTCATTGTTGTGGAAATATGTAACAGACAAGTCAAGAGGGTTTTTCTTTTTTTTCCTTCTCACAAAGGTATGAAAATATTAGCAAATGCTCAGATCTCCACTACTCAAAATATTATGGGTCAGATCCAAGCCGAGTGGAGAGGTCAGTGCTCCATCATCACAGCTTTATATCATTATGGGCTTTAGGGCATAATAGCCTGTGAGGAAGCTTGGTTAAAAGATGGGAAGGAAACCTGAAAAAGGTTAATTATGGCAGGCACAGCACTTGACAGTTCCTTTTCAATCTGATTCAGCTCAGCTGTGAATGCCGTTGTGTCCTCAGCACAAAGATCCTGCTCTCTGCCACGCTACTTTCTGTCACCCCAAGGCTGTGGCGTGGTTCGCCCAGAAGAATGGATCCCAAACCCAAATGCCATGTGTTTTCCAAAGGGTGCACCTGCTTTGCTGTGGATCTGGTGCTTAAGGGCTCGCCGTCTGAAACCTTAACACCCAGAAACTTGTTTTGACAGTTTTGGTTATGTTCGTTAGGGAGTCCGAGGGCTGAATATTTCTTGGGGGAGCGCGGAGGAGAGGGGAAGAAGCACAAACAAAACAAAAACTTAAGCCTGTGACTAATTGGCTGAAAGGATGTGAGCAATTCGGCTCCACTTAATTGAATGTGGACTCAAATTAAAAAGAAAGAGTAATTGCCTTCAAAACTTTGCATTGCAGATTGCTGGCCTCTTCTATACATTAAGTGAAAGCCTTCGAGCACATGTGTCAGTAGTGTTGCTGACAGGAACCCAAATATCCTGTTATATGCATCTGCATTCAGAGGACTTCATTCTAGAAGGGATTAGTCTGCATTATATTGATGGTTTTATTTACAAGATGAATTTTCATGAAAAAAAGTATCCTGATTTTGGCTGGAAATTTCAAATCATGACCATGCCTTCTAAGTGCTGGCTGCATTCCAAACACTTCCTGATCAGAAGACCTGAAAATAGTACTTTATTTTTCAATGCAAAAATAAACCATTTTTTGCATTTGGAGCCAAGTCTGTATATTTTTACACAAATTTTCCATTGATTTTAAAGGCGGCTTCAGTTGAGAAAAGCCTTACCTGAGTTAAACATGAATAACCAAGGAGCAGAGAGTCAAGGAATTCACCCACGAAAGTACAGAGCTTGGTTCTGAGGCCTTTTTTTTAAATAAAAATCATGAATTAAATTGTTTTGTCTGCACACTGACATTGCCATTTATTCTTTATATCAAAGCAGCATCCACAACTTCTAGACCTATTGTGCTATGCACAAAAACACAGAACAAAAGAAATGTCCTACCTCTCAAAATACTTCGCTGCAAGAGCAACAAAGACCCTTTGTTTGCTATTTAAGCAAGATTGGTGGACATCATCTCTAAGCAGAAGCTCTGAGAATCAGCCTTTTCCATCCTCCTCCAAACATGCATATGCACATTTTTCACGAGTCTGCTACAGTAAAAGGACTCCTAAAGAAAAGAATGGAGCAGAGCAAAAGGAAAATATTACTTTATATTAATAACAAATGGAGAGCACAATGCGTTCCACATACAAAGGTTACCCATTTATGGAACTGGAAGCCAAGGGCATTTTAAAACT
This sequence comes from Rissa tridactyla, assembly GCF_028500815.1. Classification (NCBI taxonomy): domain Eukaryota; kingdom Metazoa; phylum Chordata; class Aves; order Charadriiformes; family Laridae; genus Rissa; species Rissa tridactyla. The sequence goes on from NC_071469.1 coordinate 57,467,434, forward strand.
TAAAGATCCCTTAAATAAACAGATTGATTTAAGTAGGAAGCAAATATTCTTAGCTCAGCAGGTAGTTGGTATCTAAATCACATTCAGACTTCACATAAATACACATGTCAAAGCATTTATCTAGTAATAAAAAAAACAACTCTTAAGGAATGCAGTTCAGATAGGGAAGTGTCAGTTATTTTGCACATTTCCTATTTCCAGCTCATTAGTTTCAGCTTTTGACAGGGGTGGAGCTGAAAGAGGGGGTCAGAAATCCTGTGGAGGTTTTTCTCTCCTCCCAATTTCACATGAATAAACAGAGGGAGGGAGTCCCCTGCCTGTCTGCCAGGCTCTTATCTATCATATTTAGATGCTAGATGCTGTCAGATATTAGATAGCGATGCCTGTAGGTATTGCCAGTTACTGGGAAATTAAACCTGAAATAGAAGATACTCCTTTCCTTTCCCAAACTGGCTTTGCTTTAGGAGCAGGTTTGGACATCCTTCAAAAAATGTTGATGTCCAGACAAAGGTGACAGGATTGTATTTCTGTCATTCATTACTTCCACCTGATTTTTTTTTCCCTCCCTCACTCTGACCATGGTCTCTTAGCAGCACCCCATCTGCATCTTTTCTTTCGCCTACATTCTTACATTCCTCTCAAATTCAGATCCTCCCACTCCAGAAGTGGTAGGTTTAAACTTAACACTGCTGATTTTTATTTAAACTCTCATCATGCAGGAAACCTCCGTGAGTATTAGAAATTCTTAGAAATTCTGTGTTTTCAAGATTAGAGCCAATAAAAAATAGCCAGTTTTCTTTGATTTCCCCCTAAAATATTTCAGAAAATGAAGATGTTCCTCTAAGATATTCCTGTAAGAGGAATTTGAATTTCTATCTAATTCTAATTCTTGGAAAATGTCCCTACGAGCACTAACAATCAAGTTAGCAATTACCACCCTTGTGCTAGAAGTTCCACGCCTGTGAACTGAGATACGATAACCACCTGGGCAGGCTTCTCCCTCCCAGCAGCAAAGCAAACCCAGCCATCATAAATTGTGAAATGAGAGCCCGCGTGCAGCCAGGTACTGTGTGTCAGCTCCAGGTTGGTAACTTCCAGCTGATGGAAGGTACCTCCCTGAGACACTCTGGCTGCCATTACCCCAGCACGCAGCCTAAGCACCCTGGAGTAGCGCTTTAAGTGATGATCCTTCCCACCTGACTTATTCTTTCTTTCATAATCTTACTTGTGTAGGCGCCGTCTTGGTTTGGTTTTGGTAGAATCCATTAAAAAGACCACAAACTGCACTAAAATATGTCTGCATGTCTTCATGTCAGTCTGCATGTGTATGCAGCCGTGTGGTTTATAGAGGGTAAAGGCAAAAATATGGCATGGCCCTTTGAATTAGAGAGGTCTCAAACGGTATTTTGTACATGTGGGATCTTACACACCTTTGGATCATCCTTTGAAAAAAAACTGTGTGAACTTTGAGGTGCTTTTAGTGCACTATTTATGAAATACTACAGCAAAATGGTTGGCTGTGATTTGATGATTGGGTGGAGTTTTGGTTTGGTTCCTATCACTCCCAGGCTTTTGCTCACATGATTCCGTTCCTAAAATCTCTGTGGTTTTGACAGGAAGGAGAATTATGAGTTCTTTTAAAACTCATCTCCAGAAAAGGATATAGGTGGAACAAATGACCCGTGACATTTATCACTACTCGGTAGGATGGGACTTCAGTCTGCATTAAATTGTAAGCTAGCTGCACCAACAAAGGTCACAGCTTTTGGGCTCAAATCTCAAATTTGTTGTGTGGCACCATCATAAAAGTGGTGCAACTTCCTCCCAGGCTTCTGAGCAATTACTAAATATGGCAGCGGTGGAGATCTGGAGATGCTGCATGACTTTTCTCTTTCACACACCCAGGAGATCAGTAGTCTACTCATTGTAGCCGGTGAAGTATTGTAGTCTGCGTGATTGCAGAAACAGACCCAAAAGTAGATTTATCATTAAGAAATAAAAGCTTTTGTGATATAAATTTATCTTTATTTGAGAGTAAAGCATAGACAGATGCTCATAAGTCATACAAGACCATCATGAAAAAAAAAAAAGGCAAACAAGTACCCCACTTATTAAATGAAAACAAAACACTAAAGCAAAGTTGGACACAAAAATTACTTGGTGCCTTCCTTGTCTTGAGTTTTCAACTGTCCTGTGCAGATTGTGAAGCTAACAGTAGCTAATAAGAGAGTAAGTGATCCAAACATGAAAAACATTTAGTTTGGAGCCCATCAGATGTCAAGATGGGCCATGTCTCACAGGTGTTGTGGAGAGTGAACTTGGTGGAGAAGATGCTGACCTAGCAGTAACAGAAATATATAATCCTGCCACTGTTGTTAATTTTTCACAAATTCCCAGTCGGTTCTTTGATATGCAACTCCAAAAAGTTATTGTTTTTCCCCATTTTTTTTTCTTTTCTGTGAGCCAATAAAGTGAAACTGTAACATCAGTGTTGTTTGAAAACATATTTATGTTTGTTTTCCCTATAAAAAGAGATAATAATGTTATGTTCCAATAATATTAAGTTGCAATGTTATTTGCAAGATTGCAGAGCTTTTAATTTTCTGATTATTTCCACAGTGGGAGTTTCAGCTCAATTTCTACCAAGACACTTCTATCTGTTTCGGTTATTTTTTTATTACAGCTAGAAGCAACAATAATTGCCTTTAGTGTATGAAAACATGACTGAGGAGACAATTGTTGTCCCCAAAGACTAAAATCATCAGCATACATTTTTGATGTAAAATTTTTGTAAATTAATTGCAAGGTCCTATAAATATTATATTTACTAAAATTGTGTTGTCTGCTGTCTTCAAAGAAACAATCCTTTTTTTTTTTTTTTTTTTAAACTATGCTTTATACACAGTACATTTCCTGAGGCAGAAAACAAAAACATGGAACAAAACATCAGCCTTCTACTTTTGTAATTTTACATTCTACTACTCTTCTTTCCCAACTCTGGGGTTTCTTTTTAATATAATTCTGGAAGGATACAGAAAAAAAAATCAATAAAACTTTCAATAATCAAGCCCCATTTTCAGTTTTTCACTATTCAGCTGATCAAAAAATTAAATATCCATCCCAAGTGATAAGGCAGTGCTTTTACATTTGATTTTGTCAAAAAACAAGAAAAAAATTCAGAATGTCTGACATTTTGTGCAATATTTTTTTCCACAATTTCTATTCAGAAATGATAAAATAAAGCCTTTTAGATGAAAACCTTCTAATGAGAACATTTCAACTAGAAGTTCTCCAATCCACAGTTATATCTTGGAAAAAATTATCTATCAAGACTTCTAAAGGATTTCTCCTTTACAGCCCCCATAGAGGAGCCTGACAGTCTGCCCAGGACCTGGAACTATGGTCGTCAAAAGTCTCTGAAATAACTTGGGTAGATGCCAAGATTAATAAGCCTTATTAAAATTACACTACTTTGTTTCCAATCTTTCCTGGTAGAAAAATAAACCACGGTCAGCTTTTAACTGTGAAAAAAAAAAACAAACCCAAAGCAAAAACAAAAAAAACCAACAACTGGATTTTGATTTTTAAAAAACTAATCTTTAACTGGACTCTAACATCTTTGCAGCTGTGTTATTTCTCCGTCTGGTGTGTCCTGTGTAACCCAGATGTACACAAATTTCACATGATTTGTGTGTACATGGCAAAACACTCAAGGCACCCGGATTATGTCCTTTTCCTATTGCTGCATTTGACTGCAGGAGCTACAAAAAAATTGGGATAAATAAGCCTTTTTTTGAAGGAGATGGGCAGTGTTACAGCTAACATCAAGAACAGTGATTAGTTCCAATAGATATTTCAGCAGATTTACTCCAGTCAGAATGGTGGTCCTTACTTTTGAGCAGGCAGCACATTGCACTTATATCAACTAGTGTTATCAAATTTGCTCCTAGAAAAACGGTAGAAAACATAGGAAAAATCATTACTCAGAAATCATGCCTTCATAAGAAGATCTGCTCTCCAGAGAGGATCAGGGACCAGATTGCACAAACAACAAGAAGTATCTGAGGATATAACTTGATATGTCCTTGACAACTTCAGAAGAGGTCAGTCAGCCTGTGGTTATTTACTTATTTGTTTATTTTTAAAGCCACAGTACCAGAAGGTTCCTTTTTGAGCTAGTGATAGCAACACATTTTCTCACGTACCAGTGGAGACTGGTGTGGTAGAAGGGCTCCAGCTCACCCGCCAGCACCAGAGGGAAGATGGGTGTCCTCTGGGACATGGGAATTCATCTCCAAGTAACACAAATGAGTAACAGTGCTCTTCCCTGCCGTAATACCACTGCAATCAAGCTCTCAACATGATTTACAAACTCTATGGGATTAACCAGTAATATACTGATTAGCCAATAGCTATTGAATCATCTTTCACTTCAGAAAAGGATCATTGTATCCGACTTGGAAAATATCGTACCGCTGGCTCCCAACCACTGCCACTAAACAAAGCACAGTCCTGATAAATGCTGTATGGCATTTTAGCCCAAGAAGTTTATCTCTATATCTACAAAAATAACTAGGAACAGGAATAATAATTGAATCCTAAATTATTGTGCATCATTTGCCTGCATTCATATATCATCATTTAAACATGTTTCAGCACCTAGGAATAGGAAAGGGTTAAACAACAGCCGATTTCCCATGCTCGATAACTTAATGAAAAACATTCAGGGTGCTTTTTAAGAGCAACAGACTTATACTGTTGGATGGTAATCTTTGGTATATCTTTTTTTTTTTCTTTTTTTTTTTCCACAGGGAAAATATAGGCAAGACAGATTTTGCTATAATTCTTCCTAATTGCTCTAATGCATTTCATTTTATTTTAGTGTTTTCAGTTTATAAAAACAGTTAGCATCAGTTTGTTTCCAGTTTTAATGGAGATAAACTCCTCCTTTTCCCTCTGAAAAACTTCACAATATGGTTGGAAATGTCAGCAATAATTAGACAAAATGCTTGTGAAAACATAAAATAGAAACAATACATCTTTTTATAATGGAATTGGTTTGTCTGATTATCGCAAACAATGTACATTTCCAACTGCCCAGGAGGGTCATTAGAGCTTATGAAAATCAAACTCTGTTTTTTCTGCTTCATACATCGTGGACAACAATATTGTCTCCAGGATCATTATATATTGTCTGGCTTTATAAGTATATGTTAGACTTTCTTGAGCTACAGTGAACCAGGAGCATGAAATGCATTCAAAAATAAAAACAACAGGGGAAAAAAAAAAAAAGAAAATCATGTTATTAACTAAATAACTGTTACATAGAAATTATAGAAGGAAAGATAACCTCACTGAACACAGTACTCAAGGGACCTTGGTTTAATTCTGTCTTCAGTCACAGATTTCCAGTATAACCTCAGGAAAGTCATTTCTACCCTATGCACAATGAGGGCTATTTGTCCCTTAAAGAGATGGCTGTGACAGCGCTCCCTTCTGAGTTCCTGTCTAGGTGTGAAGTCTAATTCAGAAGTTTCTGTTATTCCTTTGAGATACACTCAGAGAATAGACAAGAGTATCACTTCTGCCTTTTTTCCCATTTGTAGAAATGGGGCTAATATTCCCCTACCCTCACTGGAGAGCTTATGGATGCAATCCATTAGTGTGTGAGAGGCGTTCAGATACCACGATGACAAGGGCCATTTAGCGAGTAAATATCTGGAGGGAGTGGGAGGAATTCAGCTACGGTTACCACTTTACATCAAAAATAGTTCAGTGCAAAAAGACAAACAGAGGAAGTCTGATAAGTTTATCATATGATCAATTATTATCCTGCCCTCTAGGAGGCTGGAAAGCTGTTTCAAAGATGACGTTTCCACCTGTTCAGCTTGCTTTCCTATAAGTGTTGTAATATGTTTGCTCAGCCCTGTGGTTTGAGCTCCTTGGTCTTCCTCAGTGATCATGCGTTTTCAGTCTTCACTCGTGTCTTTCAGATTCAGCATCAATGTCACCCAGCAGAACGGAGTTCTGGGAATGCTGCTGCTTCATTTTGAACAGGGCCCCGTTATATCAGCTGCCAAAGCGCCCAAAGGAAAACTCAAACTTAGACCGAAAGTGTAACAACATGCAACAATTTCATTAAAAATTATATGTTCTAAACCTTTTACAAATATAAAAATCTCTTGAAGATCCTAAGCTGTGTCTGGAAAATGTGGTTAAAAAAAGCAAATGCATTTCAAAAGTAATCTGCTATAACCAAAGCAGGTATTTCTCTTCTGTAGTACGAGTACACATATGCTCTTGTTAATACAAGCAAATGCTTACCAATAATGAACGCTCTGTATTGCTTGCAATGTTCTAGCCCAAAGTAGACACGATGCTAAAAGCTATTTTTAAAACATATGAAGGAATTAATAAATAAAATCCTTCTGCTACTCCAAATTTGCAAAGAAGCGATTCCTTTCAGCCAAGCCTTCGGTATAATCTACTGGAGCACATTTTCCCTGCCGGTGAATCTGGCATATTTTCCCTGGCTCTCCATGTATTCTAACCACTACTGAGGGTTAGACATACCCTACCAGGGTAGGTTTATTTGAAAGCGGAGGAGCAGGGCTAAGGGACCCAGGTCTCTCCACCCTGCTCACACCACCTAATACTTAAACCTCCCATGGCATGGCAGGAGGGAGAAGATGTCCAACCTCCCGGGCGCAATATGGTTGGATTTCCTCCACAATAAAATGCTAAGAGCTCCACTATCAATCTCAGGCAAGGGTTTTGTTCTTAATTAGCAGAAAGGAAAGCAAAGAAACAGTATCAACATGTTTTGGGTTGGGTTGGGTTGGGTTGTTTCTTTTGCATGTTGTTTTGCTCCTCCAGAAGTTCCTGTACGCTTCATTTTAGTCCAGTAATTCCTCAGCCAGCAACACAGCTCAGGCAAGGTCAGAGGCCCAAACTTTATTCCACCTCTGTGCTCATATATTTCTTGACCACTGAAATGTGAATGAATTAATTGCCAGAATAAGCACAGACTTTGCAGACTGGAACAGCACGGAAGGAGTCACACTTCTCTCCCTTGTGTCTCCTACGGCACAGCGTAGCACAGAAAGGAAAGCCCAGGGAAAAACAAACCAGACTTGAGACCCCAAGGTCCTGTAGAAAACATTTTCAGACTTCATCATCAAAATGAAGATTTGAGAAATCACCAATCAACAGCTCAAATCCACCAGAAGCAGAAGGCCAAATCTGGGCCAACAGGCAGATTCACACATGAGGTTTCACGTGGTAAATAGCCAATGTTTGCAAAGGCACACAAGAGAAATGGTTGGAAGAAACATCAGCTGGGACGGCAGGCCGCTTGTCTTAGCTCTCCAAGGCAGACTGAAACAATAACAAGTGACACAGAGGAATGGGAGATGAATTTCTATCTTGTGTACTGGTACCGCAGTGGAAAGGACACTGTACAATCTCCTGACAAGCCGGTTGTCTTCATGCCGCCGACTGAAATCTGATTGTGTCAGGGCTCGATCACAGGTCCACGTTCTCTGCCGTAAACACCAGCCTGCCCCAGTTCACCAGCTCACCACTCTGCATTCTTTATTCTTTGAGAGACAGAGCCTCAAAAAGCTCAACTGTAGGATTTTCCCATCAGCTTTGTTTTTTCCATGCCATAGAAGCACAGAATCATAAAATCATTTGGGTTGGAAAAGACCTTTAAGATGATCACGTATTCATTTCTGGTATTTTCCCACTTGTGTTATTTGCTTGATGAATCTGCGCCATTCATGGAGTTCGATAAATGGTGTTTGCCATCAGAACAATTTGATTCTAGTTCTAATTATAGCAACAAGCTGCTTTCTTGAAACATATTATGGGTGTTTCATTTATTTTAAATTGTTATATTCCATATTAATTACAGAAACAGCTGATCTTCTCCGAGAAGCCAGCAGCTGCAAATTCCCTCCTTTTTAAAATGTCTCATTTTAATAGGTGAAACATCAGGTAAAAATCAAATTGAGATGTAATATAATTCTCCAGAAGAAGATATGTAAGTTACAACACATTGCCTCCAGATTCCATAGGGTTACACTATTCAGATGTACTCAACCGTATCCCTTAGTATAGATCATAGCAAGCCGCATGCTGCACAGCTCAATTGCAAACACAAAGCCCCTAAATAAATCACACAGCAATGGCAACATTACTAATAGGACTATCAGAATCAAAGGAAGCAGGGTGATGCACCTGAGAAGAGCCTACATCATTATTCTGCGTGATTTGTTTATGGTATTGTTGGAGAGATTGTTTCTCCCCCATCATTTCCCTAGTCCCTCTGGATTAAGAATGGAACCGAAAAGAGGCACAACACTCCGGGAGCAGCCTGTACACTATAGTCCTACAATCATAAGGGCCGGTGGTGTGGTACTTATTGCAAGCCGTTTTACTCATCATCCTTACTCTGCCGCAATTCAACATCTGAACTTCTGTCTGTTTTCTGCCGTCACGTATTTCTAGGCTGTTCACAGCAATCCCTGAATGGCGCACAGCACAACACACTGAGCAGGTACTAAGACTGCTGACACTAGCGTTATGCTTTTGGCCGTCCTTACTTAAAGACCTCTGCCTTTTTAAAGCAGTGATGGAAAATTACTCCTATTTATAAAATGCACAGTAGTGAGAGTTTCCAACGGGAGGGTGGAGTTTTCCTCCCCACGAGAACAGTTGTTAAAAACGAGAGAGGAAAAGCTTATGTTGGAGGTGAAAAATATACTACCAGCAATGGTAAGTTCCTTAGTATTCTATCATATTCAAGACTGGTTTGGATAAAACATACGGATTTCATTCATTCATTCATTTATTTATTTAGAAAGAGTTCTCTAAGGATGGGAGATAAGTTGTATGAGTTTGTGGATCTCTTCTGCCCTAAATCACTGACATTGTGTTAAATGCTTTCCACCATAAGGTAGTTGTGACCCATTTACACTGTTTAAGCATGGAGTTACCTCTTTGCAGTGATTAGGATTTGGCCAAATATAAACGTGCTTGGAAGACCAAGACTCAGTTTCTCAAATATAGTATTGACTGCTGGTAAAATCTCTTTTTTCTTTAAATGGTAAGAATAAAAGCTAGATAACATTGAGATACTTTTGAATAGGAGCTTTCAAAATCCCTTCATTGATCATATCAGACAAACAAGATGGGAAAAAAAGAAAAGAAAAAGAAAGACTAAAGGCAAAGAAAAGAAAGAGCTAACAAGAAGACTGAAGAAGAAAAAAAAAGAAAAGAAAAGAAAAACAAACCCCAAAACCTAGAGCTCAACCAATCAATTCAACACTCTCCCCCAGGAACCAATGAAGCGAGAGTAGTATAAATCAAGAGTTTATAATAAAAGACTAATGATCCTTTTCCCAAAAAATCAATAGCACTCCCAAACATGTTTCAACCAATAAAGTAAGATTTTGCAATGATGAGTCGTCCAAAATAATGCTCAGATCAACCAGATAGTTACAACTGCGGTTTTCTGTACTCCCCTTTCATTTTCCCTTTCTTACATGTCCCTCCCGCTTTGCATCAGACCAATTAATATCTTTCCTTCCCTAACAGCTCTCTAGATAATTCACAGAAGCATTTGTCTGTGTGGCCTAGCATTAAACAGAAACTATTAAACAGTCAACTCCTATCTCTTCTATAGAATTAATGTAATGTTAACTCCTACCATGCCGTGCTGTTATGGGATATGTAAATGAGATATTTTAAAGAAGCTGTAAGGTATTTCTCTCACCCCCTCAGCACAGTCTCCTGATTTAATCCAGGATGCAGTAAGCCTGTTTTAGTTACGATATGGGAACTCTCCTTCTAATTGCTAATTTAGTCATTTTAAGTAGCTTTTAAAATTAGCGAATTTGCTAATTTTAAGTAGAAATCACAAGGAAAATCCAGTTCTCTTTATAATACAGAAACCGAGTCGACGTTTTGCTGGGTTTGATACATGCACAGCATTTTATGATTTACTGTTAAGACACACGTGAAACAACCTGAGGAAAATTTGGCTGGGGGAAGGAGGAGGAGGGGATCAAACTGTGTGACTGAAGCTTATGAGCATATTTCGCACTAATTTCATTCCGCATCCTATCACTTTTACTAGAACAATGTGCTCTTATTCTTGGAGGCCTAAGTACATGAGCACTCTCCCCTGTAAGTAGTAGTATTCAGGGTCCCGTTGTATTCCATAATGGTGATTAACAGACTCCAGTGAATTTGTAGTAAAGCAGTCCGAAGCATTAGGAACAGTTGATCGTCATCAGCACATGGCTCGTCTTCTGTGGTCTCATTAATGATGTGACTCCAGCCGCCGTGCGGGGTCGGTGCAGGTGTGGTCAGATCCCCTTTCATCTCAGCGGCTCCATTTTCTTCCTAAAACACAGAGGTGGCATCAGAAATGTGTCTTTTGACATTGCTCTGTCAGAGCCAACCTGCCGAAGGGGCCAGGTGTGTTGTGTCTCCCGGAGTGGCCAGCGAGCGGGGACACACACAACGGTGCTGCAACTGCATCCACACTCAGAAACGAGATGCTTCTGCACCATGCCAGGCCAAAGGATGGGACAATGCTTCATTTTACTCTCAGCTGACCAGATTTTAAAGAACCTTGAGATGCTGGTACTAACTCCACCGGCCCAGGGGTTGGGTGCCACAGCACTGTCGTGGTTCAGTCTCAGACGGCAACAAAGAACCACGTGCCGCTCTCTCGAGCTTTTCCCAATATGGGAAGAATCGCAAGAAAAAGGCAAAACTCGTGGGTTGACACAAAGGCAGTTTAACAGAACAGCAAAGGGAACACGAAAACAACAACAAACACGGACAGAGGAATTTACAAACGCGGCAACGGAACCGCCGCTCACCCCCCGCACCCGGGACGCCCCCGCCCGCTCCCAGCCGCCGCTTCACGCCCCCTCCCCCGGCAGCTCCCGGTGGGCATGGCTCACACGGCGCGGAATACCTCTCCTGGGGAGAACTAACCCTGTCCCCGCCGGAACCAGGACAAGCACTTAGACTCATAGAATGGTTCGGGTTGGAAGGGACCTTAAACATCATGTAGTTCCAACCCCCTGCCCTGGGCAGGGACACCTCCCACCAGACCAGGCTGCTCAAAGCCCCGTCCAGCCTGGCCTTGAACACTTCCAGGGATGGGGCAGCCACAGCTTCTCCGGGCAACCTGTTCCAGTGTCTCACCACCCTCACAGTAAAGACTTTCTTCCAGATGTCTAATCTAAATCTCCCCTCTTTCAGTTTGAAACTGTTACCCCTCATCCTATGGCTACGATCCCTGTACGCTTTTACAGGTATATATGCTTTAGCGCTAATATGGCTTCTCTTTTCCATCCCTGGGCACTAGGCTTTGTACAGCTGCCTTCTGTAAGTGCTTGTGGATTCCTTTTCGCTCACAAGCAATCGAATGAATAAATCTGCTGTGGGCACAAGAGTACGCTTTCCTCTGCGTGGACTACACTGCTTTTCCAGAGCTTACTTCGCTCAGCCTGCTAAAGCATTTCTCACCTTGCTTCCCAAGACGTAGACATCACTGTGGCCTGTGGTGACCATGCGGCAGGGTCAGGGCAGGCAGGAGTGAGGAGTGCGAGGATGCCGAGGAGGAAGACTCCCTCCAGCTCACTTAGTCACATTTGACTAAGGCTGCGGGTATGATACGAGGTCATCAGGGCATTTACCATCCTGCTGCTTTATGAGAAGAAAATCTGAGGTCCTTGTGCATGAGTAATCTTTATAAAAAAGGAAGTTAGGAGATAGCTATCCAAATAATCTGCTCATCTGGATGGTACTGACCTCCAACTGACAACTAACGTGGAGAACTGTACAGCTTTCACATTAACTAATTCATTATCAAAGTCTTCCTTGTGACAGAAGCAAAAATTAACAGATAGTGCATTAGGAGAGGAAAATAAAGCAACTCGACTGAAAACAATGAGGGCATCACTTTCAGAGCCCAGATGAGAATGCGTCCTTTTTTTTGGTTCCTAGTTTATTCCAACCCGTAATGCATCCATTCTGTGCTCCCCAAAATCACTGAGCTGCAGGCAGTCGGACTGGAAGAAAGCAGTAGCAGCAACCGCGCGTTTAGTCCTACAGAGATAAGTTTCTGCCTCTCAAAGGCCAGACTTCGGTGCACGTCGAGAGCAACGTGTACTGTTGCAGAGAGCACAGAGAGCCAGCAGCAGCCACGGCACCTTTTACTCATGGCAATAAATGAGCAGAACCAGCCATGTAGAATTTATCTGTTCGCACTGACAATTGTTAAAGACCGTGTAACAGTCTGTAATGTATATAAAATTATTGACATCATATGTGTTTATATTTAGGTTAAACAACTATATTGTTTTTATAAGAGAAAACTGTTTCTGGAAACAATAGGCCAAATTGCTTTTTCTTGCTCAGAACAATGATGCAATGCTGCCAGTACCAACAATTTTTATTACAGAATCAGCTAACTGAAAACACAAGGCTCTTTAACGACATGTATCTTACAAAGCACTCCAATGCATGCTGATGCCGTTTTGCTTTGTTTGCTAGTCAGGATGGGTAAAAGCAATTTGTATTTTGCATTTTGCTCATTATTGCACTTTTCCTGTGTATGCTTCCTCCTGCTTTCCTTTCTCTTTCATGAGGGCAAGTATACAGACCCCCTCTACTTGTGATTTTTTCACTATCAGAACGGGTTGATGAAATCAGAGTCAGCTGAAGGGAGGAAGGCAAATCCTTCTGGGATGTGCAAGGGGCCAGAAGGAAGAGAGAAGGGAACTGAGATGGAAAATACACTCTTGTCAACAGAAATAAGCAAGGCTTCCCAAATTTTGGAGATTATGCGGTCACAGTCACCACAGCAAGCGTGTTCTGAACAGTGTCTTGGACCATCCCATTAAAAAAAAATTTCAAATATACAACTATAGCACAGTTTGCAGCAGGGCTGCATATTTGAGATGTGTTTCAATAGCTAAAGTTATGGCAAGCACAATCAATTCAGATATGCTGAAACTGGGATTGTAAAATAGAGCAAGAGCAAGGAGCCTTGCCATTTGCCATTTAGAGGCAGTTTAAAACAAACAAAGTCTTCGACTTTTCACCACAACTGACAGGTTAGAGATTCACCAGATGCGGAGAAGATACAGCATACCGAGAACATAAATTGATTTAAAATGGATTTCATTGTCACTGAAAAGTTAATCACTGGAAAGAAAGAAAAAAAACCCACTGTATTTACAAATGCAAAAATTAAGCTCTCGTGCTTGGCACGATAATGAAATATACAGCATTCCTTGTTGTCCTTACCTTTGAACTGCAGGTAACTGTACAGCAATGTTACAGGACAGAGATACACTTGTGAAATATTCACGAGCTGATGTCTTTGCAGCCCCATGGGACCTGTGAAGAGCTCTTTTTTCCCCCACATCCCTCTCTCAGACTTTAAATAATGAGGAGCAGAAAAGGTATGAGACAACATGTCTGTGTGTCTCCTTTGAAATCTTTTCTTACATTACCTTGTTATCTGTGCTCAAGAGCAGCAGGTATTCCAGCAGTTCAGAGTGTATCCACAGCAAAAACACCCAGCAAAACAGAGTGCCAGCAGACACAGCTTTCAGCTCCAGGTCCAGTCGGCAAAACACAAAACCGGTACATGGAGGGAGTGGTGGCACAGCTGAGTGTTTGGGGGGATGTGTGTGCGGAGGGGCGTGAAGGCAGAATTTTTGCCAAAGCAGTTAGTTATGAAAATAGATATTTATTATCCGTCCTGGAAAACCACCACTGTTTCCTATCTGTGCTCACAAAATGCCTTTGTACAGAAAGTTATCAGAATTCCTTAGTATTACAGCCTGGATCAAAGCCTGAGCACCCCAGACACATGGGAGGGCTGGTCCCTCCACTAGTCACAGGGATTTGGAGCATTCTTTTTGTTTAGCCCACAGTGGTAACTGATGAGAAACACCGATCCAGATCCGAATCTGAAGGTTTTTCTATGGTGCTGTACTATGTATAAGGAAAGACCAATCTGAACCTGATACGAGGTACGAGCTGAGCAGGATTTCACTTGTTTCCACACATCTGAGTCAGTCTTGAGTATGGACAAGACTAAAGTCAGACCAGATTTATCAGATGAATCCACCCTGGCATCCATCGAAGCAAGTTTGGTCCTCCTTCAGAGGAGGCATCACATATTTAGTTTCCAGCGCTCTAAGTCTTCTAAGCATTTTTTTATTCCTTCTGCATTTTAAACAAGCTTATATAACAGGTACTTTCCCACACTGGCCTTAAAAGCCCTTATTCCCTTTCCTTCATTATTTCAACAGACTAATAGTCATTGCAACACAGGTGACGGTAAATCAAATCAAGTTGAAATGTGGGCCTGACTCATTCTCAGACGATATATGATTTGTTTGCATTACATTATCTTGGAAACCCATAACCAATGTTCACTAACTACATGTCCGCACATGGCAAGAAGATAAACGCTCTTAGTCAGTAATATAAAAATCTAAATAAAATTACAATCGGCTTTGGATATTAGGATAGCTTTGCAACACCCTTCAGGCATTACTCTTATCATTAGGATTATTTCCATTAGAGTAGTGTCCAGAGATCCTGTCTATGATCAGGTTCAAATTGTGCTAGGCTCTGGAAAACGTGGGAAGAGACAAAAGTTTTGAATGCTAAATAGATAATTACAGGCAAAGGGTGGGAGAAATAAAGGATTGTTATCATCTTTTTGTAGAGAACTGAGGTGTGGAGATTACATTTATGTTTTATTCTAAGCAGAGGTGCAAAGCGATGTAGGAGTCCAAATCCACCTTGCGTCCAAAGAGTTTGCACACAAGCCCATGTTTAGGCTCCCACTGGCTTTGTGGGAGCGCTGGTAACAGTGAGAGAGATAACTTCAGTTTGCCTTTCCCCAGCTACATACCTACCTGCAGCACAGGCAGCTGGGAGCAAGGGTGGCATGGCTTACTTGGCCTGAGGCAACCGCCACACATGCTGTCATGCTGTCCTGTGACACCGTCTTCTCAGTGCTGATCGGACAAGTTTGCCTGAGTTCTTCCCGTAAAGGCTTATAGCCCTGCAATGTAGGATGGATGGGCAGGTGAGTTAGAGGTATATCAAGCTCAGTGTCAGACACCCGAACGGCTGCTCAGACGACATGTGGGGGTTTTTTTGGTGGATTGTTCTTTTTTTTTCCTCTCTGGGGCACACCATATGTCTTCCTTAAGGTCACTAGAAAATCAGAGTGGAGCTAAGAACCAGAAGACACCTAACTCCAGTTCAACATCCAAAAGTTCATCATCCACTTCTAAAGTAGGAGTTACTGGAATTACGGCAGTAACTTGTTAGAAAAATAGGACAAGTGGTCTTTCAATCAGTAGTGGGAGGACTATATTGAACTCAAAGTTTCTTTTCAAGTAACATTTCAAGGTGTCCTTCTTACATGCTTACAAAATTTTTACAACGATTACACAAACAACCATCACAATGCTGGGCTGATGAAAGAGGGGGTGGATGTTTATACGCTGCTGTTTCACCCCGTGTTGGCAGGGATAAGAAAATTACCAAGCGATAAGGAGAGATGCAAGAGGGAGGAGCAGACATGAGAGCTTGATTATGTGCTTAATTAAGCAATGCTGGCCACATCAAGTTGTAGTGAAGTGTGTGTACAACTGTAGCATGCTTTTAGTCTCAGGCAATATATTGGCGACCTGCCTCTGAACGGACAGTGAGGGGGAGAGATTTTCAAAGGTAGAAATGTTGACTATCCAGGAGAGCTAGATGGTTACCTATTTTTTGCCTTTGAAGACTGTGTATCATCAGTCAAGATCATGATCTCACCAAGTGATCCAGTCACTCTCAGAAGTAATGAGACAACAGGCAGGAGCAAGGCTTACAGACTTAGACCTAAATCACTAGTGGCACTCCAAGATAACAAGTTAGTTCCTCCTGTTTAAGTTCCTTTAATAAGTTCCAGATATTTTTTTCTTAACCATGATAGGAACTCTAGTCGTTATTTTTCAATACTAATATTATTGTTT
Source organism: Rissa tridactyla (assembly GCF_028500815.1). NCBI lineage: Eukaryota > Metazoa > Chordata > Aves > Charadriiformes > Laridae > Rissa > Rissa tridactyla. The sequence goes on from NC_071469.1 coordinate 57,483,513, forward strand.
TCCTGTAACTTCTGTTGTTCTGTAATTCTAGGGGCCCATGTTTAATCCCATATGTAACATATTTATTAGATGTAATATTTTATCTCTTTGATTCAGTGTCTGACACTATCATTTTGCTCTTATTTCAATAAAAGTGATTTCCCTCCTCCTCGCTCTGACAGAATCTAATGGTTTTCCTTATCACAGTAGAAAGTTAGAAAGGTTCCCCCCTAAAAGGCAAAAATGGACTGTATGTATGTGCACCTTAATTCAATTTGTATCATGAAATCCAGACCAAATAAAGTAACTTTATAATATTAGATACTGCCAGAATTGAGCTGGGATTTTTTGTTTGTTGCTTTTTTTTTTTAATATATGGGCATCTAGTCTCTGTAAATCTGTAGCTCATTGGCTTCATTACCTGTATCCTTATGAACACACGATGAAACAGTACCAAATGCTCATGTGATTTCTGATTTTCTTTGGGAATTCACTATCTGTGTGTTTTAATCAAGTTATAATACATAGGAACCATTCCAACTTTCAGCTGACAAAAGCACAATATTAGTTGTTTGATGAGAACTCCTCTATGGATGCAAATTCCTCGTGGATTTTCCCAGGCTTTGTAAATTTATTAAAAAATAATATATTCTATACACAATTAGACCATGAATGTTAAAAGAGTTAGTAAAGTAATTTATTTGGAATGTGATATCATCTAGAAAATAAAGACATTTTAATATCATTTTAACTGTCATATAATAACTTGTAAGACACAGAAAGCATCTGAAACCTTTGGTATCCAGACCCAGAAAAGGTTCCCATTATAAATGTATTCCTTGCAGTCCATCCTCTGGAAGAAAGGACCTCTTTGTCTCCTTTATCATATCCGTGTATTTTTTTTTTTTTGCTAAACTGACAGTCAGAGGCCATTGTTGAATACGGAGGTTGGAAAACGCTCATCTTCCTTCATACTCATTTTCCGCACCTTGTCAACATCTGCATAGCTCACCAGTGAAGCTGCTTTCCATGCGATGCACCCAAAGGTTACAACTTACAGGTCAGGGATGGGAATTTTGACTTTGCAATCACTGGGCAGCTGAGACTACATACATTACTGAGGTGACAGGTATAGTAGGCAATGATGAACCTGCTGTCAGTCAGGGAGAGGTCACACTGGTATCAGTTGCCAACATGCCTCTCTCCGAGCTTTAAAAAAAAAAAAAAGGAAAATGAAAAAAGTCCATTTTTTTTCTTCCTGTGGAAAATGGAAACAGAGTTGATGTTGTTCACTAATGTCAAGTGGCTGGAGATTTAGGGCCTCAGAGCTCAGGAGGTCTCCTTTAACGGTGCTGGCTGTACTCTCAGCACCAACATAAATCGCTGCCTGAACTGAGCACCTCAGAAGCTATTCCAGAAGCAACGACGACAGCCACATTAATGCGTACGGTACTGGAAACAATCAGCTCCAGCCCAGTGTTGGGGAAGCCAAAATAAGAGCACATTAGACTGCTGCTTCATAGCTGCTTTTTCCATAATTAGCATTACTTTACAAAACCTGTAAAATAGGGCTAGTTTAAAAATGATCAGAGACTGAAAGATTTTTAGTTCTGATAAAGAGATGACTATGTTTCACATGCAAGAGTAAATTGTAACATGAATAAAAGGAAGTGAATAACTATAGTTTGTGAAAGGTTCAACTACAACCCTGTAACTCTAGCGCTATCATGAACTGCCCGAATACCAAATCTATGATCAGTACCCATATCTCATTATACCATCTTTGTCTACTGTGTTAAAGAAATGTCAGAGCACATCAGATAACAACAGAATACTAATATTGCAAAGGTTAAAAGATCATGCTATCTGTAGTTAGCTCAAAGTATTTTGGCCAGTCGCTGTAAAATTTTGTTTCAAGGTCCCCAGAGGTTAATGTGATCGCTGATCTTCACAGTCTTTCTATGAGACCCAAGAAGACTCTTCCTGTGTTCTTGCATTTTCCCAACCTATTGAGGTGCTTGAATGTCCTATGTATTTGCTCTGCACAGACAAATGCTGGCTTTTCTAAACAAGGTGGTTTGGATAACATATTTTTTGTGTCAAAATGAAGTCCTTCTTCCCCTAGCATAAAGCTGGTGTTAATACACATGAAATAAATTGATTTTGCCAAGGCTAAATTTGTCTAGTGGAGCCTATACTTGAGATCATTCGAGTGCTCTCTTGAGTTATCTCATTGTATCAATGTTTGCAGGACAGGGCCTTGAATTTGTTTCTGCCACACAAAGTCGATACATAAGAAGACAGGATTTAATTGAAACATCTCTGAGGAGTCTTCAATAAGTCCTGTATTTCTTTATCAGAATAAACTTTTTATGAAGGAAGGATCAAAGAGTATAAGGAGCCTTTAGTAGAGATCCTGGTATGAAATGCAACTGTAGTCTGTAATAAATGTGACTGTAGTCTGTAACAAATACTTTTCCATTTTTGTATGGGAAGATTTTTGAGGGGAAGGCTTTGCTCATTCAAAATATTTTTTATTTTACATTGCATATTTGATTTTAGAAATCTATTCATACTATGTGTTTGATGCAGACAAGCCATAAGTTTATGCAAAGTCTTTAGCTGCAGAAGACCCTGACCTTACAGAGGAACAACCTTTCCAGGGTGCTGTCATCAACCAAATTAATACTTTTGCTTAAATAACGTAGTGCATAGGAACACAAACTATGGAGATCTGTCTAAGGTTGTTAGCCTTTTCTGTATGTCTCCATCTCTCAAGAAATATGTAGCTGCCTTACCCATCCCAGTATTTTTGCATAATAGGGATTGCACCCAAAGCTTCCATATAGCAGAGACTGACGTTCAGGTTCTTTCCACCTAGCTTGAAGTACTAAATTGAGTAGCATCTATGCTAATAATGGAAAGCTTTTTAAAAATAAGGCTATTTGTGCCTTTGTAGAGATAGACCCAGCTTTTTCAAGAAGGGAAGATTTTGGAAATTCTGAGACTGGCTGTTGGTGGCACTGGCTTTGAACACCATCGTGCTTTTACTTCTGCAGGGCTTGGTCTTTTCTGCGAGTATCAGGAATATCAAGAATATCATTTTACAGAGACAAGGAATCATTTCCCATGCTCCCATGCTCATTCAGGGACACACACGTGAGTACTTGCCATGAACACCCTGTTGTCCTTTCCTGCCCCAACCACCACATTGGCTTAAACATCTCTTAGCTTCCTGCAGTGGGAAGTCTTGGTAGCCAAGATACTTGGGGCTTTCGCTGCCAGGGAATGAGTGGCTAAGAGTGTGAGAAATTCACCCCAATAGGCTAGAAAAAACACATAGGTCATCCAGGTCCCCACTTCCTATGTCTTCATGTTTGCCTTTACTGTGAGAAGGTGACTTTATCCCCCTTGTCATACACAAGGGGGATAGAGAAGGGTGTACACAAGGGTGTAACTGTCAATACCAGTTACAGAGATGTACATCAAGAACAACTCCAGTAAAGCCAAAAGGGTGCAGAGGTATATAACTGGAGAGAACAAGCCTGTAGTCTGGTTCCAGTAGGTAGAACTGCAGGAATTAATCACATTTTCAGAATGGCCAATTCATCTGCCAGGTGACAATAAAAAATACGTTTAGGAAATATATTACCTTTCCTTTGTTCATTCTTGAGGAAATGTAACTCAAGAGGCAAAAGCTTTAAGCTTCTTTTAAGCTTAGTGTCCTGCCCTATCTTGCAGATTTAGCCATGATTACATGTGAATAAAGTCCATCATATCCTTAGAATTTAGTTTTATTAAACTGACTCTCTCCCCCATCTCTGCATCCATTAAATTCTCACTCCTCTTCTCCTCCTCAGTTCCCCCAAAGATACTATTCATTAAAATGTAGAGAATAAAATCTCTATATGTGCATTTTTGCTTATTAGCTGCGCTCGGTGCCTCATCATTTGCCAAATTCATATTTGTTGAACAAGGAGGGCAGAAACAATGTGAAATCAATCTTTTTTGCTTGGCCAGATAAACATAAGACACAATGAGGGAAAGAAAGGCACAGAGAGAGTGAGATAGGGAGAAAGAAAATAAAGCAGGAAAACAGCAACACCATCCCAATGGTGATGGATAACTGAAGTGAATGTGTCAGGATGGTATTATGTAAATTACTAAAGCAGCTGAGCAGTGCACTGATGATTACAGAGGATGTGAACAGTGTTGTGGTCCCCAGGTGCCACCATGCCTTGTTATTTTTTCTTCCCTCCAACTACCCTTGGGGTAGATTCTTCCTGACCTGAGTCCTTGCAAAAAATCATCCAAGAAATACGTTCCTAAAGAAAAAAAGGTTAGAGGACATCTATGACATTTCTCTAAAGCAATAACTGCGCCCTGTGTGTTGCCAGTTTAACATTCTAAAAAGTGCTTTTTACCTACACCTCTGAAGGATTTGACTTATCAAACACCTTCATTACAGAACGGGCTCAAGGTCAACGTGTTTGAAACAGAAAAGGGAGACTGAAGGGTGAGGTGAGAACTAGGCATGCATTAAACTATATTGTAAACTTACTCTGTATTATTAGGAAGCAACTTTCCCCCCTCTCGTTAGACATTCTGTGTGTCTGTGTTTGAATTTGTCTGTTAATGCTTGTGTCTATGTTCACTATGTTGTGTCTATGTTGTGTCTATGCATTTTGTTTCTGCTTTTGGGGAGGGTTGATTTAAATAACTGCTGATGAAGATTGCAAAGTGTTAATTTGCTAATTAGTCCTCATTTGAAAATATTCCTTATTTGAGCTCAATGTTGGCCCAAAACCCAAAGTCCCATAGTCAATGGATGTGCTCATAAATTATCAAAACAAACATCCAGACCCTCTGCAGGGTTCTCAGGATTGGATCTTAGAAAATAACAAATCTCCATCGTCTTAGGTTATGAAAAACAACTCTTCAACATGTCAAGGATTTCACCCAAATACTGCCTTGCAAACAATGTTAGAAGTTAAATAAAGCCTAAGAAAACGTAAGAAAAATCAAGAAATATTTTCAAAAATATTCTTAGGGTTTTTAAAATAAATTATTTTAACCAGGCTCCTAACTAATTTGCATTCTTTTTTCACAAATGGATGAAATTATTTTATTTTATTAGCAAGGCACTTAGAACGTCATTCCACTTGATCTAGGTTGATCTACATTGATAAGACAAAGTAATGCCCGTTACAATAATCAAAGTTTCATGGAGTTTAGGAAAACGTAAACTAGCCCCTCCTGTAGGTCCTGCCCGTGGAAGGATGATGCAGCAGAGTGGGATTCATTGCTTTGCAGGTCAGTCTAGATGACAAAAATCGTTCCATCTCCTCAAATTCTGGCAGAGGCATGCAGCCCTGGTAGTTCTTTGGTTTTGGCACAGCATCTATTAAATCAAGCCCACTCTCATGTCTGAGTTCACTGGACTCTGCAATATCAATAATAAATAAGAATCATTAGCATTTATTCCTTCCACAGGAGTTGGAGTAAGTAATGCAATGTCTGCAGAGCAGTGCACTTCCCGGCACCGCTGTGGGCAGCCTCATGGGACTAACAGGGGAACTTGATAACTGACACTTGTACAGGTTTAAATTTGAAATTGCATTTAATTTGTATGTCATTATGTAATTGAGAACATGAACCTTTAAGGCAAATATCGCAGGAAATGGGCATCCTGCTAAAAATATTTGCAATACAATAACTAATTTAATGGGATTCATTTCTCTGGAGACTATCACAAGGGCTTTTTGTGGCAGATTGCATTTGCTCTGTTTATGTGTGTAAGGGGGGCACTTAGTGCATGAGGGTACACGTGAGCTGGTGGGAGACTAGAAACCCTCACTTCTGGAGTGACAACTCCTTTCCACGGGACAGAGGCAGCGTGAACAAATGCAGAGTTCCTCTTGGGTTCAGTGCTGCATGTTGCTCTTTCCTGGGTGGAATTTTTCAGCAAGGTCAGTATGACTTCTTCGGGATCCTTTCTTGACTATTTTTACCGGAGTCTCTGTAGTTGGCACTGAACATGTTGTTCTGTATAAATTCATAACAAGAGAAAAATAAACAAATTTGGGAGAAAAAACAAGCTAAACTGGCCACGTAGAGAAATTTTATCATGCCAACCTTATCTCTGATTTCATTGTTGATATACAGTGGTTTGGTTTCCTGAGATATCTTAAAAATACCAGGACGTAAGAATACATTTTTGATGGAGAAAACGGCTTGTGAAACTTCTATCAGTCTGAATTTGGTCAGATTGCCTAGTCTGCTGTCTGGCTAGGCTCCTATGCTCCTAGGCTCCTGAACTCAATAATGAATAGCAATATAAGCTATGACATAACAATTGCTTCTTTCTTGGTTCTCTACTATATTTAATTCAGAATTTTTTTCATATGACTCTAAAAATAGTTCCTATAGAAAGAATATGGAAGCTGAGGTCTCCTTCATGTGACTTTCTCGGTGTTGTATTGAGAAGATCTCCAAAAACCCTTAAGAGCACAAGTCCTGCTAATTGTTAATTGGGACATTCAATGGGACTTGAGCACCCACTTCACTTAATTGCTTTTGAGCAGCCAACACAGCTCGGAGAAGTGGCAGACATTTGTGACCAGATTTACTCCTATATCCTGGGTCCAATTTGTCAAGAGCAAAAGCATCGCTTACAAAATGCCATTGACCCTCAATTGTTCAGCTTTTTTTTGCAGAACCTGGGCTACCTAGTGCCGGAGTTGTTTTGTTCCACTTGGCTTTTCTTTACAGAAATAAATAGCTATAGGCTTTTATAGATTAATGTTCTATTTCCTTCATTTTAAAGCGTTTATTTTAATGTGTTTTTTCACTGGCAAAAAATGGTACTTCTGGCAGTGTAATAATAACTTGCATTCGTATTGTACCTTTCATCTCAAGTGATCCCAAAGCACTTTGCTAACTTAACAAGCTGAAACACACTATATTAAACGCTACACATAGGGATCACTTCATCCACCGCTAAAACAACCACTTATGTGGTGAAATGAGCCAACTGTTTAAGGGCTCACTTCTGCAAGGTGTTGAGCTCTATTAGCCTGATACAATGCCCACTGAAGTCAAAATAAAGACTCCTAAAGATTTCATTGGGCTCTGGATTAGGATTTATTACACTCTTCCATCAAAGCATTTAGGAACATGCTTAACTTAAGCACTTGAGCAGTTCCATTGACATTAATAGAGCTTTAAGTTGCTTAAAGTTGAGCTCGCGATTTTTTGAAGTAGGGCCAGGTGTCTTAGTGTTGTGCAGTGCAGATCGCAGCAAGTGCATTGACACAGCATAGAGAAGCAGAAAATAAGAACTGAAGAACCCCCTAATGCTTCAAATCCACTGCAGAAATTAGGTAGCACAATTTAAACACCCTTACCGAACACACGACCAAGAGAACATGAAAGAAGAATTGTTAGTCCATTCCTTGAAACACTTATGTATTCACTACATGCTAGTAAATTTATGTTATTACCTCTGTTTTATTACCAGTGCTTTATTATTTGGAGACTGTAAAATTATGAATCTTTTTGTGTTTGCAAATCGTAGATTCCTCTTAACGTAATCCAGTAATTCATTACTTTTCTTCCTGCACTGGTAGTTGGATTAATAAGCATCTCCTACATTAATTTATTAATTAAAAAATGGTAGGTAAGAATAGGCCTATGAGCTGTAGCAAAGTGACTGGAAAGAACTATAGCAAAACGACTGGAGGAAAAAAAATCTTGGCTGCTCTTAGTATTAGGCAGCTCCGAGGATGCTACTTCTCAGTCCCAAAGACAGGAAGGTTTTGTGATACTAGAAAAGATAGTAAGTCCAGGTCAGAGCTGGGACAGTAATAACCCTTCTTCATAACCTGACTGCACCCTTCCATGTTAACATACTGTGAACTGAGCACAAGTGACAAAACCAATCCATCACTGCACCGCCAACACAAAGAAGAATAGAGAGGTTAACAGAAATTGATGACATCCCCGCTCGAATTTTACACTGATTCGGCCAGCTCTACGATTGAAACAGACAAAGATTTATAGTCCGAGCTAGGACGCTGGCTCTCCTTGATTGCCTTGATTTTTTTTTTTATGCGCTTCTGCATATTTATTTCCAAGCTCATCACGGGCTTGTAGCATTAGAATGCTGATTTGATTTTACATTCCAAGAGGAGTAGACATTATGCAGCCATTTGCATGATGTGAGAGAAATCACCATAACGGTTTGTGATATCGGCGACCAAAATGATCGTTAATGTTCACCTGCATAAGCAGGATTGTGTAATATTTTTTTTTGAAATTCAGATTTTTTCCTTTTGCTTCTCTCTCTGTGAAAAAAAAAAATAAAAAGAGGGAATTATTCCATATCCTGTGGATGAGAAATTGTGTTTTGTCATGCCTCCAAGGGCTACAGTGGTATTGAGCTTTTATGAATTCGTTTGATATCAGGGCTGAGCGTTACGAGTTCCAACACAAATTTTTTTCCCCATGACATTATTACTGAAAGCTTTTATCAGTTCATTGTGACAAAAAATTGATTATTATCCTTGACATTTGATGGATAGCTTTCATAAAAGTACATTTTTGTTTTGGTTTTTTTTTCGCGTGTGTGTGTATGTCTCTAAAGTTTTCTTAGGAAGGTTCTATCTTCTGAAGAGGAAAAAAAAAATCAAGCAGCAACCACTTACTCCATGGAGTATTCTTGTATCACTGCTATCTGCGAGAAAGTTCGAAGTGAAGTGACAATCCCCCTTCCTTACAGCTCCTTCCACTGAAACACTGGGAAAATGTAGTCACACACCTTAGAGGTAAATTTGGATTAGTGATATAACAGTTCCATAGATACCTGAAAAGGGGATTTTGAAGTGGTTGAGGCAGAGGCATTGATAGCCACTCTATAGTTAACGTTAATTCAGGCCTTTGTCTTTCGAGATTCTAATACCTCTTTGGAGTTGTTATATTTTAAACAAATGTTCAGCAGGTGTCTGACAGAAGAACAAAGCTGCCTTTAAATGGTTTAACTCTTGTTTATTGCATTCTAGCAACAGGAAGCAATAGGACTCAACTCATTCTGAGCAACGCCAGGAGCTGAAGCTAATGGTGATTCAATTACAGTCCCTCACAAATGGGAATATTCACCTCTGTGTGTGCATTAGTGTTGATGGGAGCTCTGTGCTTGCCTTGGGAGGAGAATATACTTTAAGAGAACGTGTCAGAACAGTTTTCTTCTGGAGTAGCAGGAAACGGCTGCTTTCCCCTGTTGCCATTCTCAATGATGGATTCGTAGGAGTCTTCCCAGGGACCCTTGCTGAAACGAAAGGTGGGAGGATAGTGAATTTTAGGGGAATTTGTGAAGACAGAAAGTCAGCCAGAGGCCAGACCAGCCATTCCCTAGAGAAAAGGAGCTTTAGACAAGATAAGATTAGTTATAGGAACAGATTTTAACCTTTTGAAGCAAATGCTGTTAAGTGTCAGATCAATTAAGAAAAAAAAGTAAAAGAGTTTTCTGAACTGTGTGCCAGTTTCAGACATTTGGTGGTTCTTGAGATCAGGGAAGTCAGCAGTGAACAGAAAAAAAGAGAATTTCGCCTTGCTGTTAGTATTGCGTAGATGCCAAAGTGATTCCCGGTGAAGGACTCATGCAGGGGCAGTTGCAACAGTGGGTGTGAAAGAAAGGAAGAAGGATACTACCAAGAAGCCTCAGTCCATCACATAACCTGCGGTATGTGCCCTGTGCTAAGAGAAGTGATTAAGTGCCTGCAGTCTTCTTAATTCCATCCCTTGGACTTCCCACCTCTCTCCACTCCCAACAAGTCTGTCCTGGGGGCAGGTTCTGGGGCAAGTTTGCCAACAGTTTTATTTTTCCAGTAGTACTTAGAGGAAAGGAACAAAATAACAGTTTTAAGGAAAAAAAATAATTTTAACTATGATGAAATATTTCATACATGATAAGTTGCAAAAATGTTCAAAGGAACGTCAGACTGGGAGAGTGAAAAAACTCTGGGGCTCTGGAAAAAATTGTTGTTGTACCACTGTTTAAGAAGGACAAATACTTCAGTAAACTGTCAGCTGGTTAAATGGATATAGAGCAACTAAGTCAAGGTGATGGGAGATGAAATCAATGAAGAATTAAAATAATGGCAATATACGCACTGTCAGTCAACACAGCTTGATGGAAAAAAAATTGTCAAATAAACTTGCTCTTTTTGATTGAGTTTATGATTTTATTGGCAAAGATTTCTGTAAGGCATTTGATTTCATTATGATTTAAAAATACTACAGATAGTGAATTCATCAAAACCTTTCGAACTGATAGTTTTTAAAAAGGAATTCTGATGAAAAAATAATCCATCTGTTTTTTCCTATTGGCTTCCTTCTGGACTGATTCAAGTCACGACCTGACCAGTGATGCGCAAAATGACATAAAATCAGTCTTGTTAAGATTTACATACACAAAAACAACGGTATGGTAAACAACGGAAAGATAAATCTGATGAACAGCCTGGATATTACAATAAACTGGACTTGCCTGAGTAAGACTTATTTTAACTTCTCCAACGACAATATTACAAATCTAGGAACCAAGACTGCAAGTTAGAATTTCTCTCTGAAGGAGAAACTCATTTTGAAAAGGAGTATCATAAGGAATTGGAAATTTCAAGGGATCCATATGATGTGGCAAAACATATGATCAGGAAGCTAAGAGAACAAATATCAGTTCTCAGATCTGTGGCCAGAAAGAGTAAGGAGTTGAGGATTAACCAGAGGAATAATTTATGTAAGGATCTCATGGCTTCTCTAGCTCTTGGTGTTTAACTCAAAATGAAAAGCTTTGAAAAGATGTTCTGTTTTACCAGCAGGCCTGACGCAAGAAACAGATAGGGTCATAACTCTTCACTGTTGAGTTTAAATTATCTCCGAATTGTCGGGTTCATCAAAAGAAATTTTAAAATATGTAACAGCCTAGGGGTTTCAAAAATAAAAAGGATGGCATAAATTGAGATGCCAAAATTAGGCACTGAAGGTACTCAAAAGGTACTATTAGAGTGCCTAAATGCCAGTTTCAGGGCCAAAGGCAAATGTATGCAAAGGTCTTACATGAAATGTTGTCATTTACATATGATATTTTAAAGATTTTTTGTTTGTTTTCTTTTTTTTTTTTTTCTGGTAGAATATTAGGATTTTATCTGCAGCTTTTAGAGAGGAAAAAAGCATATTGTTTACTACTTTTCCTGTGTTAAAATAATTTTCACACTCTGAAAACAGGAGTGTACTACTGTTGAACATGAAGCCTTGGCTCCATTTGTCTATGCACTTGCTACACGTGACTTTTTTCAGTGACTAGATTGTACATACCCCGTGGGTCAGCCTTGGCAACCAGCCAGGTGCCCACCCAGCTGCTCACTCCCTCCCTCTGCTTAGCAGGACAGGGAGAGAAAATAGGATGAGAAACTTCATGGGCTGAGATTAAGGTAGTGAGATTGCTTATCAGTTACTGTCACTGGCAAAACAGACTCAACTAGAGGAAAATTAATTTACTTTCTTTGCCAATTAAAATAGATTTGGGTAGTCAGAAACAAAAGACTAACATTAAACCAACATCTTTTCTCCCCCACCTCCACCCACAGAGGCCACCCCTGCTGCCAAAGCCTTGCCATGGACACTCAATACAATATAATATTAAAAATACTAGTCTAGACAAGTGGTTTGAAGTAGTGAAAGGACAACATTTAAGTTGCATGTTGCTGTTGCTTTTATATTTTCTGTTAATTTGTAGGAATTACCCTGGCTAATTTTCTGCAGAAGAACGCCCTTTTAACCAAACTTGACGGGCACGATTCTCCCTCTATTTATATATTAACGTTGAAACCCCAATTAAAAAAGGCTGATTTTAGTTCACTAAAACCAAAATTTGATTGGATTGTTCATTTGGTTTATTTTAACCCTCTCACGATACGGTGAAATATCCTAGTTTTTTTTAACTTCTGTCGCAATGACTGCATTTGCCGTGAAGCTGATAAAACAAACAAAACCCTGGTTTGGTTCTAGATACCATTTTATTTAATCTGCTAAATCGTTGCTGTATATATTCAAGTGAATACTGTAGAGCATAATATTAGATTCTTGGCTGGATCTTCCTGACAGCAATCCATTAGTTGTAATGAATCTAGGAAGAAACTAATGTACTATCCGTATTAGAAATGTGCGGAGGCTGGAATATCTGTGGTGTAAAGGCTTTTCGGGAATTTTAAAATTTGTCTGCCAGCAGGAATGATTTCACAGGAAAGAAAATTATGGTAAAGGAAAGAGGGGAACTTCGGGTCATTCAGATATCTTGCTTCGGAAAATTAGAAGGATTTGTTTTGATTTCAATATTTGAGTCTGTTATATTAGAGCACTTGTCATTCTGTTATGATTATAATTTGACAAATTATTTCCCATTGAAAAGTCAATTTCCATGAAAAAATGAAATGTCTAAAATAATGTAAAAAGCAGCCATTTCAAAACCGTCAGAAATTTTCCTTACATTTGCAAGTGAAATCCTAGAAATATCAATCTGATTTCACAAGGCATTTCTGTTTTGATAGCAATATTTTCCAGTGAACTGTAAACCTATCAAGATTTCTATAAATGCTTCTAGTCTTACTCTCACAAATTTCCTTATTCTTCATTATCAGTTGCCAGTTTGCTTCATTTTGCTCACAAAGTAGGTTTTAGAATTAGGCATAGAAGCAAACGGAATACTTTCATTATTTCCAAATTAAAGTGTTTTTTTCTGTTGGAAGACAGTTAGACTAGGATTTCAGGATAAATTAGCTAGTAAGATGAATTTAAGAAAGTCATGCATTGACAAAATGACATTACTTTACACCGAGTTGAATTTCTGTGCAGATCAAAAGCAAGCACAGGTAGGAAGATACCAACAACCTGAAATATTTGTAGTACTTTCAGTGAGAGGAATAATGAATTTATTCTCATGAATAAAAGTAAATCAAGTTTAAACTGTGAGGTTGGAGGCTGTCCTGAGAGAAAGAATAATAAACTAAAAATAAATTGTCCTCCATTGTTGTGAGTGAATTATGCACATTACTCCAAACAGATTTTGTTGAGGTGATTTAGCCATAATCCACTTGTTTTGTGCTTGCATGCCTAAATTTTATGTATTATATGTACAAAGATGGATAAAAGACTATTTCTGAGATATAAATATGCATATGCAAAGCCAAGTACAGTAAGATTGAATCATCTCCATATATTCTGTAACAGGAAAATAAAAAGATGACAGGGAGCGTCAAATTAACTTATTTTACTAGCTTCTCCCTCAAACACATTTTAAAAAGTGCAAAACAATGTAATTTGTTGTGGCATGCTACTCCCTGTGTTGCTATTAAGCTATCCAGGTGATGCTCTCTTGGGAATCCACTGTGAACAGAGGCCTAATTCAAGACTGGATCACAACATCTGCACCAGATAGAATTTGTCATCTTCTGTCTTCAAGCCCATTGGCTGTTGCTTAGCAACTGGTCAATCTCACAGAGTATTTGCCATGACAAATTAGTAGCGTTGTTACCATGACAACCAGCTTTGTTACTTAATTAAATTGATTTGAATCAGAATTGGCTTTCGGGGAAACAAGTGTGTCGTGTGAAGTAGTAAACTCGAGCTTGCAGCTAACCATTCATGCTTTGATGTAGCAGTCCCTAAAATCAACACCATCAGGATGAAATCCACAGTCAAGACCTGAAATCACCGTGGACGGATTTGCTCAAGATTTTCATTTTCCTTTCCAGATTTTTAGAGCACTCTGGATTTATTTAGCAATGGTCAAAAAAAAAAAAAAAAGAGAAAAAGGAAAAAAAAAGACAAGACATCTCAGGAAAAAAAAACCCAAAACCCAGGCTGCTCCAATTTCCTGATTAGTGCTTTGATAGTGTAAGTAGGGAATGTACTGCTCTTTAGCAACCAGTTGTGGAGCCATGTTGCAGCATTACGGGAAATTGCACAGCTTCAGACAGAAAAAGGAAGAGAAATCAGATTATGTGGGGTAAAGAGCTAGGAATGGAATTTCTTTACATTCTTTCTATTTCTACTGTAGTGGCATTCTGACCTCTAGATTGGGAGTCTTGGTGTTCACCATAATATATGGCTCTGCCTGGCTTGGGGAAGTGAGGGAAATCCCTTCTTTTGATACTTAGGGCCCAGGCATCGCAAAATTAAAATAAGACAAGCTAGAAATTCAGATTTCACACTACCGGCAAATTTCTTTTAGCAGAAACACCTACACACGTTTAAATTATGTTTTCTACCCTTCTTATCCTCTTTGCAGACTGACAGAGGCACAAGATTAACATATTTATATCTTACATATATTTAATGAATGAAACCTACACGTTAAGTATGAGTACAGCTGTTGCAGGCTTCAGATAGGCAATCTCACAGTTTTTCAGTTTATCTCTATTTTATGACCGGTGATGTATGGGTGGCTGCTCTTGCTGTCCTTCTTGATCTTCTTGCAAATTTAACTGCACAACTCAAGTTGTATTTTCCTTATAAAATATTAAATGTATTGCTTGGAATGATTTGAGATTTCTCATTATGTGTGACTGATTTAAAGCTCGAATGTGCTGTTTTGCGTGGATTTTCCAAAGCTTTAAGCCTATGCAAACAATAAATGGGGAACATCAACCTAGTGGTGACTCACATGGGAAACCACAAAATGTTGACAAATTCTAAATTGCAAGGTGCTGTGTGGCCTTGCTACATTGCTTGTGTGCTATCTGTAATTCACACTGCTATCATTAGAATATGCAGACAGCCTACTGAATCTCTCTGAAGTAGACTTTTATTTCTTTAGACTTTATTAGCAGCGTCTCACTTTTTTAATGCACATGTTTTGAAAGTTTGTCTTTGTTCAGAAGCTTCTGGAAAAATAAATAATTTAAAAGAAAGAAGAAACATTTACGTATGTACCACTAGTAAAAACAGCTAAGACTATATTTCACACCTCTGAATGAATTCATACAAAGCATTTTTCCCTTAAATCGTTTTCACAGAACTTAGCAATTGTGAAACCTGATTTACAGCAATGCACATAAAAGTTCCAAATACTTTGATGTCTTCTCCTGGTAAATATTATGCATTATATGTATTACCCTGATACAGTGATTTCATCTTCAAACATCCTGTAGAAATGTCATATTGTCCTTCTCATTGTTAGAGCAGAATTAATAATAGGAACTGACATCTTTATTATACAGAGAGGGAAACTGTGGAGGAAAAATTAACTCATTGTCAAAAGTTCAGAACTCAGAATCACTGTTCACGTCTGCCACACACGGCAATGCTAGGCTTCAAATTTGACCAGCTAAAACTGCCATGCAAGAAAGTATTTCTAAAAGCCATTTTCAAGTATTTTTTTCATTAAAAACTCCTTTATTTTTTTGTGGGACTATAACAGGAGGAAAAAATAGACCATTAGGAGAAAAAGAAATTCTGATGAGTGTTCGTCTTTCCATATATTTCTCTGATATTTTTCTAAGCCTGAGTGTTGAAACAATACATTGTCAGAAGTAAGCTGTTTTCTGAAAAATAGCTATCAATGTTAATAATAGAAAAGTCAAAAGAATTCAAGTAGAGAAGATGTGTGGAATAGAAGTATATTCAAGGGATACTATCCACAAGTTGGACAGGGAATTGGGAGAAGCTGAAAAGCCATGCAGAAGAAGTCAGAAACAGACCAGTTTGAAAAAAAGAAAAAAGATATTATATTTTTTCATGCATCAGTGAAGCGAAGAGGGGCAATACCTCACGTGTTGCATGGTTTACTACTTATTTCAGACACCAACAGCAATCAGCATCCTCCAATTAGGGTATAGTTTTGAGAAAGGATAATTGTGTCTCTCCAGATGAGAGGAACAGACAGGTCAGCAGTTTTTAGCCATTGAAAAGAAAAAGGTAGCAACCTGGCTGAGGGTATTTGGCCTTTAGAGATCATGAACTAGAGCAAATAGAAGGGCATTAGCAAAGACACAAATTTAATAGTTGAGGAATCCATACAGATATCATTCACCACTGGGGTGCTGGTGTAGAGTGGAGAATGACATTGGGTTCAAATATACAGTTTCATTACTGCATCTTCTCCTACAATATAAACACAGGGGTATTTGCACCGCAGCCCTGTTGCGTTCAGCAATGGTGTGGTCCCAGAAACAAGCTTTCTGGCTGGAAAGCAGCTGTTTGATGGCTGAAACATGGCTGAAACAGAATCCTTTGCTTCCATGTCCACTTCAACAATGCGAGGGGTCAGGTCAATCCAAGGGTGACTCAGGCAGACAAACCGACTGACCACCCAGCCTCATTAATTATGCTACTTGCCCTCAGGCAAAGCGGGCAGATACTTACTAGACACTGTCTGTTCCTATTTTAGTGCGTTTGTTAAATAGTCAGTAAAAATGCTTTAACTCGGCTTAGCCACAGCTAATGGATATCACAGTTTTATAATGTTCTACCCTTTGTTGAAATGTTTCAGGCCTAAGGTAAAGCAGGCATTTATAAGTATGGCACACTGTTTTCGGTAGTTTGTCATTGCTCACTACCCTTATCAGCCACTCCAAAGGAATAAAAGGATGGGGGCATATTTTTCTGTTCAAGGTTAGGGAGTGTTATTGCATTGAAGACGAATGCTACAAGATCCTTCTGTAATGATTAACTTCATATTCCAAGCAAGAATTTTATTTTTTTTTAAATGTTTTAATATTCTTCTGTAGATGACTATCCTCTTCTGATTCACTGTAGGAAATGATGGGTTACCAATATTTTCCCTACCCACGCCTTAGATTAAAGGTACGATTCAGCAATTGAAAGCGTGTCCCTTCTCCATGAACAGGGACAGATGTGAACCACGCAAATATAAACAGATCCAGCAGGACTAATTCTGATCTTTCTTAAAGCTAGTAGCCAGGTAGCTCTGGTGTAATTTCAGGGAATTAGCACTACGAAATGTCAAGATTCTTATCATGAACACAATCTCCTATTGTACTGGGCACTGTACAGACGCAGAGTAAATGTTGTACAGAGTTACAAGTCAAAGATAAGGGTATTGGTCATATAAGTAAGGGGGGAGCAAGAAAACAATGAGACATTAGTAGTCTATGTGCTACACTTCAGTCATTGCAAATCACAGGATTAATGTTTGAAAGGTAGCGGTCCTAAAGGTTGGTAAATTAGAGATAATAAATAGGTAGGAATAAGTTTGCAAGTAAGGGCATCATGGTTTAAGTTATGGGCTATAAAAATGAACATTTAAATAAATTGTAGAGTCCCAATAGTAGAAATTGGGATAGGATATAATGAAAGCTGGCAATAGTTTTAACTGTGAATGGATAATAAAGGTTGTGTCTCAGATAAAGTATGTAGAGAGTATTTGGATGTGAGGACTAAGGATCTTTCAGAGATGAGCCAGGTTACAAGCCTGTGTGACATGCAAGATGATGATGAATTTGATCAAAAGGAAGAAAGAATAGAGAATGGCTTTATTTTATTATGAGATCAAGTAAATCCAAGGTGATAGTTACAACAGTCAAAGTGAATGAGGTGACCAAGACCTGTGGTTTAGAGAAAAAGAAGAATATCAAAGAGCAAGACAAGTGGTACCACCATAATAAGCTGAAAGTGAGTGTGAAAAAATGGACCAGAGAAGAAATGAAAGGGAGGATTAGAGGAACTGGAAGAGGGTAGATTTAGATTAGATACCTGAAAGAAATTTTTCACTGTGAGGGTGGTGAGGCACTGGAACATGTTGCCCAGAGAAGTTGCAGGGGCCCCATCCCTGGAAGTGTTCAAGACCAGGCTGGATGGGGCTTTGAGCAACCTGGCCTAGTGGGAGGTGTCCCTGCCCAGGGCAGGGGGTTTGGAACGAGATGATCTTTAAGGTCCCTTCCAACCCAAACCATTCTATGGTTCTATGAAACAGAAAAGCAAGTGAGAAAAAGAGTTATGGAAGGACAGGGAAGACAAGACTTCAAGTGTGGGACTGATTATGCTGATGAGATGAGCAGGATTTTTAATTCTGATCTTTGACTAAGAATCCTTAAAATCTTTGGTGAAGATTGTTTCAGCTGAGAGGAAGATTTTTGTGTGAGGGTAGAGGTAGGAATGAGAATAGAGGGATCACAGACACATGCTGTGGTAGTTTCTTTAAAGATCTGAGAAGATAAAAATGAAATTAACACCTAGAACATTACCTGAAAAGAAGGAGGCACCATAAAAGGGCTTTCTAAGATGAGAAAAACAAAGTCTTGTTTGTATACTAAGAGGAAAAAACCCAGAGAGGAGTGAGAGTGACAGAAAGTCATGGAGGATATGATGAAGACGATGAGGAGATTCAGTAGGAAAAAATCATCAGTAAAAACTTGTGGGAGAAGGAAGAAAAAGATCAATATAGGAAAATCATATAGTTATTCCAATATTAAATTGGAACATAATGGCAGGATTATTGCCTGATAAGGAATCTTGGATGGGATTTCTAATTGCTTTTCAGTTTTCTAGATTGTACATGGAAAATGATGACAGCTTCATAAATACCTGGGTGCTTAGGAAGAGCTTGCTATAAATTTTTAGTGGCATAATTCAGATCATATTTGATCGGGTATTTTTAGAACAAGTTTATGAAGAAGATATAACAGTGTAAGAGAGAGCTCAGCCTAGCACAGGTCTAAGTCTTGACTGGCGAATCAGCAAAAACCTGGAAAAATTACTATCCTTGTGAAACTTCATGAATTAAGGATTTTATTTAATTGTACTGATCATCCTACTATCCTCAACATTAAAAAAAAAAGTACCAAGATTAAAACACAATATTGTTAGGTTACAAATTCCGTTTCCTACTCTCATTTCTTATTTGTAATATAACCTCACAGTGATACACACATACATGCATGTATGTAAGTATACATGCACGTATATATACACACAACACTATATAGATACCTTGCAATATCTACAAATAAATATCACATTTACTAAGGAAGTAAACACAACCAAGAAGACCTATCACCCCATTTTTATTTATTAGTTGTAGCTTTTTCCCCATCGTGCAATAGAAATGTATAGAAGTTTGCAATTTCTTAATGAACCTCAAAACTGTATGTCTTTTTCTCATTCTTTACAAAGCACTTAATAAATATTACATTACATCAAGACAATACATCTGAGGGCATACTTTCTTAATAGAGCAAAACAAAGGACAAAGTTAAGGTTGAATGCGTGACACTGAAAGGAAATGGTGTTGAGTGATGACGGATTATATTGCAGTTAGGAGAGGATGCGTTTTTTCATTCACAGAATCACAAGGCTGAAAATGACCTCGAGAGGTCAACTAGTCCGTCCCTCTGCCCTAAGGCAAAACCAACTATACCTATGTCATTCCTGACAGTTACTTGTCTAATCTGCTCTTAAAGACCTCTAATGATGGAGATTCCACAGCTCCCAGACAATCTTTTCCCAGTGCTTCCCTTGACTTACTCTTAGAAGACATTTCGTAATGTCTGACTGTTCTTTGCCCTAATTAAGCCTATTGCATCTTAGTCTAGTCAGAGGGGGATGTATTCATTTCTGTGTGTTTTTACAATTTTTTGTTCTTCAGGAATATTTATTTAAGAATAAATTTGATATGGAGTATTAATTTTATGTCAGGGTGGGACAGAAAAGGTCCATTAAAACATTTTGTGTCTTTACAGTTACTTTAAGAAATTATTTGAAGGTGAGAGCCTAAAAGTGAAGGAAGGATGATAGACTGATTTATAGCACAATTATTTTTTTCCTTTACATTCATTGAAATCAATTTCTGATGAGTTGTAGGAACATAGTTAGCGTACATTCAGAAGAGACTACACTTTTCTATGAAATGTAACATTTCAAAGCATCAGGGAGAGGACTTTGTTTTATACCGAGATCTGTATCCATGTCTCCAGCTGATACAGATCACTGCCCACTGGCAACCACAGAGAGCAGAGAGCAAAGAGCACCCTGAGGAAGTGTCACACTTCACCGTCGCGGTCAACCAAAAGTCTAGCTGTGGTGACCTCATGCTTGACTTTTTAGGTTCCTGTGGCTGTAATTAACATCACAGAACCTTTCAGGTAGCACACGGCCTCTGAGTAGTGGCTTGGGAAACACCAATTTATAAAACGCAATGACTTTAAAAATAGCTGCTCTAAATTTGGAGGCACTGAAACAGCCTAAACACGTTTTATTTTCTTTTTTTTTTTTTTTTTTTTCCAAAGTCACCTGATTCTTGACAATTCAAGGAACTTGAGAAGTCACATTATTAACAAGAAATTACACAAAATGTGACTGCGCTAGCAATAGTGACTATGGAAAATAAAAACATAAAAGTGAAAATATTTCTAGCTAACACTTCCCTCTTCCATTAACATAAGAAAAATCAATGCTTCTCCAAAGAATGATAATTTTTTCCCAACCATGTCTAATTAAAATATTGGGTGGAAGTTATCGTACCCATTCTCTTTTGAACTGGCTGATCTGACCTTGGCCAAAAACCTTCAGCTAGGTTTCTATACAATGCATATATATTTATTTGTTTTGATCCTCTGTCAGTTTAGCTGTGCCTAGATGCAAAAGTATGTCTATTCCATGCACTTATGGGTTTGCACCATTTATCAAGGAGGTTGCAAAAGCTAATTTTTTCCAGATGAACACTTCTGCTTTTGGGCCATTTTCTTCAGTTACTTTGAACCCTAAATTCTTCTGATCTATATGAAAATAATGTAAAACCAGTGAATCCCTATAAAAATGCTTCATTTAATGAAAATTAAGATACAGACTCAATTTGATGATCTCTCATTTACAAGGAATCAGACTGTAGCACCCTTGTGTAAGTAGGAGAGGAAGAGAAAGGAGCAATCTGAGAAAACTGGAGTGTGTCTGGGGAGTGGGATACTTTAGCTAGTGCCACTAACATTCGTTCTCCAAACAAGCTGGGAGATTACTGAGCTTAGACGGAGCACTGAGGGCAGTTTTCTCACAGCCCAGAGGGCTCACAAACTACCCTGATTTTTTTTTTCCCCTGCACAATCTATATACCACAATCTAATCTAGTATAGCCAACAAGATTTACTGTCATGTTTAGAATGTGTTTTAAATAGTGATTTACCATCTCTTAAAATAAATATCGTTTGTAGCACACAGTCTCTGGTTTAGTTTTGTTTTCCCTATCTGCCATGAGGATCCCATTTTCCCTTTAGTATGCTGACAACACAACTTCGTTAAGGCTGGTTGGTTCCATTTGCATTGGACATCTCTTCTGCATATAGATTGATGAGTTTAATCAGCGAATCAGGAGAAAGACTTGGGCATCAATCAGTGTCAGTTTTCTTTCTTTCTAATTTCTGATTTGCTACTTCTAGTTATCAATGCAATAAAACTACGCCTATTTAAGATAAAATCTTGGAAATAATGCAAAGTTAGCGTAAAATTGTCAACAAGCCCAGGAGCTCTACTGCACTATGATCACTGATATTTTGAAAAAGAGACACTATATTTAACAGCTGGGACCAATGTTGAATCCATTGTTCAGAGTTCAGTAAAGAAAACAAAATTTAGGAGTGTAATGATGAAACCATTACATAGTGTCTGTTGTCTTATTAGTAAAACAAAAGTATTCCTATGCATTTCAGTGGACTCCTCCTACAAACAATTTGTGCCTCAGAAAACAGCCTCTTCTATATTTAAAAGTAATATATTTAGCACAGTTTCATATTGCCAGTGTACCTGGGACATCTCAAAGTATTGTCTCATATCTATTTTCACAGAAAACTCAGGAAATAGGGGTTTTTTCTTCATTTTGTGGACATTGTGGTCAAGTAAGGCATAGTGAGACTGGGGTCTGGACCTTCAAGATCTGCATGCTCATATCATGCTTTCGAAAGCTAATTCTGATCAAGTTGAATAGGAATAAGGTTCCCAAATTCCTCTAAATATCTGGATCTAACTGACTTTCTCAAGATCCTGTGAAGGCAAGGAATCAAACTAGACCCCCAGGCTAATTCCAAGCATTGCACTGTTCTTCCTCTGATGGAAAATACCATCTAATTTTATAGACCTTTGCCAATAGCAGATTATTTTCCTGACTGTGGAGAGAACGGAGCTAGTATTTCCTTATTGCTAGACCACCTTTATTGTCACACTCCAGGATAAAGAGAGATGTATAGAGTACTCCTCCCATACCTACAGCTTAGAGATGGAGGGATAAGGGAACTGGGAGAGAGATCACTCCTCCTCATGCCCTAGCATGGCCATGCAGTTTTGGTCCACAATGTGGGCCTAATTAAGGAATTAGACTAGCATCCTTTTTTACAGGGCTATAGACTGAAAAACAGTCTAGTTAGACCAATTATGCCTATACCTCATAATATGGTTTAAAAAAAAAAATCATCTCAAAAGCCAGCCACCCAAGAAGATAAAATGTCTCATATAATTACACCTCTTGAAGTATGTTTCTGCTTTTATAAATGCTACTACATGTTAATGGAGATTCTTCTTTAGTTTACATGCTAGAGGTCTGTGGTTTTGAAGCAGCGAGTCCTGAGATTCCTCCCTCAGCACTGAATGTTGCTGATTTAGTTATTTACAATGTTTTCATTATAAGTGGCAATCACAAACATATTTGTAACATCAAGTTTATTTTATTTTTTTTAATCTATGTCTGAAGTGTGTTGCCAGATATATCTGAGGAAATACCCATTTGATTTTAATTTATATGCAGGCAATCACAAAATCACAGAATAGAATCACAGAATCCTATGGTCAGATACTCTTAAAATGGAAACCATTTGCCTCACCTTTTAATTCATACTGCCGTCTGCAATGTGGCATGGACCGAACGTGTACCATCTTTTTACCTCGCACTTTGTAGAATAATTTTTCAAAATTTACGTCCGTTTTTTTAAATTCTGTCTGATACATCCATTGAGAATAATAAAGACAATAATTATGATACAATGATGTTTATGAAATGATAGGAGTATCTGCACAAAGCCAGATGTACTACCTTGTAGATTACTTATATTTGCGTATATATTTATGTATATACATACAAACGTAGATAGGTAGATGTATGTGTGTGTATTCATACGTGCATGTAAAAATGCACATATGTATACATACATGTATGTATATAAGTATATACAAAACAGTTTTAGTACTACATGTATTTCAATACATATGTTTCATAGAAAGAGTGGGAGAAGATCCAACGGGGCTTTATTTAAGAGTTCTGTGATCCTACTAGTCTGGAAAGAAAATCATATGATTATATAAACCAAAGAAGCAACAACAGAACAACAAAGGCAACTCATCTGAAATGACAGAAACTAAGCTATTTACCCACAGCGATTATCCTGCCTATCCAACTGGCAGTAGCTAGGTTTTGGTATAACAATGTCTGGTATATACAGAAGTCCTGCAGACAAGGTTTAGCCTTACATCCTCCCAGAAGAGGCCTGAAAATACACTGAGATATAGGTCCATAGGACCAATACTGTCTAGACAGGAAGATTTCCAAGAGTATCCACTGTATTCCACATGGGTTTATTATTTACCACCTCTGTAGCCACAGAGGAGTAAAATTAGAAGTTGTGAATGCAGAATGATTTGACAGTGATTTTAAAATACATCCAACGTGGTGATATGACACCACCTAACAGAGCAATAGTTTTTCAGGTGCTCTGAATTCTACCTCTCAGCACCCGTCAAGGTTGCTTGATGGCTTTCAAGCCACTAAATGATATTATATCTCTTATATGGGCAGGCTGTTGTTTGCTATCTTCTCCTTCTTTTCTCATAGAAACAAAGCCAGATAGATGCTTAGGGCTGACTTCTACAGGCATTGAGCATTGCAAAGGCACTTAGTGTCATTTGAGGTGCCCTAGGACATTCCTGCCCAGCCTCTGCTGCCACTTCAAAAAGACACAGGTCTCCCGTAGGTGCGGCATCGTATCTGACAGCCGTATGTGGATGCCTTAGGGTGTGTCAAGCAATACTTGATGCCAGTGCATCGAAAACCAAATCAAACCGTGCCAGAGCTAAGGCAGCAGTAACAATTCCTGCCACCCCATGCTGGTACCTTAGGCAGCCAGATCCCAAAAGTTGCCCCTGGAGGGGGGGTGGGGGGGCAGTGGGGACTGGCTCCTGCAGAGGCTGTGCTGCCCAGGCTTTTGTCACTGTGCACCAGGGTGGTGGGTGGGTGACGAAGCCAGGCTGCCTGGGTCTGCCATCACCGCTGCAGTAGCCTTTTCTGAATGTCTTCGCAGTCAATCCACTGCTCAAGGGAAAGATTTTCCTTTTTCCCTTATAGCCTGCTGTGGAGACACTTATCACCCAGACTATTCAAACTGGCTCAGGGGTCCTGTTTAAAAACAATCAGCCGCGTAACATATGGGTCTGGTTGCAATTGCACCAATATCTAACTTTAAAAAGGGAAGAGGCAGAGATTTCAGAAGCAAGCTCATATTGAGCAGGCAGGATCCAAACTCCTTGGCTTGTATGGTCTTATTTACAATTAGCTGTAATAATTGAGAAGAGACAGTTGTCCTGGAACTGACTATGCGCGAACACCTGATCATGCGAACACAGAAGCTGGAGAAAGCTCTAGGGACCCACACACAGTTTTCACACCTCCCCGATTAGTGACTGGAGCCAGGCCCTTTTGCTTGTGATAGATTAATCAAACCTTCTCTCAGCCTCTAATTGGATGACAATCAGGTTCTCCGGGTATGCTGAATGGGGGAAAAATTCTCCTTCCCTTATATTTTATATGTCTTTCATTTCTGGCCTAGCTGTCTTTTTTTTTCTTTTTTTTTTTTTTTTACCTTTTTTATGTGATTCATTTACTTTGTTACAGTTTCTCCTCCTTTAAATGAGCTGCATATTTTCACCCAGCATTACTAACTTCCATCAGTTTTCCACCGAAGACACAACCTTTTCTTCTTATTATAACAGCACAGCTTGCAAAGTGATAGCTAGGAATCAGATTGTGTCAGCACTCCCATTACAACCCCCCATTTTCAGGGAATCATTTTTAGTGTGGCCATGGAAATATACTCAGGACTTAATGCTGCTATCTAGGTCTTGTTCAAAGAGTGAATTTCCTTTTCCTCCACCCAGCTGAAAAATAAAATATTTGACCACTTTTAAACTCCGGGAATATAAACAAACCAGAACAGGGAAGAATGTGACAGATTTATGAGGCCAAGGTTATGTCAGTGTCTGTCTGGCCAATCCCTTTTCTGCCCCAGCACTTGCTAATATTAGAGACCTTATCCTCCCTCATAGCCATGGTGCATCTAGCCAAGAAATCTGCATAATGTTCCCGAGGAATGAATGTACAAGGAACCTCTGAGATCAATTTGGTCCACAAAGGAATTTAAGTTCTTGAATGTTTATCCAGACTTTCTAGGGATCTCCATTTAACTTTTCCTCCTAGTTGACCAATGTCAGGCTCAAGATGAAAAGATCCTTAAATTCCATTTCCCAAACTTTGTCTGTTCAATGATTTAACCTTAATGCTGGGAGGGGGTTTTGGTTTTGGTTTGGTTTTCCGTTGTTTTTTTTTTCCTATTGATTTGAATCTGACATGATATTATTACCTGAATTCAAGGAAAAAAAAAAAAAAAAACAAAAAAAACCCTGAAAGGATCCACCCCCCTCATTAATCGAGTTATTACAAATATCAGCACTCTTGATTCAAGAGGAAACAAGATGAAGGTATTCCCGGAACTATTTTTACTGCTTTAGAATTAGTAGTAACTGCACTGAACAAATTTGCTGAATGAATTCTGATTTCACAGTCACGCAAAATCACTTCTACCCACTTTCACATTCTATTACAGCTAAGCAAACACTATGAAGAAAAAGTGCCTCTAATTGTATATGTGTTACTTATTGTGTCCTAATTTATCCTAGGAGAACTGAGGCATGTAAACTGTGGTGCCCCTGACTATTGAAGTCTGTCTGTACGGAACTTGTAATACACTATTCTAGGTCACATGCCAAAGTCTAGGAATTTTCTCTGTCTGATGAGCTAACATTTCATTCAGTGGAAGCCCCTTGTACCAACTCCTGACTCCTTCACACGTGAAGACTTACTACCATGCTCACACTGTCTCTCTCGCCTAGAGGTCTACCTAGGTCAAGCCCATCCTTTAATCCAAATTCTATTCTCTCTCCAATAGCGCTTTAAATGTAAACAACATGTCCTTGTCTTTAAGGCTTCACCTAGCCATGCTCCTCTCTTTTTTTGACAGGCCTTTTTAGGTTATTTTTATACCGATGCCTTAACTATACACATATTTCTGCACAATTACAAAGGAAAATCATCAAGCACTTTTTTTCCCGCGTAGAACTCATGTTTGGTTACTTAACTCTGAATTGATTCTTGCTGGAATTTCCCAGCTAATAGGCAGACTGCAGTGATCAGTTGACTCCTGATTGCCTCGCACAGTTCCCCCCATAAACACATGAGCCTTCCCATAAGCTGGCTGTGAAAGAACGCTGGGGTGCCATTACAAATGTTGCACTAGAAAGACCAAATTCTTCACCCTGTTTTTCGGCTCCACTTATACATTTCACCAACGAATGAAATTATTTTCTTGACTCAATCTGTAACATCATTTCAACGGTGTGTATTCAAATCCGTGTGAGAAACCATTTCTTTTTTGCTGCCTCCAAGAACTAGCGGATAATTGCGTGTGTGGAGATCATCCTGCACGAAAATAGATTAATAAACCAATTGTGCTATTAAAACTTATAACTTAATGAGTACAATAATTATCCTGACCACTATGGTTGTATGGTACACTCATCTAGACCTCTTTAATTGTTTAGACTTTTGCTTCTATGAGACAAGGATCTTGCTTTTGGATGTGGTAAGAATATATCCAGAAGGCTGTAAGACACAGTTTACAAAACCTTAATTATCATAGCTCATCTTGGTAATAAAAGGGAAATTGTCCTAACTAAGTTCTTATTTTCAACAACCCAATATTTTTTTATCCGAACATCACAGTAAGCCACCTTTTTGGCTTTATATCTAGTATTTGTCACTCTAGAAATCTCTTCTAAAACAAACCAATAAAAATTAATTTGTACTTTTCTATTTTTAGTTTACCAGTTAAGCTTCAGTTTTTAAATGTCTTAAATATAATGTGGTTTCCTTTTTTCAGCTTAATACCTAAATGCACCTGGACTTATTACTGTCTTTCTTTACAATATTCTTCAAGTGCCTCTAGCAGTTATTGTCATTTTGTTGCCTGTGGATAAGATTCTTTATTTTAAACCAAAATTTAAAGTCTGCTCTCAGACCTATTTTTTGAGATCATTCAACTGCAGAGTGATGGAAAGTAGGAAACAAAGTTGAGTGACAGAAAAGTAAATGCACTGATGTAAATTTAGGCCTCTTCAGGTCCCAAACGTTTCCCATGGAATTCAGTGTGTTGCTGCAACTTTACTGCAGCATGCGTGAGAGCAGATTTAAGAGGTGATGGTTATAAGTTCAATTATTTGGGGAAATGAGGACGGATTTTTGACCGTGATATAAAATCTGAGACTACCAAGCAAATAAGCACAGTGCTGAAATTGTAGAAGTCTTGGTTCTTCTGTGACTAGGGGATATTGGAGAGAAACATGGCAGTTTCCAGAAAGGAAAAGATGACCACTGAGAAGCTGTTCATTGAGATGATCCACATTAGAGTGGTCAGAGAAACCTTTTACATATGGATGGTTAACTGAAGAATGAATGACCAGTTTCTGGCCTCCTGAGATGCCACAGGTCACCTTCCTCTGCTGCTATATTTGCATAATACCATCTTTGACTCAGAATTATCTAAAGCCATAATTTGACTTCATACTCCCACATTCCCAGGTGTAGCCTTCAGGGTATTTGCCATAGGTTATCCTCATATTATATTCCTTTGCTTCTGAAGTTGACCTTTTAGTCAATTTTTACTCCATCTTCCTTAGCAGCTTTGCACATCTATAACACCTTGCCTCCAAAGGTCTCAAGGTGCATTATAGCCATCAATAAAATAAAGGTGAAAATTTCAAGGGCATGAAGGGTACTTACAATGACTCCTCCACTTGGTTTTCAGTGAGACCTGAGCATTTATCTTTCACTTTTGTATCTTTGAATATTTCTCTTCAGCCCACCTCACAAGGACGAGAAGAGTTAAGTGTTGTTATTCCCATTTTACAAAAGGGGAAACTGAGGGACAATTGCAGATAACGGGCCAGGTGAGGTTCACAGCTGCGCTTTCCTGGAAGGGTACCTAACGGAGTCAAGTCCTGAGCCACTATCTTAATTATTAGAGTTCTCTTCCAGACAAACTTTCCCATTTCCTTCTGTTACCTCAGTTCAGATTATGTCCGTGACCTGAAAAGAAAGGACCCTTCTTTAAAACTGTTCCAGCTTCTTCAAGTCCATTCGAGGCTCTTAGATCTATTTTAAAAGCAAACTCCATGGAATGTACCCCCAGAGCCTGGAGCGAGGTTTTTTTCAGCTGTTCAGGTCTATTGGGTTCATATGTATTCAGGGCTTCAGGCATTTTATGTATCCAGTTGATTAAATATATATTTAGAATTTTTTAATATGCATATTAATTACCCAATAGACTAGAATGACTCTTTAGGAGCAATTTCTGCCTATTGTGTAAAAGCATTATAGAAATCCTTATGAAAAATAGTGACTGCACATGCTTAAATGCTTCTCTTCTCCCTATGCCGGCCCCCTCCCTTGCTCCCTAACATACCAAAAACAGGTTGTATCATATCGTGGATTAATCACTGGATGAATTTCCATTATTGTATTACATGGATGCATAATCTCATTTTAAATTGGAATTTTTAACCCCTAGAACAGGAACTGTCAGACGTCCCCCAGTGAAGATAGCTACAGAATCAGGATCCTTCCAAAGTAGCAGATAGCAAATCCATCATTATTGTTGTTATTGTCCTAATATTTTTTAAAAGAAAGGAAATTGGTGGGGGGAGTTGCGGGTGCTGAGTGCATTTTGCTACAGTGTATTTCAGTTCAATTATTTTTTGTGCTCCCATATTCAGGGGTGGGGATGAGAAGGAATGTGGAGTAACAGAACTGGACTAGAGGTACTGATAAGACTATAGGTATATCGAGATGGGAACAGCCAGGCAGAGTAGGGGGGTGTGGGGTGTAGGGGGTGTGTGTCTGTGATCTGGGGAGCTGGTGAAGAGACCAAGAAAGACGTTGTGCCGTCTTCTTTCCCCAGCCCTCTCACTCCTTCCCAAAAGCTCTGGACTCCATGGTGCGTGTTCCCACATCACCTGCCACGTACATGGCTGTATGTGCAGCCCTTCCTGCCTAACTCCAGGAATACTCCTCTGCCGCATCCTTCCTGGCTATACCTCCCAAATACTGAAAGCCTCTTTTTTCACACTCCTGATATCCCTGTTAGTATGTGTTTAAAGATGTGTGTTGATGTTTTGGAGACAGACTTTTGCAAATTGAGAACCATGAGATGAGGAAAGGAAGCTGGTTGCAGAGAAGCAGCATAGGATTGCCTAGATCCTTACAGACACGATTCTGTTCCTCTGTGAAATTACTGAAGACCCAATAAGGAACAGGATCATCTCACCCGTCTCTCCATCTACCCACTTAAAAGACCCCCATATGTGGACCATAAAGCAGCATGGATGATTTCTTGTTAGGCTACAGGAGGAGGATCCCAGCACTTTATACTAGGTTTTTTTGCATCCAGTTCCTAATCTCACTCCTCCAACTATATTTTTGTGCATTACAGGCAATTGCTTAGATAAGATGTGAATGACACTGAGCCACTTATAGCTATAAAATGAGGTACTGCGTAGCTCCCCTTGGAAATCTAGTGAAGCATTCTGGGTTTTGGCCACAAACGAGGCTTCTGACTTTCAAGAGTTAAGTCCTACCTGCTGGTTTACACAAGTTTACAGCAATTCCTCAACTGACTGATCCGTTGGAAAAGCTTCAAAATGAATCCTGTGTTGTTTTAAAGCCCCCCTGTCTCTTTCCTGAGGGCAATGGGCAGAGCAGCACATCATTCCCTAATACTGGCTGTAAAAGCTGCACCCCAGCAAGGCAAGTATCAAGGAAGATAAATGCTCTGTTAACCTGCTCTGCTGTTATTAAAGGAACACAGCTGAAGTGTGCACTGATGGACCATGAAATCTGAGGAGAGACACAAGCCACTCAAGGTGAGAAATATGTGCTGGGAGGTCACACAGTGTCTTTGATGTTTCTGTGAAATTATCACACCATAAACCGACAGACTAAAATATTAGATTTTGACCTTTTAAGTCAATCATATCACTTTTTATCTTGAAGATCTTTCATTTGCAACTTGGTCACATATCAGAAAGTTTAACGTCCTTTTCGTGGTAAAAAACAGGTGCAAGCAAACCCTCTGGGAAAGGGTGAGCTATGAAAGCCATTCGTAATCTTGTACTCTTGCCACACTATCTCACTTCAAATGTGGTATATACGTGTTAAGTTAAAGCATAAATAATACCACTTGTACATCTGCCTGAAAAACTCAGAGAAGGTAGTATGCACTGTGTTTTTCACAGGCATGTTCATGTTTGAAGTGCAAACTGAAGACCATAATGAAAGAGGCTGAATCCTCAATAAACAATTGCCAACACAAACTCTCAAGTAAGCACGAAATCCAATAAGCCACTAATCTGAGTACAGAATAAGAGTAGGCAGGCACATTACCTTTTATTTTCCTGGACTCTAGTTGCACTCACTGGTTGGAAAACACTGGAAATTCTGATTAACACTTCACTTTTTCTTTGACTGAACTGAAGATTGTTAAGCATCTCCTCCCATGTCTTCAAAGGACAATAAGTAGAAAGTGTCTTCAGCATGAAGAATTCAGATCTGCAGTACCAGTATCATTATCAACATGATGGTCTAAGTTTACAAAGTAAAAAAATATCTGTACTTTAAATTCACATATTTCACAGGAGAAAGGAATTAGCTCATTATATACCTGAGATACTAGACCTACTGAAAATAAGGGCTACTAAATCGCAATTTCTTTAGGGAAAATGAGTGTCCACCATTATTATAGTGTCTTTTAAGAAATGGCCAGTTTCTTTTCCCTTGTATACCCAGGAAGATGATCAGCAGATGGTGAAATCCATATGAGAATGATATCCCTGTACGATCATCACCTCAGCCACTGATGTGCTCCATAACTCTCACCAGCTTTCTTCCCTGCTCCTTAACAGAATAAAGTGGGAAGAAACGATCAATGTGTTGATACTTCCCTCAGCCTCTGTGTCGGGTAGGATGGATACAGGAACCACAGCAAGTAATATTTAGTTGAACACCTTCCACCGTGTTGTGCTCTCCTGTAGGAATTAAATGTGTATTACAGGTAGGAATTGTACAGCACTGCCCAAAACTACTTATCAGCTCAGGATCCACAAAGAGGTACCTTGGTTTGGTTTGAGGTTAGCAGCATTGTAAGCTTGTGAGCTAATTAGTTGTGCCCATATTATTTTAAAACCATTTGAACTACTGTTTTTTGATCAGCTGCTCAATAGCCATTTTTTGTTACTCTTTCTTTCTTTCTCCAGTTTGTCTCCTCCACTTTCTGTGGCTTGTGGGCTGAAAAAAGGCCTGTAATATTTAGACGATTACCTGCTTTTCCTAAGTTGCACAAGAAAGTTCACTTCCCATCCTCATTTGAACATTCCTTCATGGCTTACAGCGTTAAATGCCTTCTCACTTATACACGATTCACAGCTGCCCACAGGACAGTCCTGAGTTTTCCCCGCTTCCACTGAGCGACTGCCAGTGTCCTGGGACTGTGTGATGACATGAAGTGGTAGATTTGCCCTTTCCCGACAGGATTGCAGCTCCCTCTCAGCAGCAGCACTTCTGTCGGTGGCAGCAGGGGCAGGGGCAAGGAAGGCAGCTGCTGTCGAGAAAAAGGCAGCTGGACGCAGGGACGTGCACTGCCAGGATGAGTGCACTGCCAGGCAAAGCGCTTGCACGGCTTATGGAAAATCCACAGCCAAAAGAATCAAGAAGTCATGGAAGGAGGAGCTGAGGGACCAAGTTAGGCACAGGGAAACAAACAACCAGCCAGGAAAGGAAATAACCAGAATGCAGGAAGGTGGAAGTGATGAGATGAAGGAGGAAAGGGGGAGGGGATTGCAGCCCCCAGATATTTTAGGCCATTTAAAGAAACTGACAGAGAGATGACCAAAATGTTTGTTGGCTTGAATTTTTAGGCCCAACAAAAGCTTAGAGTAGCCTTGTTGGCTTAGAAGTTTAGAGCACATGTGCATTATGGAATAGTTCCCCTTTAAGGCAAATAAAGTTGGCTATGCAAGTATTAAATAAGGCGTTCAAAAGCACTAGGTGCTTTTGAAAACTGTGGCCAGTCAAGTCTTTGGCGTGTTCTGTCAGGCTCGACACTGAGGCAAGGCCCGTGGGAAGGCCGGCAGCTGTGCCGTCCACATGGCCGGAGCGGCCACCGGACTCGCCAGCCTGACTCAGAACAGGATGAGCCTTGTCACGAGGGAGGAGTGTTGGATCCTCTCATGTGCACAAGCCCAAGCGTGAAATGAATAATACCACTTTTTCACTTTAAGGCAGCAGCTTCAGGCCTCAAGCATGGTCCCAAGCTCTACAGAGGAGGCCACAAGAACATTCACACAGACCTTGCCATTAAAAAAAGCTCAGAGAAAAAAACCCAAAAATCAGCCTTCACTAACAATTTCCTTCCAACAGCCAAAAAGAAAATTAATTTTCTCTCCCACCTTGCAGGTATTGCATGGTTGGAAATAAAGACTGTAATGGTGGATGGAGTTGTATTCTCCACCTGATGTGAGCTCAGGGACAGGAACGGCAAGCGTGAGGCCTTTTTGTTTTGAATTTGTTTTTACATCTCAAGAATAGGATCTTAGGTGCTGCAGTCATAGATCCTGGGATATAAAGCTAGTGATGAAGAAACCTGAAAGCCCATCTGTTACATACAGATGTCACATATTGTACGGAGATGAGAGGCTTTGCAGGGTGTATGTCTTTCCTTTAAACTAGCGGGAGGAGTTTCTTATAATTGAGAACAGATGGGAAAAAAGAAGGGAAAAGCACCCAAATCAGCCTCTTTACTGTCATTCTTCAAGAAACATGGTTTGTTGTTTGCATGTTATTCATGTACCTGGGTCTCTACCTGACAGTGTGTTGTCCATTGTTTAATGACATCAGATTTTTACAGAAACTACCGATTTTAAGAGATGTGAGAAAGTACAAATACATGTAAGTTGGGTAAGCACAGTGGTTGCACAGGAAGTGAGCTCTAGCGCAAACTAGGAAGTGACTGATCCACCCACAGTGGGCAAACCTTACAAATTACTCATGTATTTCTTTAAGCAAAACTATTTAGACTAACTTTAGCCTCTCCAAAGTGGCCTTAGCTTGGTGCAGAGGGCAATGAGAGTGGAATCAAGTTTAGGACAGAATGTCTTGGGTTTTCAGTCTGTTTCCTGGTGGACTTCTGTCCCTATTGCAAAACCGCAAAAGCCACAATCTCATTTAACAATACTGTGAAAATAATTGTCATTGCACCTGTGTCTGGTTTCTCGGAGCTTATTGCAAAGACAGAAGAACAACTTCTGACTGTAATCTCAGATATCCCTTCTGTTCAAACATTTGGGTTTCAGCACAATTACCCCAACTTACCTTGTGTTACATCAGGCCCAAAAGCTGTCATTTTGGAGTGCTGGAATAGATATCTGTGTTAAGGGAAAAATGCATCAGGCTCAAAGGCTGGGTTAATAGATGGGTGAGGTAGTAAGTGTGCAGTAATTCAGGAATGTGCAGACTTAAAAAAATCCTCTGTTCCTTCTCTTTCACTTTCTTTTTTTTTTCTTTTTTTTTTTAAAGCAGAGTTTCCTGCCCTCTTCAGTGTAAAATAGCGAAAGCAGATCTATGCTGTCCAAGTAAAATCCACATGTGAGAACCGGACAGTTAAGCAGCTTTCCAACAGATCAGCTGGGTGTCCACACTAGGGTACACCAAAAAAAGAAGTTATGGGTTCATGACAATATTGTGCAGTTAGCTGATGGAAGGTGGGATGCTGGAATGAGCTATCGTTATCTCCTCTGCCATCAGTGCCACCTTCTCTAGCTGCACGGGTGGCCAAGACATACATGGGTCCTCGTGTTTCAAGACATCCTGGTGTGCATTGGCAAGCACAGAAAGCACCCCATCGCAGCCATACCGCAAGGAGCCGTGCTAGACTTGCTGCTGGATGTTTCCCTTCGCGCCACTTACATCAGCTGAAAATAATCGTATTTAATCCAAACAGGAAATGGTTTGCTCACACCACCACAGCCAGCATGCAGGGCAGGGCGTTCCTGTAAGAACGGAGCTCAACAACAAGGTTCAAAATACAGATAGAGGAAAAGATATGGTGCATCACCTCAGGTGCAAATATATGTGTCAAAAGAAAGCAAATGATGAGACTAGTTAGTCAGAAAGTCTGTCACTTGTGCAAATGTGGCCATACCCACTTTAAGCTCTTTTTGTTCACCTGTTCTAAACCAAGTTTGCAACTTTCCAGCTTGGGTCCTCTGCTTCTGCAGTAGTGGTCATCCCATTGCAGGATGGATTTGGAGGCAAATAGCATGGGGTGAGATCAGTAAGTGACCATTTGCAAGGCAATCAAGACCTGATTACTAGGAAATGACCCTTAAAGAGTCTATCTAGGAGTGGAGATGGATCCAGAAATTTCCACTGCTGATCTGAATCTCCCAAATAGCTTTCAAGAGTCACCAACTGCAGTCATTTTTCAGGATGCCTACTGCACATTCTACTAAACCTGTCTTAAACAGACATGTCCCTGTCATGACACAGGCTGACTGGGAAGATGAAGGTCCTAACTCTCAGCTCATTCGCATGTCAGTGTGATGAAGTGCTCTGTTTTTCCAGGGCTGTATGCATGTAACTATTTAAACATTGTAGTAATGAACAGAATAAAGAAACATACTTTTTTGAGAAACCAAGACATTGAAGTACCTATGCAGGTACTGGACGTTGCCGATGTGACTTTAGGATCTTTAGCTGCTTTTCTACTTTGTAAATGCTACTGAACACCTTCTGCGTCTTGAAACACCGAAGAACCTTTAAAAATCTCTCTCTAAACTACTTCAGAATTTAGGAGATCATAACCCCCTACTTGTGCAAACTCCCAAGCTCTTAGGCACTCATGAAGTTGTACTCCCCCTCAAAACTATGGATGTTCTGATCATCTAAAGGACAAACATCTCTGCTTTCCACTAGGCACAAGCTAAATAGTTAAGGTCCCTGATGAAGAAACTGTTCTTGCTGTTAATAAAGAACTGACTCAAAGCTTCTCTGTGTCATACCGTCTGACCACATTAATTGTCGGTTATATTCCTGGAAGAAACTGTGTTTCAACTGCACATTTAGTGTGGAGAGCACAACTGCAATAATTCACTGCATCATCAAAACACTTCAGCAAGATATAAAGACAAACAAGGCTATAGATCTCTGTTCTCGTACACTAAATTTGGGATCCTCGTTTTTTGTCTTCTTCATTAATTCCCTATTAAACATGTTCAAGCATTTTCTAATTCTCATAAAAATGCTAGTGTCCATATTTCATCAGGTTCTAACCTGTTTTGTCCATTTTTATTGTAGCTTTTGAGTTTTCTTTATCTCAGGAAAGATTGATAACAATGGTCTGGAGTTAAATTTTAATAGCAAATGGATCTGCCAGATCTAATGTTTATATTCACACAGGAATAGAAGGAAAACTATCCTTACGTGGCAATTCTGGCATTGTCTTCTTTTTTCCCTATAAGATTTTCTTTTGTCAAAGATGTTTTAAAAAGTTCCTTCTATAACTAGGATGAATTTGCAGATTTTTTTTTTGCGAGAAAGAGAATAAAGTAAAAAAGTTGAGAGGATACTGAATAAAACTCAAATTATGCAGAGAACAACCAATTGTTTGATTCAGTTTTTCCAGCATTCATACAAAATAATTTTATTTCAGTTTTACAGCCTGGCTTGAAATTCTGTGGTCTTTGGAGGCAATATATTTGCGTGTTTTCCTTTTTTCTGCTTCAAGGGAATCCTATTTCTTGGAATTTTCATTCATTCTGGAAATGTTAATCCTCCTCTAATAATTCACCCTCTTCTATATCCCAGATAAAGCCCTCCTGAAACCATTGAATCCCTGAGTAATGGAGAACATGGATGAAACTCCAAAATACGGTTTCTATTTACGGTGGCAACTTTTCAATAGCTGGATTTTTTATTTTATATGCTTCCTCATTGAATAATTTGATCTGATTTAATTGCTGATTTGTTTAATTATCAGTTGCATGGGTTTTTTGGTTCTAACAAGAAATTTCATACCAGTTTACTCATGTTTAATGATGAAATGTGAATATCTGGATGGCAATGTTGATGCAAGTATATTTATTAAATGTCAATGGGGCCTAATTATGACTATTATAACAGAATAATTTGGCAATGGGAAAATAGTTTTTCCTTAATTCTTGTTTTAAAGGTAGAAACAGCAATTTTTCATATTTGCCCTTTTTTTTTTTTTAACATGAGTCACTTGTGAATATCACAGAAGTTTTAAGCTTAAATGATTTTTGTACTTTAAGTGGAATTTTAAATATGCAGTAACATAGTTGCAGAGGTGGCTGAAAATAGCAAATATTTTTTGTAATTTTTCCAAAAATTCTTCTCATACTTTTCATCTATGTTGACATTCCAGTTACACTTTCAGAATATTTTCAAATTTCAGAAAACTTCAATCAGCTTTTGTATTAGTTGACATTAAAAAATGCAAGCTAAATGTTGCTAGTTTTTGATTCTATGCCACTATATTGTACATATAAATATGTAAAAGATACACATATTTTAAATAGAACTTAGAGTAACCATCTTTTAATCCAATATTTTGAAATTTCTAGCTATTCTGTTCAGTAACAGTACATGTCTCACAAGGCATGATTTTTTGAGGTATATCCAGAACCATCAGTTCCCTATTTGAAAAATCCAAACCTATGAGACATTTGGGCAAATCTTAGCTGAGCCACTAACCTCTTTCAAGTCAAAAAAGAAACATCCTGTAGTTACATCACTTGTCATATTTTTTTCTGAACTCAGTGAATAACGCTTTACACATTTTGCTGCAGACTATTCACCCAGTAAATATCTTTGTCAGAATATCCTCTTCTCTGTAGGCACACAGATTTTCTCAGAGCTGACTATTGTTTAAAAGTGGAACACCAAATGCAATGTAATTTAGAGCCCAGAAAGACATTGAACAGAATAAGACTGAGCATTTTGTAATGCAATAAGCCGAGGCACCAAAACAATGTATTACCAGTGTAAGCTTCAGACATAGGCAAAACAGTTGCTTTTTCACTTCCCACATGGGAAGAGCTGGAGGTTGGCTCTGCTGGAGCAGCGTTGCCCCATTCCTACGTCTCTCTGCCTAGAAGCTGCCGGAGAATGGAGACTGGGGGCAGGCAGAGTGGAGTTTCGTGTTGGAAGAGCTGCAAATAAATGAATTGTAAGGGGGAAAAGGCTGTTGGAGAGGATGTTTGCAGAGCAGCAGAGGTATGTAGCTGTGAGGGGTGAAGAGGGGAAGGGAAAAGAGAGGAAGCAGGATCCTGTGCTCTAAGAGGTGGGAAGGCTGCTAGGAGAGGTGAACCTGAAGGAGACGAAGAGAGAGGAGATAGACCCTTACTGACACAGACACACCTCCAAAACTTCCATAGCTCTCTACACGCTGTTGGCCCATTTTAACCACTGGTGAAACTTTACTCAGCTACCACAACAGAATTAATTTTGCAGACTAAACAGGAAGAAAACGTGTGCTTTTTTGTTTCATCCTTTGGTATGACAGACCCCAGTTTAGCCTGCATTGTGAGCAGCCTGGGAATGGCTCGCTGCAGTTCAATACCTCCTTCATCTACCTACTCTTGGAGCACTCACAGAAACAAAACATTACCTATTGAGCAAGGAGAAGTTCAGGAAGAAAAATCACTGCTAGATGACTTTGAGAGTGAACAATCTGCAGTCCTCCAGCATATTTGCTGTCTGGTTTTCTGGGTGGGAACACAGTTTCACCTAAATTGCCTATATTCCCATTTAACTTCCCAAGGTCTCAACCAAGGATTTTAGGACATAGGTGTTTATATAACAAGCTGACAAAAAGGGAATTTTCTTTGATGTAATGATAGATCCAATAGTAGTTTCAGAACCCTATTTTATAACAATGAATTCACTGATGGATGAGACAGTGAAGTATTGAACAAGACAATCAAATAATTAAAGAAGTCCACATGGATTGAGACTGAGTAAAAAGCAGAGGATAGTAACTCGAGATTCCTGTTTTCCATCTGCTCATACCAGAAGGATAAAAAAGAATAAGGTAGGGATTATGTGAACTAAACGACCAAGCAAAGGCTCAGCTTACTCATATTAAAGCATCTGTGATTAAAAAAAAAAAAAAAAAAGCCTATTTACTAGTAAATTGCATTGTAATTACTTTCAGCTCTGTACGGTTATCTTTCTTTGTTTTTACAATCAGGAAGGTATGCTTATTTGGATAAATAACTGGCAAGTAGAATTCTGCTATGTTTTTATTTATCGAATGAAATGTGATTTTGCAAAAATATATCCAATAGCAATTTAAAAAGTGAAGACGTTTTTTAGCCTAAAATTTTATCCAGAACTTTCTATTGAGTTTATCAAACAAAGCATCTCAGTAGTGTAAGAACAGTTTCTTCGTCAGGGACCTTAACTATTTTGCTTGTGCCTAGTGGAAAGCAGAGATGTTTGTCCTTTAGATGATCAGAACATCCATAGTTTTGAGAGGGAGAACAATTTCATGAGTGCCTAAGAGCTTGGGAGTTTGTACATTCAGGGGGTTATGATCTCCTAAATTCTGAAGTGCCTTAGAGATATATTTTTTTTTAATAGAGCACGTGTGAATTGAAAGTCAAAGGGACCTGGAGATTAGGAATATAGAACTGGCTTTAAAAAAATCAAATGTTCACCTTGACTGATTTTTTATATTCAGTCTGAAAAATAAAAACAATGAGTGTCCATTCTGGTAAAAACTACATGAAGCTGAAGTTAAAACTGAGACTGCCTCTCTTTTGCACAATTGTTCTGCCAGAATCTAGCTGGGATAAGCAGTGTGTTATCGCCAGTTTGGCTAACATGACTCAGGAGAGGAAAACATGTGAAAGGACCTACTTTTGCCACTCCTTAACAGTGATGCACAACTTAGCTCTGTCAGCTGAAGAAGATATTCCAGTAAAACAGGATTAGTGAAAAGAAATTAGCATTTTTTTCCTATTAACACATTGCATTTTGGGTTAGACCCAAATAAACAGCAGATCTCTTTCCTAGTTGTACAGGTTTAACATTCATGGTTTTGAAATCAGCAATTTTAAAATTCAACATGCAGTCTTCTCACTGTATGAAGCGTAGCCATAAACTGAAAAGATCTGTGAGAAACAAGATCCAACCTAAATAATATAAAACTTTTCCAGCAGCCTGAGGTCAAGAAGACAACGGACAAAATAAGTTGATAAAAGTAGCTTGATTTCTCTCTCATAGATGGCTTTTATCAGATATGGGTCTGATAATAATTATGAGATTTATCAAAGAGCAGATTGACATCCTAACAGTCATTATTTTAATTTCATGTCCAGCTGGAAGCCTCTGGAATACATATTGTTGATCTTTTTTCCCATTATCTCTCTCAACTCCATCCTCAAATTATTCAGACCCTATGTATGCTTTTGTGGGAAAATCTTAGCTTCATCTGTATGGCAGATGATACAGACAATTCTTTTGTGCATTTTTTTTTAACTGGTTTTAATCCAAACAAATCACAATATTATTATCTAGCAGCAGCAGCTGGGATAGTAGCTCAGAAAACAGACACATAGTGTAGGTTTCTGTTACTTTGCAGAAGTTGGGCAATTATGTAAAGTTCACATTCTCATGATAAAAAGAAATGTTTTTTTTCTCTTCTGTATAACAGTAAGCACTGTGCCGCTTCCTGAAATACTGCAAAGCCTAACACCAAGTGTAGGCTTGACAGAAACCCTATCACTTTTCTCCTGGGCCTCAGGTGGTTGAAATGAGTTTGGAGTGTTTACCAGAATACAGTGTTTTTACAGTTGCAGGAACATCTACGTTCTCAAGTACATTCCTGGTTGTTGGTCGGAAGGCAACCTGGATTGTGTCCCCTCTGGTAGTTTTTTCATTAGTACTAGGTTTTACAGATAGCTCTACATGGCCCATAGTAGAAAATACATATTCATATAGGCCTCAAGTACCTACTCCAAGCTAACAGGTCTTTATTTTCTCCAAAATAACCATTATTTTCTCAACCATGTGCTGATTTTACCTTAAAATTGAGTTAAAAACCCACAATACTGTTTGCAACAGGACAAGGATCTTTGCATTTAGGAAAAAAAGAGCATTTAATGGTTGTTTAAGACTTAAAATCCTCCTACCTAAAAGACTTGGGGTCTTTCTGCTTCTGTAAAATAAATTTTGTATCTGATAAAGAGTGTGGGTTAGGTTGATTGCTTTAGAATTTAAATTAGGAATTGTTGCGAAGCCTGGGACTTAGTTTTATGAGCGTTCACTGAGGTTTACAAACCCATTCAGCAAAAGTCATGGCTGGTGAGTGAAACTGTGCCCCTCAGAGCTTCAGCCCACTGCTGAGACATGAGGAGCTCTACAAGGCACACAGAAGCATTTAGTAGAAATGTTGCTGGTATTAATTACTACAAGAAAACCAACTTGCATTTTTTAGGTTAGATCGTAAACCCTCCAGCTGCTGAACACATCTATAGGTATCTTCCTACTGCATTTATTTGCTTCCTAAAGTAGCACAATGCTGAGAAAACGGCAAGAATTAAAATGAACTAAAGTAATTTCTTGCATCTGGATGGCAACTGAGAGTCCAGATAAATAAAGTCGTGAGGAGTTTTTTAAAGATTCAGCTTCTGCGGTTGTTTATTCAGCAGCAGTTTAGGCACCAGGCAAACTAATTGTTTCTCTCTAATGCCTTAAATTAAACTACAGACATCACTGACCTCAGGGTAAGGAAGAGACTTTTACCAAACTCTCAGACTCCAGAAGTGAAAAGAATTCCTTACTGCTGCTGTGAAGGAAGCTTTAAGCCAGAGTGCCACGCTCAACAGGAGTTTCATGAGCAAAGGAGAAGGGAAAAAAGCTAGAACCCCATTGCTTCTAATTAGGGATTAATTCTGGTTTATTGGAAGTAGGTTCAAACCAAAAGAAAAGGATAAAAAATTAAAAAAAAAATTAAAAAGAAAAAGAAAGGAGAAAAAAAAAAAGAGACTGAGCTGTTCAAGGACCCCAAGCTTGTTAGAGATCCAGATCTGTACTTTGACCCCCCCTGCACTGAGTATTTCAGCTTTTTCCATCCAGCCTTTAAAGCAATACAAATGAAAAATCTCTTCATTTCCACAAAGCAAAGCTGTCTCTTAGTATCCCCCAGTTACAGCTGATATATGTAGTAAATGACACCAGAAACCCTGCTACTCAGTGAGGGGTAGAGTTTCTCGGACTCCCCAGCGTGTCCCCATCCTCCTCTGATGAAAACGCAGGAGCGGCTGAGTGGGATCTGCTGCCTTTGTGTGAGTGAAGCCGAACATCTGCTTTGACCAGGCAGTTTCCTGTGCAGTCCTGCAAGAGCTCTGCAAAAGAAGCCCCTAGAAAGGGACTTGGGCCCCAGTTTTTGATTTCTATCCATGCAAAATAAGGTGCTTAGATAAAAGCATAACCTCCTCTTTTCTGCTACCCGCTTGGTGATCTTACATAAGGCTGATCCTCTCACTTAACAGTGATGAAAATTTCATCAACAAAATTTGCTTTTGCTCTGCCAAGTCATGACAACCTCAATTAGAGCTGCGCTGGAGAGGCATTTGGGTGATTACATCAGTCCAACTGGATGTCCTCTTCTCCCTGTGATGGCTCTTTCTATGCCATTCTCTGGGTATTTGATCTTCCTGTCCGGATTCAGGCAGCTGAGGAGTGAGATGAAATAAAGAGTAGCTAAAACATTTCGGAAGAATCTGCCCACAATCATGATTTTCATTCTTCATTCATTTTTTAAAGCCGTAAGTAAAACATGCTCTAAACCACATGGCAGTCAGATCCAATTTTGCTAGGTCTTTGCTGAAAGCTTGATAATTCTGATGAATGCAACAAAGAAAATACATTCTGTAAAGCCTATCTTCCTCAAAAAGGTCTGCATTGATGGTCAAGTGATCTCATTTTTCTTTTCTCAAATCTACTATCAACAGCACTTCCTTAATCTTTTCCAGTGCTTAGATGTTATGCTTCCAGTGCTTAGATATTATGCTTTGGTAGTTCATTTTAGAAGTTCCGTTCCACAAAACATTTAACAATACAGAATATTTAGCTTTTAATGAGCTGTGTATACTGGTGTCTAGTGAAATACTGACACCTGGGACAGAAGGAAACAGAAGGATTTGACCCATTTAGATGGCTTTCTTGTAAACAACCCAGAGAAATAATGCGATTTATAATGAAAATGGTATGAAGTGCTAGTCACCAGTTGACATATATGAAAATTTTAATTTTGTGTTCATCTTAAAAGTTTTAAATATCTGAAAACCGAGTGAGCCTCAAACTCAAGAAAACGTGTAAATGGCAAATGAGAGGAAGTGACAAAGAGAAACTAAAGGTATTTTTTTCAGGTTTCTTTGCATTATTCTGTCTTTATTTCTCCTTTTAGGCCTGCTTTCTAAAGGAGATGTGACCAATATGAACAGCCTGTCTGTCAGTTCCTGCGCAATAACCTTTTTTAATCCATCGAGAATTTCCAAAAAAATTTGAAAGAGGAGGCAAAACTTGAAGGGTTATTAAGTTTCTACAACTTTTGTGAAAGTTGGTGAATAGCTAGGGGAAACACACAAAAAGAAATGCCTCCACTGAAGAAAAGATGGGCAGAAGTCAGCTAGCACACCTTCTGTCAGCAACAGTCAGACAACCAAGGAATAGGTAAAAGCAGTTAATCCATCGGGGCATGCAGGTTCATACTATTGCATTTATTCCACCGTTAC
This sequence comes from Rissa tridactyla, assembly GCF_028500815.1. NCBI lineage: Eukaryota > Metazoa > Chordata > Aves > Charadriiformes > Laridae > Rissa > Rissa tridactyla. The sequence continues at coordinate 57,526,740 of NC_071469.1, forward strand.
AGTAATACACAGCTGCATTTGTTGCAGATAGAACTAGAGAAATTTTTAGAGTGCAGAGGACATGAATTCATAGGAAAACAGGTTTCAGTAGTTAGTAGTGCATCTGAACATTCTTCTATGTTAACAGAAATAATTGGATATTTTTATTTTTTTTTTACCCCAGTGCTCAGGGTTTCATTTGTGCCTCTGTGAGGACAAGACCCTTTTGCAAACTTGCACCCCCCAAATCTGAGTTTCTGTCCTTCCTGGGACTTGTCTTTTTCCTGGGTTTGATTGTGATGCTTCAGTAGCTCTCATAAGGAAATTACAAAGGCAAATTAATAAGTGCTGTGTCTTACAAATCATTTGTCATTGTGGACATCTGGATAGGGAAAAGAAAATCTAGTTCTATAACCACATTTTCTGAAAATATTTTCCTCAGGCAACTCTTTTTTGGAGCTTAGATCTGTATGAAGCACACAAAGTACAGTAGAAGCTTGTAATCACTCAAGTTCTGCAGTTTGATGGGCTTATATTTACACTTATCTTACATAGTTACTTGAAATAGCCATCGACCGGACTAGGTGAATAATTAGGTTCATTTTAGATAAGTTGGAGAGGTTCTGTGAAAAGCTGAGGTAATGTTTAAAGTATTAAAGAATAGGTCTCACAGTGAAAGGTTCAAGAAGCTCAGTCTGTTCCATTTAGAAAAGGTTAAAGGGCCATTTGTTCACAATCAGTCATACCCTTACATGGGGAAAAATAGTAACAAATTACTTTAATCTAAAAAAACCCATAAGATATAAAACGATCTAAAGGCTGAACACTGTAGTTAGATTATTGATGCCAGAAACAAAGGATGTTTTTAAAACACTGAGATAGTCACTTCACCAAAGGTTACGACTGAGGCACCAAATTCTGACCTGCACCCAACTTAACAGAACTGCCAGACAGTCAGCCCCACTAAAGTCACGCAGTAAAACGTTAGAGGTTTAGCATCGCTTTGTCAATAAACCCAGGTATTTTGTAAGTCCTGAATTTAACATTGCCGCTCTCTTCACAAGCTGCCCACAGGAATCTTCTTTTTACGTTCGCTTCAGATCCACTCCTTACAAAAGATGCATAGCTGTTCAACTGGAAGTTTTACCTTTACTTGCTACTGCCAAATAGAAAGTCACCAATTTATTTCCCCCACTCATTTTCCCAGCTTTCATCCCAGCAGTAGTAGTAGAGCACTGCAGTAGACTAGGAGCTTCGTGCTTATCCACAGTCTATGTAGGTGCACTGTTACTACTGAAATTGTTTCTTGTCATCATGAACAAAAAGTATAACAGTCTTATCAACACTGGTTGGCTGAGACATAAAAACCCAAAGGTGTGTCCACCGTATAATGCATTCAATGTTTTTTCTCAGGCAGTGACGACCCCAGGTCAGACAATGAAAAAAACCTCAACGACAGTCTGCTATCGCCTCTGCAAATTCACCTTTATGAGGCAAAATAAAAATTGGGATGAATGTGTTTGTGGCCTACACACCTGGTCTCCTCTGAAAAGGCCTTTGGGTGGATTCGTCATCCCTTCCAGCCAGAATGTTTGCCTCTCATCCTAACCCCTGAGATATTCCGCTATTTAGGAATAAATGCTGCTTGGCGAAGCATGGGTCCTGCACAGAAAGAAAGCAAAAAAGGACAGAAGCACCTCCCTATCTTCCTGACGGCAAAATAATCTAAGTAGCAGACTGTAAGGCCAAGGAATAAGCCGTAGCTAGCGTTGCAAGTGGCTGCTCTCACTCCCCAGGTTGTTAGGGGAGTGAGATCCTGGTTACAGGAAGAAGTTCCTAAATTTTTAGACAGCATATATTTATTTTTCCTTCATCAGGTATCCTTTTCATGCCCAATCCTGCCTATACCTGCAAGAGATGTGTATCTGCAAGAACATTTCTGCTGCAGGTGTAAACATTTTGGCCTGCGATCCCTTAAGCTTTTAGCACACACCACCATTCCCTGACATGATGCATAACAGCATTACAGTTTTGCTCCTGCCACAAGCAGGATTATGAACAGGACACAATTTTTCCCTAAAGGTTAATAATCATCTTACAGTATGGTTTATTTTTCCTTCTCTGAAGCTGCCATCACTAGATAAGTAGAAGAAGCAGCTTCCATTTGCACAGAAATTCTGCTCTTCTGCTCTTCTGTAGTTTTACAATAGAAAAAGCAACTGCAAGGCTGTGCAAGGCCCAATGTGTGCAAGTGTGGCTGTCTTCCTCCACTCTGCCATCTCTCTTCAAACATAATTGTCCCCTTTTCCCCATTAAGGGAAACCTGTGTCCTGGAGCCAACATAACCTATAAAGCAGCTTACTTTCAGTTTTGAAATCCAGAAGGCAAAACCATGACCAGCTCTTATTTTCAGTGTCTTTGTCAAGCAGAAACATTAGACTGGAGAGTAACACTGTTTTGTTGAGTCATTATGACTGCCATTATCACCGACAGCGCAGTATTGGGGTATCCCAGTGTAGAGTTACAAGAGTTGCTCCAGAAAAAGAAGTAGATCTCTGGCTACCCTCTACTTGTTAAGCCATCTACTTCCTCTGGTAAAAAACGATCCATTTCATAATGCCTAATCATCTCTGACCCCAAATGTTTTGCAGATTAAAGGTCCTATACCTGTAAAATGTGCTAACCACCACCCTTCCTGATAAGAGTCCCCAACCAGATGCTTGCCAGATGTCAGGCTCTCTGTACAATAAAAAGAACCCTGACTTACTCTGCTTTCATTCTCTTTCACAAGCAAGCAACCACAAAGAAATGTGTTTTATAGGTATGGAAGTCCAGCTGCGAGGAAGTGGCTCTCAGACTCCCACAATGCTGTTTAAGTGGAAAGAACAGCTTCCCTGTACTACCAGGATAAGGAGGACTGGCCAAGTGGAGAAATATTCCTATACGGTAGTGCTGGGGAATGTGATGAGACAGCAGAGAGGGAGGATGGCACTCCCAGACACCCAGAAAGGGTACAGGTGCTCATTAACACACAGGAGCTGTCTCTACAGTTTTTAGTCTTGCAATTAGAAATGAGTCCCTATGGAAATATTTCAAAATAGAACTGAAACTGGTTTTAGAACTATAAATAACATATGTCTTGGCAGGCCCCTGAAGAAAGATTTCTCCATTTGTTTTTCTTCTTCTTAACCTAAAGTTACAAGTGTAGATACATTCTTTCCTGTTTTATGCTCCCTGAAGTTCTCAGGAGACCTAATTTAAACCCTGGACTGTATTATAGATCCCTCTATGGCCCAGGACTCGGGAGGGTCTGACCCCAAAAAGTTTCAAAACATTTTTTTTTACTCCCTTAAGAAGTCTCACTGAAGCTGCTCTGGTTGCTCAAGTAATGTCATGCTTGAATTTAAGGAGGTTTGATACTTTTTCACAATGGTAAGCATGCATGATGTACTGTGGATCCTAGTAGTAAGCTATATGTTTTGTCATCTCTTTCAACCATCAGCTTTTTCAGGTTAGATTTTTCTTTTGTTATATGTATCTCAAAGGCTGTAACAAGAAAGTCTGCATCCCATTTGAGCCAATCATGCCTTCCCATATCATAAGCAGATCATAGAATGTGCTTATAGAATCATAGAATGGTTTTGGTTGGAAGGAACCTTAAAGATCTTCCAAATCCCCTGTGCAATGAGGATAAATTTCTGACTAAACAAAATTTCATTGTGTTCACATTTTTAACACTAATACTGATGACATTCTTCAGACCACCATATCAATTTTTTGTAAAAGTTAGTAAATGTTAAAACTCCCCTTCTATAATCTGTCTGTTAGCTTCAGAAAATCACATCATATAAAAGAAGATAGTTTTGTTTCTCATTAGTTCTACACCTATTTAAAGAAGACTGGCATCTGAATTTCTGGATGATTAGAAGAATGATTGTTGATTGCGTTAATAAAGTAATTTCAAAAGCATAGGCTCAATAAAGTATCTTCCATTTAAAAAGCATTTGTGCCTCATGGTAAACACAAAACAGGGAAGAATTTTATATTTCTAGTTTTCTCACAAATATAACTAAGACTGTAATGTATCAGTATAAAGCTTAGAAAATGCTTAATAGTGTCATGGATTTACTGCCCTGCTTACATTTTGGCTTCAGCCACGTACCCTTCTTCAAGGTCTTCTTCCATGAGCATTAGTACAAAGAGCAGACATGCTCTGTTCAGCTCAAGCAGGGCTTCTGCAGAGGTAAAACTACCATTAGACATCCTAATGCACATAGTTTAAATCACACAACCAAAAAACACAGTTCAGCACAACTGTGTAAACTGATGTCCTTTATTAAAATACAGACATGGGAGGACTCTGGAATGGGTAAAGACTAAATTATTCTTCTCACCAGATGAGTGATCCTTTCAAGTCTAGGTTTAAGTTCACCGGTGCAGCGATGGGAGCGAGCCATCCCTGTACAGTACCTCATCTAAAGACAGATAAATCTTCAGAGCTCCGCAGGGAGCCCAGGTGCCATGGTATATTTTATCATCACTCTATAAACCATGCTCTGCGTCCATGCCTTTATAATGAGCCCAAGGACATGAAGATGAAGAGCTTTGCTGCATATGCATCATCTAAATCTATCAGTTTCATTGCTAAATTTGAGCAATTCTGCTAAGGTCAGTCTGTGTAGCAGCGTCTCCCTCTTTCTCTCTGTTTACAGAGATTGAAAATTAGCTTTTTGTTGCCTTTTATAGAACACAGTATATTCAAATAAGTTATTATTGTCTACTATGCTCTGTAATAGAGAAGCATTCCACACAAAAGTGGAGTGCTTCTTTCTTTTCCTTCCTTCCTTCCTTCCTTCCTTCCTTCCTTCCTTCCTTCCTTCCTTCCTTCCTTCCTTCCTTCCTTCCTCTTTCTTTTTTAGTGATAGAAAATGCCACATACTATGTGTGTGAACATAAAATGCTAAATATCTCCTGAGGCTGAATATTTCCTCAGCCTTGTCTCTCCTTCACATGGCCCAATCCCAAATGTGATCCTAGACTGATCAGAGAGTGAGAAATAGCTTACAAAGCAGAAGCATTAACGGAAAGATACCAGGGAGGATGAGTTAACAAGTCAGCCTAATCTGAGAGGGAAAAGTCGTAACGAAAAAGATACTGTGCCTCTCTGAAAAGATGTGTCACACGTCCCCTCACGCTGGGGCAGACAGCCTGCCGCGCTCCGCGCCGGGTGTGCTGACACCACCTCCGGCTGCCGCTGACATCCCTAACGTCAAAACTTTTTTAGACTACATGTGGAAAGCAGTTGATAATTGGAGTTTCTATGAAACTGAAGCTAAAAAAAAAAAAAAAACCCAAAAAAACCCAAACCCACAAAATGTGAAAAACTGTAAGCAACGTTGTTGTCAGTATTTTTGCTATCACTTTGTTTTTAAATGATTAATATTAGTGCTATGATTTGTATGAGAGACACTACCACAGCTCTCAAAAAGCATAATTTCATTTCATGGGAGAGAAAGAGAAAGAGAAAGAGAAAGAGAGAGAGAGAGAGAGCGCCTTTCCCCCAGCTATTAGAGTTTATTTTCATTCCACATTGGCAAAAAATGATCCTTTTCAAAATCTGCCATGAAAATCTGCTCATGGCTGGAGACCCGCTCTAGGGCCTGCAGTGGGTTTATTCAGAGCACCCTGCGCATGTACCGGGCTGGGTGCTGAGGCCGGACACAGAGCTGGGGACGTGGCCATGACCCCAACAGCCCCGGCTGGTGTCTCTGCGGCACTTTTCATGAGCACCGTCAGGTTGGGGCCACCACACAAAGAGCTGTGACACCTCTGCACCCGGAATTTAGACATCGGCCCGAAAATCCTAAATCTAACTGAAAATCTCCAACCTAGATGGTTTTCAAAAGGTACGCATATTTTTTTTAAGGTGTGCGTGGATGTTTCTTTCTATTACAGGTTTCATTTAATGAGATAGATGAACACCAGAGGCCTCAGTAGAAACGGCCTCCTTAGGGTAGCAAGAAATCTTACACTGAAGCTACATTGTATTTTATTATCAGACACAGGATTTTAATTTATTTTACTGTTGCTTAAGTGCCCAGGGTCCCGTTCTCAAGGGATTTACTTATTTATTCTAGTCAAGGATAACTGAATTCTTTGGGGATGTCTCTGCCCTGTGCCCCCTCAGTTAAGTCAAGGTGTTTGCTTTCCTTTGTTTGCTTGTGTATCAGCTGAATACTTTTTAATCTCCATCATCTTAGGTCTTTTTGTTCAAATCCTCCTGAAGTATGACTGTCTTCCCGCTATCTCTGTTAGGAAATAATGGCTACAAGGCCATACGGGGTAGCCATGTTGAGAGACTCGGTAAGTGCCGAGCACTGATGTAAGCGTAAAGCTGCTGCATGAAAATCTAAGAACAGGAAAGAAGCGTCTCCTCACCCGGGACTTAGAGGGCTGGGCAGCTCCCAAAGCCCAAATGAGCAGGGAACCGCCTGCCCCGGATCCAGCAATCCAGCTCCTCAGGCAGAGTGGGAGCTGGGAAGACGGGATGGAGGAGTCACAGGGATTTTGGGGATGGAAAAGAACAGTGTTTGGATGCCATCTGAGAGCTAAGTGGTACCAAAGCACATGACTGGACCCCCTTTGCTTTATCTGAAGTGGCACGATGAGACACAGCATTGAAAATAAGGAATAGTTTTGAGTAGGTGACAGCCTGAGTTAAGATCCGTTTGCTGATTATAATGAGCCTGTGAAGTACACCTAAAAGAGCCTTGAGTGTACTCCTTAGTTATAGTGGCTCTCCGCAGTGATTATCTGTTTGTCATCTGTGTCTATTTTGGAAAATTATATTTTAGTTACTGCGAGTTAGTCAGCAGCTTGCACAATAAACAGCTAGTCACAATGAGAGTGTCAGACTCCTACTGGGTCCAGTTACAGAAATGTTTCCACCAACAGGATTTATAAATGAAGCACACAAAAAGCCAGCCTCTTAAACACAGGGCTGTGGTAAGGCTGCTCGGCGCAGCAGCAGTAGGAGCAATTGTTTGGAAAAAGCTGGGCAGAGAGTTGAGCTGAAACGGACTTTTCTCCAGACAGTTTGAATTCTTTTCAGTTTGAGGGGGAGTGGGTTCACCGGTTCAGGAACAACAGGAAGGATTAGTTATACATCACGCAGCTCAAGGGAAAGAGGATAGCAAAATATCAGGGAGGTGGCAATTTGTCCCAGTGCTGTTTCCCAGGAAGGCAAGGTCTGCATTGCTGCTCCGTGTATTCCCACTACCTAGCACCAACACAGATTTGATCCATGAATCAGTCTTTTCGGAACTGCTGTGATACAAATGAATCATGATAATCTATTCTGAATAAAAGATAATAATAAAATCCCTGTAATATTACAGTTATCTGCTTATTTGGGCCTGTCACATATTACATCGACTGCTTTGGAGGTGATTAATCTGCTCCAGAAGAAGGTGCCACTAGAGAGGGAAGCTGCTTTCCAAGGGCTGTGGGGGAGAGGGGAAGGAAGGCTGTGGTTGTGTCTTCTGGACAGGGCAGAAGAATGCTCCTAAAAATGAGTGACCTAAAATAATTTGCAGGCAGTCATTTTGTTATTTAACATCCCTCAAAAGTGCAAGGTCTTTCTTATAGATTTCATCTGTGCCACATCCTGTTAATAACACCATCTCATTACCACAATGGTAACAGTCGCTTGATGCTCATTTAACAGAAATCTTTCAAAACAAGAGTATTAGATTTTCACAGTTGGCTCCGTATGATACAGGTTAGCAGCTTCTTAACTCTGCTTTCTTAGCATAATTACATAATTTAGAATTAGTCATTCGTGTTGACCTTTAAATAGAATCAAACATTCAATTTAGATAGTTGTTTTGTCATTAGCAAACAGCAAGCAGCTGAGAACATTTCTGCCATTGGCTGACGAAGTCACCGTGAACATGCACAAGTCCAGGTAAAGTGCAACATCTGTGCTAGTTCCGCCTGTCCTTTGAAAGATCCAGATTCTTGTCAGTCATCACAACGGTTAAGGTCCAGTCTCACCCTCCAGAAAGAAGTAGCTTTCATCCTTTCACCAGAAGCAGACTCAGCATGTTTACAAAAATAATAACTCGTGACATACAGCAGATGAAGGGATAAATTCTGCCCTGGAATACCTCTCATCAGTTCTTGCAGCTACGGGTTTTACATATGGAGGATGGTAAATCTGAGCCCTGCATACTGAAGTTCTTTTATCTCAAAAGTTTTCCACAGGCAGAAATCACTCTGACCACCAAGAAAGTTGCCCCGCATCTGGGATGGGATTCGGCAGCTGTTTGCATTTTTGTGCTTAGTTACCTGGCTGCGCCCTCTTGGAAATCAAAAAGGTTGTTCTGGGGTAACAGAAAGCAGAATGTTGCCTGTAGCTTTCAGCTACTCCAATCCTCGGTGCACATATCCCACACACAGTGGTTTGAGAAAAACAGGAAGAAGCAAGATAAGCCAAAGCCCCGGTGACTACAAAATATACCTTAGTAAGTCCCTAACTGATACTGCCTCTTATCAGATGAAATACCTTAGTATTAATTCCTTTTAATTAAATTCGTATTTAATTCCCCAGTGATCTTTGGTGGATATTTATAGGCACTCTTCACTGCGGTACGGTGTACTCTAAGTTACAGGAGAATTGTTCAGAGCATTTAGATGGGCATTGAAATATGTGTTACAAAACACGAACAAGGGCGTATATCTCTGTATACAAATAGACACAAACACATTTGTGCACAGGCAAACGCATCAGCATCATATGCGATACAAGACTAGACGCTGAGTAGATTTACTGACTGCTAATTTTACTCTCTCAGGACGCTTTCTTCCTCTTACAGTGTTTAATATGCTCTTTTATGGACGAGGTCAAATTGTATAATAATCGGCTGATAAATTGTAAGGTGCCTGTGAGGCAGACGATCTTTACTAATAATTAGCAACTTTTGACACACAGCAAACATTAATAAAAGATCATTAGGCTAAGGAATGACACAGCAGTGCTGAAAGAACCGTAGCAAAGACTGAGATACATACAGAAGTTTGAATGCTTTTTTAAAATCCTTTTTTGCACAGTGAGGTTCTGTGAAGCATTGCCCATTTCTTTTTGTCTTCCAGTCAAGATATAAATTTTTTCACTGTTTTAAAAGAAAAAAAAATAGTGGGAAGATACAGGAAAATTGCTTGCAGATTTGTCTAATACCTATCTCCAATGAATCAAAATGCATTTAAGGCCTTTCTATTAATATATTGTGTATTTTTCATACTGTGGAGGAATAATGAATAACTAAAAAAATTAAGATGCATCCTATCCAAAATAAAACGCTGTGTAACAGCACACTAGATATTTCATTTGGTTGCTTAAGCGGGTGATCTACAAAATGCCATTTTATTCGCCTCAGCAAGGTACAGTGTGTTGACTGGATGGACTTACAGTCCTGAGTTTGGCAAACTCTCAGAGAACTGGCACTTCTACATCAGTCTTTCTCAATACACCGTCTCCTACTACAAGTACAAAAGCGGTGGTTTGTACTATTACAAATAATAGAAAAGGAAAAAAAAAATGTATTCCTGAGCAGCAATATGATGGACCAAGGAATTACAGTTATAATAGCCTCAACAATGAGTCAGTGTTATGTAGAAAGGTTAACCATGGTTAAGGACTATTATTCTGTGGCCAGAAGACCATACTTATCCCCATCATTTGTGGCTGTTTTTAAAAGGGACTCTATGATAGGCCTGGCTAAAGCCTTATCATTGTGGTTTGTGGTCAGATGGGCCAGCTGAAGCACCGACCAGAATGTATTTACACACTCAAAGCAATTTCTGGTGAGATTTCCTCAAAAACAACAGTTAAACCAGCTGTTAAAGAAGCAAATGATTCCTAAGGTTAAAAACAATATTTGCAAAAACAACACTGTCCTTGTTTGGGGATAGGAACAATCTGGATGAAATATGAAAAATATGAAAATATGATCCAACTCCATTATTCCTTAGCACACTGTCAATTCTCTGTGGCAAGGGAATAAATTAGAAATAGAACATTTGAAATGTGCAGCCAACCTACACCCTGTCTTTTAGATATTTTTTTTTGGACAAAACACTTTTTACTGGAAAATACCAACTTACAAAGCTCCGTAGTTTTCTCAGTAGTTTATCAAGTTCAGTGGAACTTTCACCAAAAAAAGGCTTTGCAGGACCAAAAACGAAACTGCAAAACCTGTCCTACCAAAATGTAGGAATTGGATCTTTCATCTTGTGTATTGGAGACATGGTTTTGACTCCCAAACCAAGCAACACATCAACTCTTCTGCCGAAGACCTCCTGCATCTTGAGTGTGTGCCCTATGTAGGGGTTCTTTGCTAATACAGATGGAGACAGAAGATGAAACGACGAGTTCTGAAAAATGCTACAAATGCTTGAATTTTCACTCTGATGAAGTAGAAAACCAAAAGAAATTTGCCCAACTTGGGATTCCAGTTTTCTAGTCATCTTTAGCAGGTGCCTCCCAGTAGAAATTTGTCCTAATGCCAAAGTAGTCCTTTTGAAGACCCTGTCCACATCCTGAAGAGGGTCTTGCTTTCTCACTGTGCGAACAATCAAGTCTGCACCTCAGGACTTGCAATTCAGGGTTCTCCAGAAACCCTGAAAAGCATTTATCATTTGTGGTAGCTTTTATCAAGCTGGGAGTTTTAATTTAGTTTGAGCTCTTAAATTTGGCTGACTCATATTTAGGTGAATACACGTTGCAAAAGAAATAAATATATAAATAAATCAATCCCTTCAGCCTGGCTTCGTGTTGTTTAATTTATCAGAGGAACTTTCTCTGTGTGCGCATGTGCTGGAGGCCCAGGTTTTGGAGAAATCAAGGCAATTTCTACACATGAGAAAATTAGCTCATCCATTTTAGATACCACTGAGGCTCATTCTGGGGAATTTCTGACATAAATCAAGGCTCTCTGTAAGTCCATCAAAACAAACCGAAGCAGTAAGCACTGAAGCAGATCTTTTTGAACACCTATGCTCAACACTGAGGGCAGTCAGAGTGGTTTCAGGCAGCAGTGTATTCCCAGGGGCCGGAGTAGTTAAAAGAAACCAAGCCTTGCTGCCAGCATGCCCCAGTTGGCTGATTAGCAGCCACATAGTCTGCTTTTGTGCTTCTATCATTTCATCTGGCAGCGTGTTTTCTGAGGGTGCTGGTCAGTGTTTACCGTACACTGTGACACTTGGAAAGTGTTTCTTTTGCGGGGAGATGATTGTCTATAAATCCCAACTAAATAGTAGGCACAGAGATTTCTGATAAGCACCTAAGAAATTATTTAAGGGATTCCTAGGATCATGTTTAAAAATTCAAAGAGTAGTGTCACTATATGTGTTTCACATGGCCAGACGCAGTTTGGCATAATAATGCAGCTCTGCGGATCTCTTAATCTTTACCTGACAGAATTCAACACGACTCTGTAAGTAGTATGATTATTATTTACAGAACACCGTGGGCATGTGTGCTATATTCATATATGTCTGTGAACGAGAGCAGTGTGTCCATGCCTCATGGAAATGGCATTCTGTGAAGGAGAGAGAGAGCCTTTTGTTTCAGCCTTGTGTAAGGGCTGGCATGTAGCAGCAGCGCTCTAGGAGAAGCCCCGGAGGAACGGTGATGGGACGGTGAGTCAGAGAATTCCCATCTCCTCTCTGTCTCCTAAGGGAGTCATTTGTTTTAGTTCTTTACTGATTGCAATTAATTTGCCTCCTCCACCCACTTACCGCCAACCTGCCTGCCCAGTGCACAGCTATCAGAGGACTGGGCTCCCAGTCCGTTCCCACTGCCTGCCGCTCACCTGTGGATGTTCTCACATACGTACCTGGCATCCCCTATGGGAAATGGCAGCAAAAGATGGTGAAGAGGCTACTTGCGGAACCGGATAAGAAAACAGGAGACAGTAACAGCAAGAAAGGACATATTTTGCATTTAAAGAACCAGCACTCCAAATGCTCATGCCAGCTGAAGAAAAAACACTCACAGGGGGCGTCCTTTCATGGAAGGAAAGGGATGTCCCAAATGAGATGTCATTATACCCATTTTACAGAAGCAGTTCAGTTGCCTGAACTTTCAGGAAGCCTGAGGTTATATGCAAGAATGCGCAGGCAGCAGCTGCTCTCATCTTTTCCTTGGTTGGAAATGCAGATACAATGGATGTAAATTGGATGTGTGGTTTTTCACATACCATCTCATTGTTCTTGATTGGTTACATTTTGAAAAGCTGCCCAAGGATGTAGAAACATAGTCAACGCTACAGATAATATTAGGTCCAGGAATCCCTTGATCCGGATCCCCCTAATATTAACTATTACCTAATACTCCCTCTTGTGTTCATTCATATGTTGCTTATGGCTATATAGGAGGAGTGTTCTTCCTAAATACCTTTTAAACTTTTGGTTTTTAATAACATCACAGGAGGTCAGTCACTTATTAGATGGGGTAAAATGACCCATCCCCAAACCCTTTGGTTAACTTTAGAATCATGGGAAAGTCGGTAACAGGGCTAGTTCCCTACTCCTGGGCACAGCTAAGGAGACAAGCTGTACACAATAATGACTCTGGGGTCAATATAGGGATGGTGTCCAAAAACTGAAAATACATGAATGACAGCACAGGAAGTGGATACTTTTTGCAAGGCTAACTTTCATTCTCTAAATTAGCACAGTAAAGGCTATAGAAGAGAAAGAGAATCCAGTATTTTAGGAAATTATTTATGAAATGTAGATGGGCCTTCAGTTGGGAATAGGGCTGGGCAAAATGTTAGTGCTTCTTTGTTCTTGCAGCTGGCCTGTCGAATTACACAGAGCCAGCACAGTAAATAATACTACTATTGTCTGCCTGTGTCAGAGACAGACAGAAGGTACATTTGGACTTGGGCCAAACACCACAAGGGCCACTCATAGCCACAGTGTCCAATTACTGCTTGCTTGACTATAAAATGCACTTTTTTTGCTGAGCTAATTTAAGAATGGCAGCTTTTAATGGGGTTTGTATTAAAGGGGGACTGCTGCTCCGGCTTTTGCGTGCAAAAAAAGTTAGACACTGTTCAGGAAGCAACAAACGCATACACGGTGAAAATAATCAGAGTATGATAACATTAGCACAGCAACAGCGACAGCAATAGCAAACTCAGTGCTTTGCAAAGGAAAAAAAAGATCAAGCCCTTCTTGAAATAGCCCTCTGCAAAACATGCAAGAAAACCAACTAGACTATCTCGAATGATAAAACAAGTGCATCCACTCAGTCCCTGCAGATGTGCACATATTGCATAACTTCTTTCAGTCTTTCAAAGAATCATTGACCACAGTTTTCCCACTCTTTGCACAGATAGTTTTCTTCAAATTTCGGTTGCACTCGTTTTCACTCTCACTGCCAAATGATTTGGAAAGCAGTATACTCTACGATATATTTTGCAAATGGCTAAAATTCATTTGTATTAGAAATAAGTCTTTTTTAAAATGTATTTATAGAAAATTATGCATACAGAAGGAAGATCCCATGGGATTAAGGATGCAGAAGCTCTCCACTTTACAGTAAGTGCATATCAGGGCTTTGATTTTCGTTGCCTATCTATTAGCTAGAGATAAATTTAGGTCTCCTGTTTAGAGCAATCTGCCTACAGTGCACAAGAGATCAGTAGTTGTCAATGATCTATGAAGACTTACTGTGTTTCTCTCCTCTGCCATGCTGACAAGGTGTTAATTTCTTTCTTGGAATAGCAAGCAAAAAAACCCCAGCAAACTGATAAATTTAGGCGAAACTCATGCAAGGACCACATCGCTTTTTAAGGCTTCCTGCTACCACCGTTCCATCATAGAAGTCTTACAGGTCTTGCATAACAACAATCAATAACAGAATGGGCCTATTCTCTAACTTAAAAATCTTGCTCTGTTCTGCGGTTTTTATACACACACATGCACACACTATGAGTGTTCTCAAAAGTATTTTCACTCACGGTCGTAGAAGGGTTTTAAAATATGTGCCACAGGTACAGAAACATTATCAATCAAAATGTTAAAGCCTTCATAAGCTCTATGTAGGTGAGTTCATTCTCCTTCTCTTTTATCTTTGGGTGTCTTGCAGAGTGCTTCATTTGGAGAAAGACCTAAAAGCCACATTGGGTAACAAGAAGGGATAAAAGGGTAAACCTGTCTGTTCATATTTGCCAGTCTTCAACATGGAGAACACAGCAAGCATTCTGTCAAGGAAAATGAGGATATTCTTTTTTGCTTCTTTGAATCCTCAAAAGATGCATCTTCTTTGTAATAGAAAAGAAGTATCTCAATACTTAAGTCAAAATAGCAAACTTTTCAAAGGCTAGAAACTTGGAGCTGGTCATGCGACTTGTGAATTGCGTGCTGCAGGATTGTTTGATATGGCATAAAACAGAAAGAACCTGAAAAATTTCATCTTCAAAATGATGGATATGGACAGTCCTTTCTCCATAAAGCAACCTTCAATTATTAACAGCAGGACTTGTGCTCAGCAGAGTAAAAAAATCTTCCCACTATCTAGAGTGAAGCTCCCTCCAACAGTCATGGTTGATTCTCTTATGTTATACAGAGACATTAATTCTTCTCCAGCACACATAAAACTATTCACATAGAGGGAACTCTTCACCTACAGAGAAATATTCTCCTACACACTGTTAAAGTCAGGTTAAGGATGTCACTTACCCAGACACACACAAAAAAAGAGAGATTCAGTGTTAAAGCACCTGCTTGTTCCTTAATTCATGCTTTTGCAGGAAAACATATTGGTCTGTGGGTTACATAAGCTAACATATAACACCAAGACATTTGTGATGCTGCGAGTGAGTACAAAGACTAAGGATAGTATCCTCGTAAATGAGGTTAAAGGAATTACTCTCATGCAACTAGCTGAGAATCCAGCCTTTAGGATTACATGAGAAGTCAGTTTGTCCTCATATTTCATGTCTTTATGGGCCTAAGAAATGAGAGAGGATATTTTGTGTTAATTTTCTTAATTAAAACTCAGGTGAAGCTCGTTTTCTTTTTTCAGATATGATATTCAGCACTTCCTGTGTATAACCTGTCTGCTAATGTAAATGCCACTCAGTACGTACCAAGTCCATGTTCTGTAATGTCAAGGACTATGGTACCACAGGGGCCCCTTAGTATGCAAATTATTGACACAATAGAACACAGCAACTCTTTTGAAATCATTATGTTTTATCGTGTCAGGGTCTCGTTGAGGACTCTTTAATCTACGGATTCTTGAGAAGATAAAATCTAATAGTTCCTCTGGAGCTATAAAGGTCTCTGATGTCATAGGCTATTTGGACACTCCTTATTACAGTATGAGGATTATTAATACACTGACTATAATGACTTTGTGACTCCTTTGTGGTCTGTTATGACGATCTAGAATTTTATGAGGCTGGTCATCACCATGGTATGCGAGTCTCCACCACAAAAAAATAAACCAAAAAAATTATCTTCCTTTTTCTTTCCCTCTGCCATCCTCTCTGTAAAGATACACCAACTTTTTGCTGGTCTTTAGAGGGGGAAAAAAACCCAACCCCACAACATAGTAAAGTGTAGAAACTAGTGTTTTGAAACACTTTACAAGAATTTGAGTCATCCAGTCTCGCTTTGCATTTAGTTTTGAGAGATTGTGGTGGACGAACATATTTCATCTGGTGGTGTCAGTGGAAATTTGCCCAGTATAACACTCTTCCCAGGCAAAGCAGCTTCACTCCCTAATTCTTTTTATGGAAATTACTTGCAGTATTGTCCGGGTGTCCGTGTCTGTGCATGTCAACATGAATGTTTTACTACTATTAGCTGCAAGTTTCCCTCCAGATCAGACACCAAAAAGAGTAATAACTAAAAAAGGAAAACCAAATACAGCAATTTGCATTTCAGACTGATGATCTGCCTCGAAACCAGAAGCTCTGAACTCTGTTCCATCTCATAAGCTCTAGGACTTCTTGCTGCGTTTCCCCAGTGAAGCTGGAATTTGCATAGCTATGGACTCACAACCCTTGGCTTACCCTATCCTAAATCTCTTTGGGACTGATACTCAGCTGAGAGCCAGGATTACTAGGATTTAAATATATATCAAATGCAAAAGTGGGGAGGTGCAGGAATTTCTACAGCAGCTACACAGGGTGAGCCTTCATGATGTGTGACAACAGAGCCTCTGCCATTTCTCAGCTGGAGAGATATAGGGCAGGATTTTTTCATTAGTCCATAAGTGGACCCGTATGTCTATAAACCTCTTTTTTTCTTTTTCATTATTGTTGTCCCTTACTCAGCATACGCTTGGAATTTATATATTTTTTTAATTTAATTTCTATAAAATATGTTCAATTTTGTGCTGATTTCTTTACTATTTTACCCAGGATGCCACCTGAAAATGCGCAGACTTTACTAAATATTATTTACATACTACCAGGAGAGCCTATTGTTCTTTATGCTACATGAGCAGACAATCAAAAAAAAGTCTCAGAGATCAATAACAAGAGGACAAACAGAGGAGACAGTACTGTCCAGCAAGACAGGTGATGGCCAGAACACATCAGCAGCTTCCTTGGCTTCATGTTTTTGATAAGCATTATAGAAAATGCCTTTCAAGAAAGAGCTTGAAAGAGGACAATGTGAACACCTGAAACACATTAACCAGGCAGGAATGGCACCAGGAAGGATTTGTTTTCAAGTTAAAATAGTGACTGATGGAGGTGACATTCTAAGCCAGAGACAACATCCCAGAAGAGGAATTCAGGAGGTAAAGGGAACTGGGAGGATCTTTGAAAGTTATGAGAAACAGTGAATGCAGAGGAAGCCACTGGCAGGATCCAAAGAAAGACGGGAGATGGCCAGTGCGTTAGTCTCAAACATAATCTCTGAGGAGCATTTTAGGTGGATATTGTCCTTGCAAAATTTGATCTGTCAAAGCCGAAGGCGTGTATGCTGCATTAAACCAGAATGCCAAACAATAGGATGAGAGTTTCAGAGTGTGAACAGCAAGGAGATGTTATAATCTGAGGACATTATGCAATAAGTGTTTGCAAGATTTGAGACACATGGCTTGAGGAGGATGTGTTCGCTTTTTTCTCTATTAGCCCGTCGTGCTCTGCAGAGAGATTGGAGAAAGTGTTAAACTGAGCCCTTTTTGAGTGAACTGCAAAGCCAGCAGTTAAAAACTGCTGAATCCCTTTCGTGTAGCACTGAGGATCCAAGCGGAGAGTTACAGCTTCCTCTCAGGAACTGCTGTGCACAGTTGCTTTGGAAAGCCAGGAGTGTGGGTGTCCATCGTGCTTTCAAACTTAAGACGCTTTTCAGCTGATAGCTGAAGTACACCGGCAAACTTCTGTCTCGTGCATGTACAATAGGAACTGCCAATGTTTTCTGTAAATATTCCTCAGCACAGCCCCTAAACCCCTTCCATTTATACCATATCCACTTAAACGTGCGTAGTGCACACTGAAAAGCATTAGGAAGTTAGCGTTCAGTAATATAGCAGGCTAAAAAAGACATATTTTGAAGAAAATGAGTAAAATCCCTTTAAATACTTTTCGAGCCATTTAGTAGCACTCCAGTGGTGTGTATTTGGAAAACTTCCAGAGCAGCAGCATGCACAGACTGCATGTGGTTTCGTGTCCGTATAATCCTTACATCATTCGCAAAGGTCAACAGATAGCTTTATGCTTTTAAAATATTCAACACATATTACACGCATATACATTTAAGCTCTTTTCATGTCCTATATGCTTGCTTCAAAGTTCTCTAGTTTTTATATATTGCCAAATACGTGTTGCATCACTGAAGTAAATACCAGTTTTACCTGTCGCTTCTTTGACAGAGATTCAACTGTCCTTGCGAGCAGTTCTGTATAAACTCAGATTCTACCTGTTTGTTCATAAGGTACAAGAGCCAATTTCAGAACTAGGACACTTAAAAAATATTATCCTGCTCTTATGATCAGCTCCGGATAAGTAGATTCAGCATTTTCTCAAACTACTTCATTTTAGATTGTGTTGACACTTGGCTCATTGGTTTTTTCTTGTTGGAATATGGAAGATTTTTCAAGATCCCCAGATTCAGTGAGTGATAAACCTGCTTTTTCTTTCTTTAATAAAGAAGAAATATCCTTTAGCTGAGTGACCAACATTCGCTTCCTCTCAACTTCTGCTTGTTTTGATTAAAAGTATGTTTCAATGGCAGACCAAGAACGAAAACTAAACTTGTATAACCATACAGCTCAGGTGATGCAGCGAAGTGAAACATGCAGCTTTTGGCCACTGAAATAAGGAAAATTGTCTTTAAAGAGTTTTGGTTTCGGTTGTTTATTTTTTCCACTGCAATATTTTTCTTTGCTTTAATCTGAGGACCAGTATAATCTATAATCATGCAGCTTGTTGTCATCAATCCAGGTAATAAGTAACTTAAACGAAGAATGGATGAACCAATCACACCTTAGACAAACCATTCCAATGCCTGACTCCTTTCTTTTCTGCTCCTCTTCCTCAGGGTACATGTAAGAACACATAGCTGGAGGAGACACTCTAGGCCTTCAGATCTGGTCCTCTAGAACAATTCTTTCCATTTGTAGTTATATTTTCTCGTTTCCCCAACAGAAAAAGATTATATGAAACTGAGAAATCCTTCAAAGTATGTTTCCATCCCAAACAGACAAAGAGAGGCCAAAGCTCCTCTAGACCCTGAAAGACATAACTTTTTTCTCTCCACCACAGTCTCCCTGTAAGTTCAAGGGTTTTGTGACATTATATCAGATCTGCCTGCATCAAGAATCTGCCTGCATCTATGAATTTTGGGCTGTATTTGGAAGCCATGGAACAGAAACATCTTCAGTCAATTCTGCAGTAGGAAATTGATCTGAATCCTCATATCTAACATGAATTTCTACAGCTTAATCATTTCCACCTAAGATGGCTGTGTAGATATCCTTCATAGTCAACAGAGAAAAATAAGCATTTCAAAGGCACAATTATTTACTTTCTTTTAAAATAACCTTACCAAACAGACCTGAGAAATGATTCCCTAAAGATATGCCTTTCTCTCTGATAAGTGTAAGGGACCCTGGAGCAACTACTTCAAGTTTGCATACCTACTTTTTAAAGGGCTGAACCAGGCGAAAAAAATCCACCCCAGATGTTGCGGGCAAGGTAAGGCCAGCTCAAACCAAACCATTCCCTTGTGTGCTGCTCCTTCAGCGATTTAACCATGAAAACCTGATGGGCCATTTATCTTTCAGAAAAGTTATGTCTCCTCTTTGCTAACAAAACAGAAGGCAGCTTTCTGTGTTTTCCAACACATTCAGTGGTCTATTCAACAAAACATTCATGATCAAATTTAAGTGAACCATACCATCTTTTCCTGTTCATCAAAGCACTTGATCATGTAGAGGACTGTATAGGGTTTGCATGGCAAGTGTTTGGTTGGGGTGGGGTGGGGCTACAGGGGTGGCTTCTGTGACAAGGTGCTAGAAGCTTCCCCTATGTCTGACAGAGTCAATGCCGCTGGCTCCAAGACGGACTGCTGCTGGCCAAGGCTGAGGCCATCATCAACGGTGATAGCGCCTCTGGGATACATATCTAAGAAGAGGAAAAAAGTTACTGAACAACACCAGCAGCAGCCAGAAAAGAAGAGTGAGAATATGTGAGAGCAACAACTCTGCAGACGCCAAAGTCAGTGAAGAAGGAGGGGGAGAAGGTGCTCCAGGCACTGCAGGAGAGATTCCCCTGCAGCCCGTGGTGAAGACCATGGTGAGGCAGGTTGTCCTCCTGCAGCCCATGGAGGTCAATGGTGGAGTCACCATTCGCAAGATGAACAGAGACATCCCTGGTGAAAATCAACCAAGATACCCACTGTACTTTAGAAATCTCCAGATATACTGGAGATGCTCTACCACAGATATGTTCCGATAATACCCAACTGAGTCACCATTAAAACATTTGCAATGACTTTCGTAGGATTGAGATCAGGCCTTGACTACCAAGGTCATAAATCAGTTCAAATAATCTTGCAGAAGTGTAACATCATGGCCTAATTAGAGATGAGGATAGGAGAGGTGAGGAGAGGAGAAGAGAGGAGATGGGGAAGGATGTCATCACCCAACAGATACTAATTTACCATAAAGAATGTGCATCCTCTACTACCCCACATATTCATGCACTGCAGGAGGTGTGTCATACACAAAAATGAACCATCAAGAAGCCTTTCTTTTCTGGCAATATTGCATACAGTCACCTACATTGTAAAATCAAACCTTTGAAATTAATACACTGATGTATTAATAAAAAAATCAGAATGTTCATTTTTATAACATAAATTGTTGAAATTAATTGTGAACAATGAAATTAAAAGAAAATAATAGTCACAATAATGGAAGATATGAGCGGGTAAATGAAAAATATTGTCTTACTTCATGACAGCATACTGCCTTTGCAGGAACAAAGCCCACTAACAGATACCCTATGAAGTACCTCATCAACATAACACAGCTCTCATTAACTCATACTTCTTCAGTCCTTTGTTTCAGATGATAACATAAGTTGCTGAGTCATGGCACGCCTTTTTTACCCAAATCTGTGAAGTCTCAAAACTGCCAATATCAGCTGCCAACTCCCTTTATTCATGTTTAATTCTTCCAACCCAGTACTGTTTAGGACAGACAGGTTTTTTTCTCTTACCTTTTACTCTTATAGCATTGCATCTTTAAAAAACAGCATATCAGGAAAAAAATAAATCCATTTTTTTGATTGAAAATACCCCCATGTTGAGGGCTTTTTGAGTCAATTAATATAGTTTCATCAGGTAACCCATGAAAGCAACAGAAGCGTTAACAATTTGCAACCAAATCTACTTTATTGATGCAATGCAATCCCTGTGAGAATGACACAATAATAGAACAATCACATAGTAGCCAATTTCAGAGGTGAAAAATGTAAACTTCTGAATCCCTAAATAAAACTTCTAAACTATAAAATATCCCTAAATATCCCTGAGACACAGCTCTGCACGTGCTGTGGACTTTGCTTAATCATGTGGCAACAAAGTGAGCACTCTGTCCCTTCTTCACGGAGTGAGGGAAGCGATATGTAAAGATTTGATTAACAGAAAAAAAGACCCTCTGATGTCCTGAAATAATAATAATAAAAAAAAGCTACGGATGTAATACAGCAACTTATTCAGTCTCTGAAAGTCAAGAAATATTCTTTGCCAATTTTGAATGCAATTATTCCTATTATTTTTACTTCAGCAATGCCTTGGGGCCCCAAGTGAGATCAGATCCCCTTTGCAAACACAGTGGGAAAGTTTTTGCCTCAAAGATTTTTCAGGCTAAATAGGCTATGCAGACAAAGGATGAAGATGGGAACAGAAGCACTGTGGTGTGCTCACAGATATACAATAGGCTGCAGCAGATCTGCCAACAGATTTAAGGTTTCTGCCCCTGTATTCGCAACCTTGACCAGGTTGGCTCAAGAATAATGTTCTCTCACATTGAACTGCAAAAATACATGGCGGTGTAATACAGAGATTTAATGTGAACCCTGCCTCTGGTGAGAGCCCATATTCATACACATGAGCAACATAAGTTCCACATGGTCATAGGCATTTTCAATTTAGGGGGGGAAAAAAAAAAAGCGTTATAGACTTTATCCTTTTAGCATTCAGCCCTTATAGCTTATTTATAAACGGCTGCTGAATCTCAAAATGACACTTGGAGCTCAGAGTACCAGTAGCAAGCAGAGATTTGCTTGCAAATAAAGCCAATTGATTCCTAGGGGGTTCTCTTTGAGCACTGTATAAGTCAGTCTTGTTATGTGGCAAAAAAAGCTTGCATATTTACTTACAAATGGTTAACTCCATAAATCCACACTTGATCAGAATGCAGTTTCAAAAGATCATAATTTTTTCTGCCCAACATGCAAGTCTCCTCTTATAGGGACACAGCTATGTCAGGGGATTTTTTTGTTCTTCATAAAACACATGACAATAAGATATAAAGGATGACAGATTTTTCAAATTTTGTACTAAAATTGCTTTATACAGTATTAAGGACCAAACAGTGACACTTGTCTCACTCTGGGGCCTACTGCCTTACTGCACAAATTCTCAAGTTAAATTCAGTAGACTTTTTTTGGAATATGACTTTATATGAAGCAAATGTGTTACAACTTAGTCCTAAATTCACAGTTGTGCTTTACAATTAGTGTTATCCTTTCCATTTGAGGAAAGGCTAACTTTCCTAAAGTTTAAAAAAAAAAAAAAAAAGGAAGACTGGCAAGACGTATTTCTGCAAAGTATTTGTGGTACAAGAAGCCTTACGAGTGAAGCCTATAAAGTTCTAAAAAAGAAGCAAGGAAAGGATTTGCAGGCTGAGAAAATAAGCAGTCAGCTTGATCTCCCTTGTAGCAAATAGTGAGTCGAAGGCTGAAAACGCAAATTAAATAGGGTGGCGTACATTGCAAGCAAAGCTTTTTTTCATTTACTTCCTTAGATTTCTCGGTTTAACGAGGTGTCTTTGTTAACCAGAAAAATTTACTAGAGTTCATTAAAGAAGTCCCAAAATAATTCCAAATCCCGAAACAGGGAAAGGCTCATCTCTGTGCCTGAGCCGTGCACCGTCAGCTCCGGCTGGTTCCAGGAGGTGCTCACAATCAGGAAGAAGATAATCATCACCCCGCACAAATGGGACCTTTTTCACTGGAATGCTGAGGTTGGCTTTCAAGGAGTCAAACTCTCCACCCAGGTTACTCCCTGAATTCAGCCTACAGCTTCATCTAGAACTGGTTATTCCAAACTCAGCACTGGAGGATAAAGCCTCCCTTTTTCTTATTTCCCCTGTTAAGTACTCCTGTGTACTTTTCCCAGACTAAACAAGCAACCCTGACCTGCAGCCATTTACTCTCACACAAACAATTAACTTAAAGCATGTGTCCTAACACGAATTCTGGCTCCACAACAACCTAACATTCCTATGGGAAACAGCCCAAATTAATAACAGCCTTCTTTCTGCAATACCTGAAGTGCCCTCTCTTAAAAGAGAGATAAGAATACTTTGGGGTTTTTTCCCTTTGGACTAAAACAATTGATTTTAGACCTGGAATAGTCTCCCACAGAACACTTATATGATACTGACTGTAATGAATACAGTCAACATCTATGTTCCTGTATCACACCACTGTTTTCCCTAAGAAAACATGAGAGTTAAAGCACTAGTCTCATTTCCAATATAATAATCCATTTTCATATGCTCTAACTAGTCAGTACTTTCTTTGTTTGGACTCTGTCCAAAGGAGATGTAAATGTTTCAATGTAAAAGATGTAATTGGTGGTTTGTTTCCCCCCACCTCCCTGAAAGTTTGAGTCAGATCGTTTTGCTATTTCAAATTATATCCAAGTAGAGGAAAAAACATGCATTTGTTCACATAATTTTGAAAACAATTTCAAAATTATTTTGTTCCTCTAAATAAGTCTGATGGCCTAATCAGGTCAGTGGCCTCTCCCATGAGATGAGCACAAAGCCAATATCTGCATATCTCCGACGTGCCAATCTTCCCAAGACAGGTCTTCTCTGTCCGAGCACTCCATGATTGCACTTGAACTTACTCGATTTGAGGCTCAAAAACTTCGCAGGGGCATTGGTGTCAGAGAAAGAATGTGCTCTCCACTTCCCTACTCTAAGCTATAAACCCTTTTTCTTCTTCATTATAACACATTAAAAGACTACAGATATGAGGGAGTCCTCTGCCTTCAGCTATCTTCAAATCCCTTTGCACAGCATCAGCACTTTCTTCTGTGTTTCTTCTGAAAAAACAAAATGTCCTTTGCACTCATCACAGACCAATTCAGATTTGTACCATTCTACTGCCACTTTTAATAAAGCCTAGAAATGACCCCAGGATAGGGCAATAAGAATGGGTAATTTCCCATTTCCTAGTAGAACATGTTCTTCTTGCTCTTTTTATTCAGCTATTACCAATGAAACTCTTGCTTTCGGTCTGTTGAGGTGAGGAGCACTTAAGAGCTTGGGTCACGATTCTCTGAATGTTAGGCTGGATTATTATTTGTCCTGCTCTAAGTTCTGCTGATTTCAAAACCCCACAATATCCACATAACATGCATTGCAGTGATCTCCTGCAAATGGTGCTCGCTATTATTTGTAAGACAGATGGAAAGAGATGAAAAAACACCCGGAGGTCCCTGCTAGATGCTGGGGCACACACATGCGTCCTTTCTTGCAGAAGGCACCAGTTGTCATTCCACCATGAGTCATCCATGACGTGAAATGGTGTTATAAAGGGCAATTGTCCCTCTTCAGGTAGAGGAGGTCAAGACCAGGTGATGGGGGAGACAATTTGGCAGGAGGTCTCATCACCTGTAGCTGGACCTTTCTCCCAAGTCCACAATCTAACAGGGAAGAGAGTTTGCCTGGGAACCAAGACCTCATTGTTCAGGGTACGCAACACAGGTAATGGAGACTTCAACGATGTGCATCAAGGTGGTTTAAAATCAGATGGGTTGTGTAACTTAGTCACAAAATAGATGGAAAAATCACACTTAATCTTCAGTTCCTTGTTCAGAATTATTCAGGTAAATTCCCGTAAACATCAGAGGAGCTCCAGGAGGTAAAAGTTTCCAATTTGGCCTTTTGTTTTAAATGCTAGTTCTACAAAGTTACAATAAAAATGTTTTTACATTTTACATTTACATTTGCAACTCCTTTGGTGATGTTAATTCAGTTGCCTGAACTTCTAGAATAGTTTTCCCTCAGTTTCAAATCTCCCACTATACATACGCCACAAAATAAAGTGCATTTCTATACACCAACCAAATGCTGCTTTGCCAGCCTTTGCTTTTGTGTCTCCTAATGCCTTTAATTTACCTATACAACCTTAAGTTCACATTCCCATATGTATATATATATTTTATTTTTTTTAATTCAACATATTAAAATCCTGCTCCAGGCTTCTCCTGTGATCATCCTCTTCCCATTTATCTTTCAGACAGCAATAAAAATATGTAAATATTAAGCCACAAAAACTGTATTACTGTAATGTAAAGGATGTGACTAACACCCGCAAAACGCCAGAGGTTTCAAAGTCAAGGCTGCATGTTGAGCCTGATTCTTTCAACACTCATGTTAAGTAAAATTCAATTAAAAAAGCTCTGATGAGTTGCAGATAAGATTATTTTACTACCACTACTACTTGTAATAGTTGAATTATGGGAGTGCTGGCAATATTAGCAGTGTCCATACACTGTGGGCCAGAACCACAGTTTCAGCTGAAATGAATACAGACTAAGTTTGGGGGAAGCTGCAAAAATTGAATAAATAGCCACCACCCCATCGCTTCCTCTATAATTCTCTGACTGCTGGGCAGAGGGTCAGCCCCTTGGCACAGCAGAAAAAAGCTTAAGGCTGCTCTACTTTACACCAGTTGTTAAATGACCGTGGAAAACAGAAGGATCAGCAGCGGGTAGGTGAAAGCTAGCAACATTTTTTTACAAATTGAAGCTCTACACCACTAGAAGCTATTTACAGGACTTGAGAACAGCACCCATTAAAGAGACAGGATAAGGTTAATGGGCAAACTTCCCCAATATATGTACTGAAAGAGCTTTAGGTACAAGTAATGAGAAGAGATTCAAAGAGCCTGGACTATTCTGCATGGAAAAGACTTAGGACTTGCACATCTGAGCATTCATTTACACCCCAGCAAAGTAAGCCCAAATAAAAAGATCACAATGCTAGTAAGTGTGTGATAAAGTGCAATACTCTCTACATAGCTATCTAAAACGCTTTACAATATTAACTGATTAAGCCTCCCACAGAACATTTGCAAGTATGTATCCCTATCTGTAGTTTACAAATACAGTCTTACGTGACTTGCCCAGGGTTGCAAAACTAGACTGGTGAAATCAAATGCTCTGTCCCAGAGTAGATGCAACGGGAAGAGAAATTCTGCCATTCTCCTTTGTACTTTGAGCCATCTGCAAATCCCTGCGTGGAAAACCATAGGATTGCATAAGGAATGATATATAAGGAACTTTCTAGAAGCAAACTAAAGGGGAATCTTGCCAACATTTGAGGCTAGCTTGATAATTAAAGCCTGACTGCCCAAAATGTGTTACAGATCTAGCAGCCCTATTGAATTGCGTTTAGGTTTAAGTAAGTGAGCAAGCTTCTTCTCAATAAATTCAGCAATATGAGTTTTAGTTTTCCTAAGTGGCTTACAGGTAGATTGGAAGACAAACTTCCCTCTTCCCTGAAAAACAACTGTAGTCATCACAGAAAAATTGCTAAAAATATCTGTAGATAATTAAAAGCATACAGCTAGTGAAAATACATTGTTTCATTTACTCTTAAAGGAATTAACAGTATAAGAGGTTAGCACTTATCTATTGTTTGCAATTTACTACAAACTGCCCTCTTCATTGGAGGGAAAGCTTTGCAGAATCAAGCAGAAGATAATAATTTATTGCTTTTTATCAGCCATCTTTGAAAATCAGGCCCCAAAGTCCTAATTAACTAACATTAGCGGTTTAGTACCTCTTGGAGCAAACAGTATCAGATCTGAATTTCAAATGGGTATATCTCTGCCCCAAACCTGTGTTCAATCTCTGATAAAGACTGCAGTTGTAAAGACAATATTAATTAAAGTAAGGTGCTTTCTTTATACAGTTCTCCTGTTCTATGCGCACTTAGTGAGAAACAGACATTTTTTCCCCAAAGGCCAAAATAAAAAAAATTAGCAAAAAGCACAGAAAAGTGCATTTCAAGTAGGAACACTTATCCCTCTATATTTTCTATGTTACTTTTGATATTTAGGCTGTGGAAGCACTTTTAGCACCAAGGAAGGCTGAACAATAATGTGGGAACCAAATAACTAATTCAAAGCAGCCACATGGAAGTCTGTGTCTCGTAGTCAGCAAATTGTAGGTACTACTAGTTTCTGCTGTCAGATACAGAAAGTAGCAACACGTTCTTGAAAAGTGCTTTACCTGCAGGACGAAAAGAGGCAGCAACACGGATTGGTTCCCAGATAATACAGTGTTCATCCATTCCCCGCTACCCCTCCATTACCTAAGAGACCCACCATTAG
Source organism: Rissa tridactyla (assembly GCF_028500815.1). Lineage (NCBI taxonomy): Eukaryota > Metazoa > Chordata > Aves > Charadriiformes > Laridae > Rissa > Rissa tridactyla. The sequence continues at coordinate 57,553,892 of NC_071469.1, forward strand.
CTGGGCCAAATGGACTTGCCGGGAAGGACAGAGAAATTACATACAGGGTCTATTTATCTATTTATAATTTGTGTATTTATTTTTACACTGACTCATTGTCAGCAGGCAAACTGGCATGCACATTCTCATTTTGAAAGGGAATTAGCATTTAAATGTGAAGACATAAACGTCGTGGCAACCAGATATGGACCAGTAGCTGTGTAATCACTCATCTCAGCAAAGAAAATTACGAGAGAAGAACTTCTGCCATCAACACTCAGATGCTTCAGCTATAGGCCTGTAAGCTATATCAAACAGAAGAGTTATTCCATCGGTTACAAAACAGAGCGTGTTCATTTGCCTTGAAATATAAACAAAATACATGAGAGGGAGGAGTCAGTTTGCAATGACTTCTTTTAAATTCCTTCCCCAACAATCCCACACAATGTACAATTATTGGCATTGTAGTGGTTTAATCTTGTCTGTTCTCAAACCACAATAAATATCTTGGTCACGACCTTAATAAAGTACATAGTTCTGATTTTGATCTTATATTAACTTTTCACAAGTCAGGAGTTCCTCTTGATTTAAGCTAGTATGTAGTATGTAGAGAGATCAGAGTCAGACGTATATCTAGAAATCTCCTATAGACCTCTCTGGGCATAATGCAGCACTGCGCAGAGACACACAGGTTGTCTTTTGGGTGGTGTTTTTTTTTTTGTTTTTTTTTTCTTCTGGCAACCATTGTGGTCTCCTTCATAAAAGGTTGTGAGAGGGCATAGATTCAGACATGCTGGAATGTAGTCTAATCTCTTCATTTTGATCTTTAGAAAATAAAGATGTCTTTATTTACTTTTCTTTTTTATATACATTGTCTTTCAAAATATAAATACTTTAAAAGAAGGAGAGAGAGGTTGGAAATCGACAAAAAAAGAAGACATTGTTTTAATTGTCTAATCAGCTCAACCTTTGGGAGAACAACCCTAACCTTTGGACAGATGCCAACAACTGCCATTTAGGTATTTACATCTGTTTATCCTCTCAGTCAAATGTCTTTTGTCTTAGGTTTGACATGGGAGTACAAATGTTCTGACCCCTACAAGCGGTTCTCAAACATTGGATAAAAGCCTTCTTTTCCCCTTTTCTAAAAGGATGAACACATACTTTTACCCTCCCTTATTCCTCTTTACCAGTTATACGCTTCTGAGGCAGTTGTTGACAAGACCTGCATAATTCAGTTTATGTGTGTGACTAGAATTTCTCCCAGGCTCTGCTGGACTTTGCAGCTAGGCTAAGTTAACCCTCTACAACTCTATCTCAGGTCTTCAGTGTATGCTTATACTTTGCAAATCACACCACCACGCTAGAAGTGCCACATGTAACATGCAAAACTTAGGGATCTTTTGGAATTTGGAGGAGGATGGTTGTAAGATCTAGAAGTTTACCTGGAGGAAAATTCCATTGAAGTATGAATTCCTAGGCTTTCTTCTTAACAAGAATATTAAAAAAATAAAAAAAAATAATCACTTCTGTTCACTGTGCATGGTTTTTCATGTCCACATATAATCCAACAGATAGTAAAGGCAGTAAAAAATAATTATCGGAAATGGTAACCTTTGCAATCCCTCTCTTCCCTGGCATCAAAACTGGATTTTTCTCAATAGGTACACCACCTTGCCACTAAAAAAGCCATCATTTAAGTACGTAAATAATCATAGCTCTATTGTGGTTTTAAAGAACTCGGTGAATATCATGTTTCAGCAATCACTGAATGTTTTCTTCAGATTTGGTATGAAACACAGCAATAAAGTTATCTCTCGGCTTTATAGAACGCAAAGTATTTGATGGTGTTTCTCAAAGATCAAATGGAAATTAAAGTCTGCGGAGGAAGTTCAAATGAAGCTTCCAGCTAGAACTGCAACATAAAAAGCTCCAAGTTAATTGATAAACTCCAGGCAGAGAAAGAAGCCTCTAGGCTTGGCTTGGCTGTTCTCTCAATCTACAGCAGTCCCAACTACCACTCGGCTTTAATCATGAGTGTAGTTGGAACTAGAACCAGGACGTCTCCCTGAGCTCTGCACCTTTCCTGGCTGCCTACAGAGCCTGATAAACAGGAGCTTTGGTAAGGTTTTTGGGGCTACCCTCCACGGCCAGTAAGCCTCACTTTTCTTTCTAGGTATGAAAGAAACAAACTTCTCTCATTGCTGAAACCGATGCACTTCTTGCAAACTTTGTCAAAGTTTTCAAAAGAAAAAAGCTGCTGCCACTTGCCACATCGTTTTCATAAGGAATCATACCCAGCGCTATGCCAATCATGGAAATTTATTCTTGGAGAAGGATTTTTCTAAATCAAGGGATTTGGAGTATATGGTCCACAGCACAATAAACCTCCTTTCTCAGAGAACAGGAGCTAAGTAAGAATTCATAGCATGAAACTTGGCTGGCAGGCTTTGCTTTTTTCCTGTTTAAATGCTGAAAATGTAGATTTATTGCAACGTTTAGTTCCAATTTCTTTCATTGTCTCCTAGGTGCAATATTGATATTTCCCATTATATTGAAGATGTCAGCAGCAAGCATTGCCTGGCCAAAACTCATAAAGTTGGTGTTATAGTGGAAACACTGTTTCTGAGTACGAGATCTTTAGAATGGGGCATATATTTTCCTGTCTGTGTGAAACAGTGCTGGTTTAAAGAAGAATATTGCTGTCACCTATAAAAGTAACATGGCTGCCATCAGTTTCACTGATAATATTTGCACTTGGAGAGAATAAAAGGGGCAGATAGCAGAATGTTCACCCTAAATGACCCAGTGCCCTAAAATGCCTTTGTGGTCCCAAATAAGGTGGAATTTTCATTTTCCTGTTTGAGAGTCATTCTCCTCACCAGGCCATTATGAAAAGCTAGAGCTCTCAGAAGTCTAGGGCAACGTGCTGGAGTTTTGTTTGTTTTTTTTATTTGAAGCTGTTGCCAGGAAAGGCAAGCTAATTGAAATGTGGAGTTGCTTCTGTCATTTAATAATTAGCAAGCACTCAGAAAATATATTATTCATTTTTTTAAACATAAATAATTAAGATGTAATAATGACACTTTTATAAATAATATTTCATTCTCTGTGAATACTCTCCAGGATTTCCTTACATCTTAAACCTACACCTTGCTCGCAGCTACTAAATGCCTTTTCGGCAGCACTCACTGAAAGCAAATGGGGTAAAGGGATCTCAACTTCCTTCCCATTTAGATATCTGTGGGAACATCTTTAAGAGCTTTTTCCCCCCCATACCTAGAAAATTAGTCCTTTTTAAGCAGCCAGACTCTTAGGCATTCATATTATGCAACCAGAATGCATCTGAAAGCGGGGTTTTTTTACATGTAAAAGCATGTAAGCATTAAACACCTATAATTTTGGGAGCCCAAAGTCTACAGGCTAAGGAAATGGGTAAGTACTAAAAGTGACAGGTCTGTATTTCAGTTAAAGATTTTGTAGCTTGTTTGGCTTATTTAGAAGTGAATATTATATAAAGTTACAGCTAGGCAGAATTCCAGGAAAGCATGTTCTCTTATTTTACGATCAAAGAGCCCAGTCCTGCAGACAGTAACTGATGGATATGGTCCCAGCATGCTTCAGTCTCCTCTCTCTTGCAGCCATGTAGGGCCATTGGACCTGAAACTATGGCCCCCTTCACACCGCAGTGGTAGCATTAAATATACAGTGCTTCAGAGCAGTGTGATAAAGCTACAGTATAAATGAAAATAATCCCGACGACTTTAATGAACTTATTCCTGATTTATACTAGTGTAAATATAAGGAAATCAGGACTAGTTACTTTCTGGGAGTATTTGTGGTTGTAAACCCTTTGGAATTTATTCTTCTCTTCTCTGATAGTATAAAGCTGACTTAAAGCCAATGCAAATGTAATTTACATTAAGAAACTTTCCTCTGACAGTCTTGTGTAAGCGTACATTAGCATAGACGGGAAGCACAAAAACTGCAAGTGCAAGCTTTACCATACTATGTCATGAATCAACGGTATAATTTTGTTAAGTTCTCACATTCTTATATTAAAATAAATTTTCAGTACCTAAACTGAAACAAGTAAAAGCAGTGGGTAGAACAGAGACTTGCCCACTTACCAAAGTGCCTGCAACTCTCCGGGAAGTGCTGAACAACGCTAGGGATCCATGAAAATTCCCCCAGAAAAACAGGAAGGTAACAGAACCTGAGTACAGGGGACATTACAGGTCTCCTGCTGCAAGGCACAAAGGGGACAGGAAAACTGATGGGAACAAGCCCAGGTGGAACCAAGAGCGTTAAGGTTAGCAAGAACCAAAACCAGCGGGTCGGATCATCGTGGCTCTCAACCACATTAATGCTTTGCAGAAAACAACAGAAGGAGGCAGTGGAAAAGTTTGCCAATAATCTGGCATATTAAGTGAATGATGACTGCAGTCTTGGTGCAGCTCTGTCTAGCCCGACCAAATGGTTTCCTTCATTGATGCCAGCTACGTTATCAGGTATATCAGTAACTATATCAGTTGTAACATGTACAGAATTGCTGAGATCAACAGAAACCCAGCGCTTGGAAAGAGTTAAAACACATGATTAGACACAGGGCCAAAATCAAAGGGCCTTCACCCATCCTACGGGTGGTGCTATCTCAAAGTATAATCACACCCTGGGGTGGCATAATGCTATTTATCAACTAACTTGCCTATATTTGAGATGGGCAAGACAGAGACTTTTGTTTAGCATGCATTTAAATGCTGCCAAGCAAGAACTGCAGCCGTGACAACCGTCCTGTAAAGCTCTCAATTGGGAGAAAAAGAAAGGAATGAATCAGTGAATAAAAGGTGTGTGAAAACATGGACACATGAGGTCATAGAACCCCCCTGTCATGAAGAAACACAGGACACTGAAGTTAGGTAGGAACAGAGGAAAGAAGGAACAAAAAGTGTTGCAGGACACGGCAAGCATAAAGCTTTCACCCACCCTTTTACATCTGTGTTACTTCCCCAGCAGAAGTCTAAAGACTGTCTGAATTAATTGGCCTGCTAGTTAGCGATACCGAATAATACCAGCCACGACCTAGGTACAGAAAAGAACATAGTTTATCCTCCTTTTATTCTAGTCTGATCCACAGTGACAAAAGGGAAAGGAAACTGTAAGAACTCCTCTGCCTTTACATGCCACCGTGAGATGTGCCTTTTGCTACGACTTGAGTTTACAGTCAGGTCCAGCACGGAGCTCTCTCAGAACATCCCTGTTAAGGATGTGCATTGAGAAACGGCTAGCGAGACCCCAAGCCCCTCAACTACCCCTTCAGAATTTTGCCTGAAAAAGAGAATAACTAGGATGGGCAAGGTTGAAAAATTAAGATGTGTGAAGGGTGTTACTGAAAACTAGCCCTTCTCTTTCTTTTGCCTCACCAAAAAAAAAAAAAAGAGAAGGAAAGGGTAAGAGATCCAAAGCTCCTTCCTTTGAACTGAAGGTAATATGCATAGAACCTAAAAGAGGACTTGAATTTTCACAGTGCATCGGCGTACTGGGCAATTTAATGCCAGAATAGGTCAGAAAGTCAAATACCATAACTGGATTTTTTAAAGGGCTGTATGTTTCATGACAACTAGCAACATTTGAAGCTGTCTGAACTAAGATAATGAGGATAATCAAATCTCATGCTTCACTTTACGAAATGATTACCTATAGGAGTCGAGCAGGGGTTTTTCCTCCATGTGCTAAGTGCACCGTTGGTAGGTTGATTTATTTCCTCGTGAGGAGGAAGGTTTCCCTTTCCTCTGCTGGGCTGGATATTTCCTGTGCTAAGAAGAGGATACCAGCTCGCTGTGCCAGGTGTGCCAAAAACTATTTAGAGATCTGGCTCGGAAGGGAAATCCACTGTACGTGAATTTAAGCTAATGCATTTTATCTTGCAAATGGGGCAGACGAAGCGAGTGTACACCGTTGGTTGCAGCAAGTCAGCTGACAGGCACTAACTTGTTAAAGTGCTGTAATGCAATCGTGTCCCATACCCTGCCTGTCTCCTGTGGAGGAGAGGGACAAATAGCTGAGCCTGCTAAGATGCCATGAGGTAAAGCTAGTGTGTTTTTTTCTTTTTCCACAGCGTTTTGGATTTTCACAGACTGCCTACACTGTGCAAGCAAGGGCTTTTGTCAGTACTTTTTAAAAGCAGGCTGCTGTGTAATTTTGGAGTCTTCCTGTTCTTCCTCTCTGCTTCTCTCTTCTTACAAAGACATTCGCACACAGACACACTTTTACAGAGATAAATCCTAAATAGCCATATTTGTTTCTCAACGCTGTCTGATGTGGTGAATATTAAAACTCAGACGGAAATTCTCCTTTGGGTGAATGCTCGGAGAGCATTGGAAATTCTTCTCACGCATGTCCACAACATCCACAGCTCCACAGACAGACACAGGTAGGCTGAAAGAGCAATCAGGATACCATCTGTGTTTGGCAGAAGATTTCTAACCACTTTGCTGCTTTCTCTCTCTCGTCTCTCTTAGTGTGAAGAGACAGAGGAACCCATGGAGATTCGGTGAGAATTTAAACAGAACATATTGAAGGCTGCACTGACAACTGTGGATTCAAAGCAGATGAAAAATGAGTGCTGGAGCAGCAATGGTGCTATGGATTCAGAAGGGATCTCTGAAGTGGCTAGCGCAGGCACCAGCTATAAGGGCTCAGCCTGCTCCTCCCTTGCTCCCTCATCCCCAGCTCTACTTCTGTATGCAAGGTTTTACCATTCACAGCAGCTGGTTGCTGTTGATACTAACTTGAGCAACTCTCTAAAGTACATGACGAAGCAAATCTCATGTACCTTGAATGAAGAATGTTGAATTCATGTGCTTTCTGAAAATGCACCCATTCTTTATGCACATTTACCTTTAAAACAGTGCCAGCAAAATCTAGATTATAAAGAACGGTTGCCCATTTTCTTGATGTATCATACACACATAAACTCCACTTTTTCTATAGCCTTGCAGGATCAATTTCCTTTGCATAACCAGAAAGTGGGCCATGCATTTTTGAGCCTAACACTTTCTTCTGGCCAAACTGAGGGCCTTGGCCTAGGTGGACACAAACCCACTGTTGTCACCGGAATTATGATCTCTGTTATTCCAGATGTGAATGTCATACTCTGCCTAGGAAGATATCTACAGAGCCATGGGAAAGAGAAGAAGGACAATAAGAGGTAGAACCTTATTTCCTTTGTGGCTTTCTAGAGATGAGTATGTCTGGCAGTCCAGTAGGATATAGGTGTTGAATTCAAAATAGTTTTATCCAGCACAGAAGAAGGCAATAGGAGGAAGAAGCATCTTGTTTTCTTAATAGTGAGTTTCTCCTCCACACTTCTGCCAGCAGCAGGGTATCACACCGTATACAAGTTAACACTACTGCATTATTTAGCAAATGTACACAAGTAACTGGTCTGTATGATCTTTTCCCGAGGCTTTTAGGCCTCAAGAAGACCAGAAATTTAAATAAAATGTTCTGCAACCCAAGTGGGTCATGGTACATCCATTACTTCAGAGTCTTGTTGAATTTTTTGATTGTGTGATTCAATTTGCCATTTTGTTGGGAAACACATAAGGTTTGTGTGATTACGGATAGAAATGTCACTCGGTAAAAGGAGCCCGAAAACATTAAGATCAAGCCAGATCTTGTTCTGCCTCCTCAGCAAAAATGTCAAACAAATTCTGATTGCAAAATTTTTTTAATGGGAGATGCTTTCTTATTTATTTATTAAAATAGTAAAGGACAGGTTGAGATGGGTTCTAAAAAAAACCAGAAAAGCTCACAAAACTGACAATAAAAAAATCACAAAATGTACTAGGGACGTGGCCTCTACAGCTCAGAGTAATACTTTTCTTTCCAAATAATTACTTTAATAACCTGTAATATCAAAAATCCTTACTACCCTAAGGGAGGAGGAGAAGGGAGAAGACAGAAAAGAATGGCTTTATTTTTGAGATACCTGCCTGAATTTGGAGAATGGACGGTTTGAGAACTTATCAGTTTGCTTACACTCTATAGTTATTCCCACCATCTTAGCACTCAGGATACTGTTAAGTATTTTATAGAGAGCCAAAGAGACACAACTCTGACCCAAAGATCCCTGTCTCTGTGAAAGGAGCCACTTTAATCTGATAATTATTGAAAGAAATAAGGGTCTCCCAAACATGATTTTCAGAGTGGCTATTTTTTCGTTTTGAGATCAATTAAAAAACTAGAGTCCGCATATCCCAAACACATATTAAGGGCAAAACTCCGAGGATGTAGCACACACAAAGTATAACAGGCTTTAAACACCATTCCATTTTTATTTTTTTAATAAATAGATGGAGATTGTTAAAAGATGTTACACTTATTTGAAAAACTAGCCCAGAATGCTATCATCAGAAACTAGAGAGAACTAAGTACCTTTGAAAATCTGCTCTTTATTTAAGTGTCTACGTGGGAGTTGAGCTTGTTAAAAATCATTTTGGTTGCTTAGCAGATGCAAAGGCCAAAAACTTCACTGAGATTTTACAAGATACTCCCTATCAAAATGATCTGAATCAGTGACTCTGAGTTTATTTGATTTAGGAACCCCCTACGAATCTTCCAAAAGAAATGAACCCCCCAGTGGGCATTTAAGTTTATGCATAATAAGCTTTTTTTCCTTAGACTCTTCATCAGTCCAGAAACCACCAAAAGTATTTGGACTACATATTGAAACAGGTATGAAGCAGAAGTTAGCAGTAAATGGTCCGTTCTTGCAATGGATCACCTCTGAAATTCTGCAGAAATCAGCACTGCTCAGCACATCCATAGACGACATGGAGTAAACACGAGGGGGATAAAATGTGATACATAAAGGGAAGCTCATTGGGAAAAACTGTCTTACATTCACATCATTACTACTTAGTGGAGAAAGTTTGTCTTTAAAATATTGAAGACAGTTCCATGAAAAATATCCGCTCCGTAGTCATCACAAAAGTAAATGAAATGTTCAGAACCCTTAAGAAAAGAGTGGAGAACAAAAAAAATCCTCATCATACCACAACAGAAATCCACGATTACCCCATTCCACGATTATACAGGGTTCAGATCCCATCTCATAGAAATAATATGTTAGAATGGGAAAAGATTCAGACGCAGATCAGAAGGATCTCAGCGTGGAATACCTTCTCTACAGGAATGACTGAGGAGGCAAGAACTATTCTGCCTGGTAAAGATACGATGTAGGGAGGATGTAGTAGAGGTCTACAAAATCCCATGTGGCATGGAGAGGTTGGGTAAGGCCCAGCTATTCCTTGTTATCTTCCAGTTCAAGTACTAAGGGCCTTTAAAGAAACCAGACTCTCAACAAAAGAAAAAGGTGTTTCTTTATGTAGCAGATGGCAGCCCAGTGGAGCTCCTTGACAAAGGAGAAGGATGAGGAGCATTTACATGGGTTCCAGAGATGGAAGACAGATCTGCAGGTTACTAAACAAACAACATCAGGCTCAGGAAGCTCTTTAAGATGAATGTAAGAGGATGCTTGAGGAAAACGAGAGAAGTAGATCATATGCATTGACCATGTTTTCTCCTAAGATGTTCCTGCACTTGCATTTACAGCTACTGTTTGAGAAGGGATACTGTGTTGAATGAATTCTAGATTGACCGAGTATGAATGTTTTTTTTCAGAAAAACTTCACTACCTGAATAGAAATAGCGTGTATTCTCAACATAGTTCCTTAATCTAGTAAATATGTACTTAAGACACTCTCGATGACAAATTACCTGGTTGGTCATTTGGTGTATACAGCATAATATCCAGAAGAGTGTTGCAAAACTCCATTTGTTGAGAGTATTGTGACATGACTTGTGTCAGATACCCTAAAGGAAAGCATTGCGATATCAAGCTTTTGTTCAAGCATAATTTCTTTTAACAAAAAAATAATGGAGGAGTATAGAAAAGAGTGAGACGTGTCTATTGTTAATATAAAGTGTGCTTTATTGGAACTCCTGTGGTTAGATATCATAGCAGTACCTTTCATCTCACAGACAATGATGGAAGGAGCTAATGTGTTATACAGAAGAACAATTAGTGAACTAACCATAAGGTGGTGTATTTAACAATGTTTTTGTGCAAAATTTGGAACTTGGCACTTCATGGGGAGGGGAAGAATTTGTCTTTGTATTTGTTGGATGCGTTAAAAAGAAAAAAACAGCATCGAAGTTTTTGTGTCACCAGTACAGTAGACAATCAGACGGAATACAACAGAAATGTTTCTAAATAATTTATTTGTTTCTGAATAATTTCTCCAATTTACCCACTTTTTATGAATTTCAGAATAGCTACCAAAGTTGAATAGCTATGGGTTTCATGTCATCCTTGTATTCATGCAATGGCAGCTGCATAATACTGCCTGGTACTGCAACATGTAATTGAAATTAGTTCTGAAGAATTTACTAATACAAGCCTTTGTTTAAGTTCACGGGTCAACTTCACCCCGACGGAAGCCCAATGAAGGCAACGAATTTGAATAATGTTAACATCATGTGTTGATTTAAAAATGTTGACAGGATAGCATTTCAGACATCAAAATGTCACAGAAGTTGGAGAAAGAGCTCTGGAAATGTCAAAAATGGAGAACTGCCAGTGTTCATTGGCTTAGCAGCATTTGCAAGCCACAATCCAGCCAACAAGAGGCAATATGAAAGAAATTTGTGATTACAAGAAATATCCTGGCTTAATCAGCTAAAATCCTGTATGGTTAATGACAGAAGGTCTTTTTCATGCACTCAAAAATGCTCGATAGGGCTGTGACTGAAAATAGGTTTAAAGATTCTTTGATTTCATTCAGACTGTGACTTGAACAATTCTAAATTGCAAGTAGTCAGGGGCAGGAATGACAGAGAAAGAGGCAAGTTTGAATAAGTTTAAACCTGGAAATATAAAGAAATAATTGTCTGAGCTAAGACACCAAAAAAGAGTATGGGAATGTCTTCTGCCTATCCCCTTGCCATCTCACAAACATGAGGTTCCGGTTTTACACAGGAACTTGCAAAGTCTGAGGTCAGGATTTCAACTGGCTCTGATGTTGTTCAAGTTCTAAACTGCTGGCACTACTCCCTTGCTCCCATCATCCCTCACTGATCTAGATAGCAGGAAAAGGTTATATTACCAGACTTGAACATGCTGGAAAAGGAACGTGTATTTGAAAACTAAATTTCCCTTGAAAAACAGTGGTATGAAGTTAGAGAGCAATTATCTCAAAACCCACCAAATTATAAATGTTACCAAAGTTGCATCGATCTCCAAATACCTCTTCATTTTCCATAAATGACTGCATCTTACTGCATCTTGTCGTGCTGCTAAAACACGATGAGCTTGGTTGGAATTAGTAGTGATGCTCCAATGACTTGTTAGCTCTGCATCAGTCACCAAAGAAAAAAAAAAAAAGAAATATTTTCAGTGCTGCAAAGTTGTGTTTTAGCAAAAGAAACAGTAAGAGAGTCATAAAATATATCCATATATCTGTTTGAATTGCCTCAGTGAGAAAGAATAACATGGTGTGCAGGGGAAGAGGAAGTAACAAACATGGTGGTTAACCCACACACTAAGAACACTGTGAGTGTTCTGGTTAATTACAGAGAAGCCAATTGTTTCATGTGAAAGATGGCTCATTATTTAAGTATACTCAGAAAATGGTTAATTAGTTTACTTAACCAACTGTACTTTTACTTCATCTTGTTCTTTGTGCTCTGAATGACGTTAAACGTATTTTATTTAATCCGTGCAATTTGATTCATTTTCCTTTATTTTTTGTTACGAAGTATCAATGTGAATCATAGAATCATCTAACTACGTTTCTCTCTTTGGGGTGAAAAATAAGCAAAGGAAAGAAAAGTAATTTAATTTAGTGTTAATAAGGTGCAGACTGATGTTTACAATAAATCAGCCACTATTACCATCCTTAATAGTTGTGAATGAAACAGAGCAGAGCAGATGCGGATACATCTCTCCTTTTCTTTTCTTTACTCTTAGGGGCTGAATCTCTCTTACACTCTTCTAAAATGAGCACATGGGTTGTTTAAGTGGGTGTACAACAGGACCATTTTATAAAATAAGAATCGAGGCCAAGAGTCTTTTAATTCTTCAGGTTTGTTTTCTTTAAAAAAAAATAACAGAGATAGGTGTTCAGCTTCCCTGCAACATTTAAACAGATGTGACTGTCTATAAACAGAAGGAAAAGTGAAGAAAAGATCCTTACAGGTTAAGTGTTTTCATTCAGCTTCTCTTTTGTATAGTATCCTTATGCAATATTCCGGTCCCCTGGAAAAGAACTGTAGCTGTACATACCCTATTTCAGTTTACAAATGTATTTTCTGTTCTTGATTTTCCACAGACATTATTAGAGATTAAAACATTGCTTTTCTGAAAGATCTTTACAAGTAAGACTGTAATAGTTAATGTTCTGGGCGTATAGCAGATGCCATCTGCATTAGCCGCTGTGTCTCTACTGCAGGTGTCAGTCATGAAAAATATAGGAACCAAGTGAGGGAGAAGTCCTTTCCAAAAATTCCTTACTATCACCAGACTCGGAATATTCAGAACTCACCTTATGTTTCTACAAGATTGCTTCCTAAGTAGCTTGATCTCTGGAATTACACACAGGATGAATTACACTCTCAGCATATTTTTAGAAAGTTTATGAGAGCTAAGAAAGGCAGAGAGGAGGAGGAGGAGTACACAGGAAAACCAAAAATATTTTATGTTTTTGCAAGCAATTAATTCCACAGTATAAAAGTCAGAAAAGGGAATGGGTCTGGAGAGCAAATCTGCACTCCAGTGCATGCCAATATTTATAAACTACACAGCATTTTTTTTATCCGAGGATCTTTGCAAAACTGGGGATTTGTTATTCTCCATTACAGATACTGCGTTTTGCTAAAGGTCACTCAGCAAGCTGAAACATGAGCAGAAGTGAGGTGTTCTGTCTCCTGTGTCTGTATCCCATCCACCACAAGACACCACGGCCCTGTTAAGATGAACAGCTATGAAGAGAGGCTTTTGTCTGATTAATCTTTTGTCCTGTCAGGTTCACAACACCCTTTGCAAAATTGTAGTTCAAGGTCCTCTGATGTTTACCTTCCGTATCACCACCTATTTTTCTGAGGTTTTTATAACTCAGGCATGAAAAATTTGCTCCAGGGTGAAAGTTGGCATGAAAGTGTCTCCAGCCAGGAGCACAGCTTTTTTTTTTTTTCCTTTTTTTTTTTTTAAACTAACTTTAGGGAAAGGAAAAAAAAACAGGCTAAAATATTTCCAAGAGCTTGCAAAGCTGGAAACAGCAACAAGATCATTTACTTGAATCAGTTTACCCAGACCTAACTATAATAAGAATCATACCATGCCTTAACTCAAAAGTAACCCAAAGCATTGTTATCCACACAGTCCTCTTTTCCACCAGAGTACGGTGAGATTTGAAGGGGGGTTTGGGTATTTTTGGCTTTTTCAAGTAGTCCAGTGTCGTAAAACACTAATAGCAGGAGTGTTGTGAGGGCTTAAAGTCACTGGAATTTCCAACTCATGATGATTTGGCTGAACTTCAGATAAGGGGACACCTATTTCACATCTCTCAACACTCAAGTTCACCCGTAAGTGGTGGGCCCCACCATAGCATTAGGGAGGGTATTAAAATTTGTCCTTGTTCCATGTGTTCCCACAACCAGCCCAGGTATCCTGGAGCGTGCAAGCTATCTTTCTTGGGAAGGCTGCTCAGCTCAGCCAGGGGTGATGTGCTTTGCCCAAAGTTGTGATGGCAATAAGTTTTACTCTGATTTGATTTTCTTGTGGTTTTGACTGGGCTGGCGCCTAGGCTGCTTCAAATTTGCCACCATCATTACAGGTTTCAGATGGTCTTTCCATACCCCATACCCTACCTCTCTTGCAGACATGGTGTGAATGATACGAGACAGGCTTCAGTGGTTCCAAAGAGGAAAAGAGTCCTTTTCTAAAGCTGCTATTACAGACAATATCCTACACGCTGATGCATTAGATCACAGATTAAACATGCCTTATATGATTACTTACCCCACCATGAAAAGTGAAGTAGGCACTGCCAGATGAAAAACATGGTCCCTGTACAAAGAGATTAAAATCTGACCTAACTCACATGGAGCGCTGGCAGCACATGACTGTCTTTCAGTCCAGGTCTCAACTATGCAAGCACGAAATGTACTCCCACACCTTTTTACACAAAAAAAAAAAAAAAAAGAGCACTTTCAATGTAAAAAATTGTATTTAATAAGCATCCAGTGGACTTCTAAAACTCAGGGCTTCATACCAAGGAAGTCTGGCTTCAATAATAATAGTTTTGTAAAGAAATTTTGCTAATGTAAGGGAATATGGCTATTTAGGACTTTGGAAAAAATGGGCTATGTTTACTCATTTCTAAGTTGTTTGTTTACTTTGTCCTACGTTTGCCTGTCTTACTGTTGTACTGGCTCAAGATTCCCTAGGTATCAAGACCCTAAGAAAGCGAATTTATTTTACAAAAACCTCTTAGCCTGTCTAAAATGTGGTACAAGATTTGGCACAGTCAAATAATGGTGTTGTCAAAGTTAAAAGCCATCTTTCCTCATAAAAATATCTTTCTGCCCTCAACAAGATAGAGGGCAATAATCTCTCTTAATTTTAGTGTTCCTGAATAAGAGTCTAAAGATTTCCCATTCTTTTTCTTTAAACTACCTCTTGAAAGATCTTGTGGTGACAGGCCACGCCAAAGTGCCTCCAGGGACAGCCAGATCTTCTACCTTTTCTTTGCCTGAAGATTACTGCTTTTCCTCATCTCATCTTTCTTCCTTCAAATGCCACAGGACTTATCCACCCTTACCTTGTCACAATGGCACTCACAAATGCTTCTCAGGACCAGCTCTTGCCAAATTAAAGACTATTTACTTAATTCTGGAGGAGGTACAGAGAGAAATTTTCAGGTAACTTGATATTTACAGGGCTGGAGCACCTTCCAGCGACAATTGTTTAAAATTGTACAGTTATATAGTGGTCTCAAAGAGGAGAAAAATCATTGATTACAGATGGAGCAGCATAAGTTATATAGTTATAACTTTATAACCAGTTTTAGAGTTACAATGCAGTTTCCAACTGCGAAAAGTTACCAGGCAGAGAAAACATGGAGGCCTACGAGGCAGGAGAAATGTAAATTTGTAGGGAGATAGTAAAAGAGATTCCAATCCTTTTCTGAAGCTGGTGAAGTTATTACATTGCTAATCAGGGACAGATTTAGGGTAGCCAATGAGTGTTTTGACAACAGCATCAGTGAAATGAGAATTTACCTAGGCCCTTACTCTTTTCAGCAGGGAGATCTGTAGCTATTCCTGCTCTTACAGATTATGAAAACAAAGCTTTTTAATATGTATATTTATAGTCCTCAACAGCAAGGAGCAACAGAAAATAGTCTTTGAGATGCTGATAGCTTTGCAGTGTAAGAGCTTACAGGCTTCTTTATATTTTTCCTGCCTAATAACTTTGGATTACTTCCTGTTTACTGTCAGTGCATCTAATGCGTGTGTCAGCCTGGTGCAGCACTGACATGATATATGCATTAGACCACACATTGATAGCAAAGAGAAAGTTACTCCATTCTGACAGGACAAGAAAATTACCCACAAGCAGTGAAATATAGGGTTGCCATGTGACTGCGTTCCGCTTCAAAACCATGTATCACATGATGATAACACAAGAATTAGGGGAGCGTGAGAGATGCGGGAACTGCAAAGCCAGTTATCTGGTCCCTTTGCCTGCCTGTGCCCTGCATTAATATGCACACCGGCTTTCATCTCCCTTATGCCCTGATGGGCTTGCTGAGCTTTGCTTGGCGTTACTGTGCGTTGTTTTCCACCATGGTTATCCCCATCGCTACACACCTAGTGCGTCGCCCTGTTTCCCTTGCGGCACTACGAGACTGCACCTCACACACAAAATTCCTTCTCTTTGTAAAGACTTTGCCGTTCACTTACCCCCACAAACCCCTTCTGGTCGCACTGCCTGCACTGCCCTAAATACACATGCCAGGCTGGGAGAGCGAAGGCAGTCCAGGGGAAAAAGGAAAAGGGGCAAAAGGCAACTTACTGTCAATATTAATAGTTTCACATCCTCTGCGGAAAATGCGGGCTCGCGATGAATTAATTCTGCAATTCCTTGCAATCTGGCTGATACTTTAATTACAAATCTGAAGCATCCAATTCACCAACTCAGTGAAATTAAGGAAGAAGAAAACGTATTATCTACAAATAAAACAATACAGTTAAGGTAGCTGAGATTGTGTCCATGTGTCCTAAGCAAATTCTGGGATTTTATTTAGTTAATGTGAGCTGCTGAAAGGTAAGTCATTGGTTAAAAGTCCTATATGTGTATTTTTGCCTTTACTGTGATTTGCATAAATGCCGAGTGTGCTACCTGAACGCGTTCCTGTCCTGATTTATGGGTGTGTTTGTATTGCTCATATCATAAATCTTCTCCTCTAGGACACTTCTGTTCTGGTATTTATTGACCAAAGACAATTTGCGTTAAGAATGTTTTGAGATCTTGCCAGATATGCACTAGGGGATATTTGAGAAAACATTCAGTACTCAAGTGAATGAATCTAGGCAAGTGTATGATCTCACTACCCAGATAAACATTTTGCCATAATATTTTAGTACCCTATTTTATTAAGAGAAACCTATGTCTCCATATGCATCTATTTACCATAGAGTCAATTCATTTAGGCCAAATCAAAATAAGTGCTGTAAGAAGATAATTTAGGCTAGCAGTCTCAGGCTGGTGATTACGGCTCAGTGAACAAATCTTCAGGGTCAGATCTTCTTTTGCTAAATCTAGCTCAAGCCTGAGTACTACCCCATATTGAAACAAAATGCCCAAACATGGCCTCTGTACCCTAGTTCTAAATTTCTAAGAATTTTGCTTTGCAATTCTTTTTTACTAATTATTATTAGCAAATCTGAAAATACCTAGAAAGCTTTGATTGAGCTGAGCACTTTGCACTGCTGGGAGCTGTACATCTTTACAGTAAGATGGGTATCCACCAACATAAACGGGCTGTATGACCAGTGGGAGAAATATGTTCGGGAGAAATATGTTCAGGGGAAACTGAGGCATGAGGAGATGACAGGGTGTCTGTGCACGGAAAAAATCAGCTCTGCAGCATCTGGTGGCACAAGAATGCATTTCTTGGTGCCTGTCCCATGACGTAGCCTTCATAAGATGTCCCCGCCTGGGACAGCAGCGCTGGGAGCGCAGATCCACCCTCTGTGGGGCTTTCCGTGGCTCAACTGGGGCCAAAGTCAACCTTTCCACTGGCATGGGGCACAATTCCTTCAGAGGGCAGAGGGAGAGGGTAGGGATTTCCCCACGGTGTTTTCTCTCCCTGCCTGCCCATCCCTGTGCAAGGCAGGGTGATAGCACCCACGCTGGAGCTGGGAGATGCTCCCGTTTTTGGAGGAGCTCTGCCCGCCAGTCACTCCCGGCTGGGAAGCGTTGTGGGAAGCTCTCAGTCCCTCCTGACGAATCCATTTCACATTACAAGAAACATTTAGAGATTCATTTGGCCAAAGAGAGAAAGCAAGACCGAGCATGAATCTCTATCCTACTGGTTAGGGCACTCACCTGGAAGGGAGGAGACCCGGGCTCCAGTCTCTTGTTTCAATGAGTGTTTATGTGGTTTATATTAAAGAGCCATTGGATAAAATACTTAAATAGTCATTAGATCAGGGATGGCAGCCTGGGTCTGCCCCCTCCCCTTCCAGGTGAGGGCCCCAAACCACCAGAGAGTCATGCTCGGTCTTGCTGTCTCCCTATCTCCTTATCTCTCTCTAATGAATCTGTAATTATTTGATGCAAAATGGAACAGCTTCCACAGCGAAGATGGGGAAAAACACCCCTCCCTCACTGCCTTTCCCCTGTTTTAGGAGAGGTGGGTTCAAAGGCTCTCGGGCAGAGCAGGAAACTCAGCCGTGGTCTCCCAGTCCCGAGCTGAGGGTTCACAGCAAGAGTGGTGGCACTGCTCCTCTGGCGGCTGTGCGGGCTCCGAGATCACCCGGGAGGCTGAGCCCCTAAGGGGACCACACACAAAATAATACCTCATCTGTAGATCCCCATCCAGCCAGGTATGAATTAGGTGCTGAGCTACCCGGCGCTGAGACACTTGGTGGCGTGCCCAGCAGCAGAGCTGGAGGCGCTGGGGGATCTCCCTGTCCGGACGTGAGGAGCGTCGGGGAGGTGGCAGGCGAGCAGGGGCTGGAAGGGGTCTCTGCTGGGATGCAGGGCCCCCCCCCATCCTTGCTTGAATGTAGCCCCAGGTCACCCGCCAGAGACCACACAGGGAGGCTGGGGAGGAGCGAGACCTGAACAGCCATCTCCTGAGGCACAGCCCCGGCCCTGACAGCAGCCACCTCTCTGCTCTCAAGCACTCCTGTGCAATTTCTCGAGAAAGGAAAAAAAAAAAAGTCTGTAGCGAGGGTGGACAAGGCAGACTGTTCATCACCCAGAAAGATCGCAGCTAACAGCCACTGCCATTTCCAGTGGATACGTGTAATTAGCAAAGCGTTCAGTAGACAGTCCTGAATGAAAAGCACAAATAAAGCTGGCGAGTTCCAGGTGGAACGATTTAGTTATCTTTCCAGAGGAAAACAATGTGTCTGTGTGTAACCTTTTAACTTTTTTTCTCTTTCCTCCTCTCACTCTTATACTGGATAATTATTTATTTTGTAGCTTAATTAGCTAATTATGCATGTGTTATGGTGCTTTTAAGCAGGAAGTCACTTTGTTTAGTTGTTGGTGGCATGTGGCTTTTGTTCAGCTTCTGTGATGTCAGTTTATAACATAATCATCTTTACTTGCAGTGGTCTGAGGTGATGAAGTCTCTTCCCAATGCTAATATTTTAATTATCAGAGTAAAGTTTGAAAAAGGGCAGTGACTGGCAGGGAAGAGCTTCACATGGGTAGCGGGTAACAGATAAGTTTGCACAAGTCCTCGGCTGCCTGTCTGCGAGGCACAGTCGCACTGCTTCCCTTTAGAAGAAGGTGTTTTGAGGCTTTCCAGACCATGCACTAAAAGACACTGGCACGAGCTCACCAAATGCACCCAGGAGTTTCTTTTCTGGCTATCACTGTGCTTGCAGAAGCATAAAGGGACTTGAACTGGACCCCCATCCCATCAGCTCAACAACTAAGGGGATTAGGTAGAACTGGTGTATAGGAAGCAAATGTAAAGGGGACATGTAGCAGGGAGCCGAGGGAGGTTATCTTGCTGCCTGCTACAGCTTCACATGACAGTGCGAGTTTCACACAAGCACCAGCTCCTTGTATGTGCAGGCCAGGTGGACAAGGTCATTGCAAGGGTTAGCGGCTCCATTTCTTACCCAACACCCAGCCACGAAAGCAACTACAGCACGTATGGGTGATTCTCCCCCACAGCTGCCCGTTTCTCCAGTTTGTCTGATTCAGATATCCAGCATGGTGCCCTGTGCCAGCTCCAAACCCTGACAAATGCCTCTCGTTTGCATGCGGTTGTCAGACGTAATGTATGCAGCCACGGACCTGCAGTAACATTTATTCCTTCTTCTACTGAAAAGATGAGTAAGGCTCTTAGGCTCATTTCCCCAGTGGCAAACTTCAGCTATCTCAGTTAGGAAACTGGTCTCCCTCAATTCCTTATCTAGTCAGCTGAGCTGCTCAAGAGGACTATTCGGGGCACGTGAATTAGTTTCTCCTGAGATTTACCCTTTAAAGAGCCTCTCTCATGCAGGAACACTACAGCTACTAGCTTATGATACCCGTAATGGTGTTTTAAACCCTTTTTTATATTCACAGATTAATACTCTACACATTTCTATACGTTCACATATTAAGAAATAAACTTCCCTATGAATCTATTAATTTGTCCACCAGAAACTGTGCTTACTACCTGATGAATGCAGAAGGAAAAAGGTATAGCCTTTGAATAAGTCCCTTAGAAACCATAACATGTACCACAGTTCCTACATGATCGGCTTTGAGACTGAAATGTTGCTCTATGTTTTTAAGCTCACTGTCAGTTTTATGATTTAAAGGCATTTTTTTCTGCCTCTTTCCCACCCTCCCATTCACGTATTCTTCACGGTGGTGCCTGTGCAACAACACTCAGTAATAACCCCTTTCCCTAAGGGATCAAGGAAGGAAATTCGACAAGTCACTGCCTCTCCCCTTTCATTTTTTTTTTTGTTTGGTTTGGATGGTCTCTGAAATGGGCTGGAATGCAAATGGAAGATATTTGGCAGGTTGACATTTGTCTGCAAAGCTAGGCACTGAGCCAGAAGCATGGAGCAAGCTGGAGTGGGTTTACATAAAGTGGGAGCAATGGTGCCAGGGCACTCCAATACATTTTCCCCTGAGACTCATAGGCAGCCCACTCAATACTTCATTAAGGGTGAAATCCAGCACTGTTTGAAGAGCCTTAGGAAAGGGCCTGTGCACCAATTAAGTTCTCGAGGCCCCTGCACTGGTCTGAATTCCACCCAAAATAAGAATTGTTAGCTGAGGAAAAGATGCTATTACCCAGATTACAGCCTGCTCTTGTGAGGAAAAGAGACTGTTGGCATATGGTTGGAAGCAGCACAACCCTTCTACACAGCCCTTCATAGCCGCATCCCTGTAGCATGTTTGGTGCAAACAGACTCTTGTCTGTCCATGAAGAACCCTTACACTGTGAAAGAGGCAAGCAAGAGAGCAGGATTCTCCGGGAAGGACCCTAGAATCTGATCTTTCTTAAAATGGGAATACAGGAGTCACTTCCACACTGCCGGGAGGTAACAGGTAGAGTACCCAGGGCTGACTGTTGTGGTGGCTCAGAACAGCATCCCAAAGCCTGTTTTTCAGCCATAGGTATTAGCTTTCCTGAATCTATTTCTGTCTAACTACAGGATGCACACAGGGATGATGGGCACAATATAGCATTTACTACAGACAAGACATGTCTGCTATCCCTTCAGTAGTCTGGAATATAGTTTTCGCTAGAGAAGAAGTTTGCCTAAATTATTCTCTTTTTTATATCTATAAGGCAAGCAGGCATTTAGTAGCTCTCTACTGCAGGAGGAAGTTAGTCTTAGATTGAGGATATCTTTCTATTAACAAGGTCAACACCATTATTTTGTATGGGTTGCATGAAAGCTCATTTGTTTGCATGCAGTGCAGGGAACGCTGCATATTTTAATTTCTAGACAATGGGGTGGCACAATGTCAAAGAGACACAGAGGGACAGGGGGAGCATGGGGAATGCTTGTAATGCCCCAGAGCCTTTTCACAGCAAACCAGTGATAATACAAGCTAATGGTTTCCGTAATATGAACCAGCATAAGGTCAGTTTAAGACTGATCTTTAGCTTCCATCAGAGGGCATCTGCTCCATAAATAAATCTCTTTACATAGTGCATTAGACTGAAATGTAGAGTTGAGTACTGAATGCTGGAAATATGTTTTTCAATTAAAAACCTCTTCACACTACACAGAGATGCCAGAGAAGCTGAGTGCAGGGATAGGGACTTACCAAACAATTTGTGAGATCAACCCATCAATTGAATATTAGCCCCTTGATGCACATGCTTAACTCCCATTAGTGGCACTGGGAGCAACAAGGCTGCACCAATGGAGAGAATCGACCTCGTAGTCTTTACACAAATGCAGACGCTTTCCATTGAAATTAAGGTCCTTTTAAGAATGTAGGGTTAACAAAAATACGGTCTACACAATGCAAGTGAATCAAATGTTTACATTATATAATTGCTTTTGCTTGCTTTGACAAGGAAAATTAGCTCTGTAAAGTGCCAGTTCTAAAATGCATACTTGAATACACTTGATGAGCATAAGATCCCTGCACACCTAAGGCTAGATTGATAAAAAAACTCACATATGCAATTGAGCTAAATTTTTTTTCCTCTTGCAGTTGCTGTCAGGAGCCTGTGAGTTGAGGCGGTAACTCCGTAATTTGCAAAAGTGTCAAATGAAAGCAAATACACGTTAGCGTGTGGGCAGGGTGCATCCAGCGAGAGATTGATTGGAGAAGATAATAGAGGAGGTCTTGCTCCAGGTCAGCAGTTGCATGGTCCTCAATCAGGACTTTGGATTTCAAGGTCAGAAAGGGTTATGGTGATTATCTAAGATACATCGCAGGACTTAGGTCTTTCTCGAATTAAATACTTGAAAAAAACAAAAAAGGCTTTCTTTGATGGGGAACTCACTGGAAATCATAATTACTCTCCCTATCCAAACAACAAACAAACAAATATTCCCTGAAAATGTGTACCATTGAAAGTTTTCATCCAAAATTGTCTGATTTTAAGCATTGTATTTTATTATCACTTGGCCTGCAGAAGTAAAGAACTCTCTCATCATGAGAACTAAATGGGAATTTCTTTCACTATTCTCCATCCAACAGCAGAGGGAGAGAGAGGACACTCATTTGGAAGGTGGGACACCCAAGTTCACATCCCAGTTTTGCCTGAACTGGAGTGAATGGATTTGGGCTACATTCCCACCATAAGCCAGTGGGTCACACTGGGGACTGGAGTCACATTCAACCTGCAACCCACTGTAATTGTGTCAGCTGATAAAGGCATTTCCTGGAGCAGGCTGGAAGATTTTCTACCTGGGTGGTCAGGGAAGTTTGCATAAAACTCCTGTGAAAGCACAGGTGAAGTGGAGAGTGGTAGAATTGCACTCTCCACCACACAGAGTTTTATAAGCAAGTAAAGCCAAGGAGAGGAACTGCAGCCATGAGCAGCTTTAATAGCTTCAGTCCCAAGGCTACGTTTCACAGTGAGGCAGTGGCTTGTTTTCTAGGGCTGCCTACAAACGCTGACACAAATGGCGCAAATTGCAAACAATGAGTGGGAGAAGTGTATGTACAACCTACTGTATTTTCTTCACAGGTTTTGTGTGCGCCTGTTTCCTCCGTGATGTTTTGTGAAAGCTCTCTCCAAGGTGCCACAACCTGAATATTATTTGTAGCTTTATTTGTAATGTATTTCCTCAGAAAGTAACAAAATGGGGAGAAAACGACAACAAAATCTAACAGGTCCCAAAACATCAGGAAACTCTATTATTGTTATGAACCAGAATGCAGGCCCGGACGGAGATCCTTCAAATTTGGGGGGCACACAGAGCCAAACACTGATCTGTGACACCTATGAAAACCCATTGCCCTCAGTGGGATCACACAAATATGTGTAGAGAGACACGATCCGTGGAGGGCTTATTTAAGCAGATGGCTTAATTTTGGGGGTGTACTGTTTGCCTAGCACATCATAACTCTAGCAAAAGAGATTCGTGTCACTTTTCTTATCAAGTTATGACCTGTATTTTCAAATGTGGGTGCTTTCGGTTAGCAGTTAAATAAGTGCCCTGATTTCCAAAGCCACAGAATACATAAGGATGCCTCTGTCTGGTTTTGTTTTTTTTTTTGTTTTTTTTTTTAAGAGTGCTTAAAATGTCACTCAGTTCTGCAGAGATTGATGAATCATCGGGGATCTCAAAGGTCACTTTCTTGACCAAAACAGTTGTTGAAGTTCTATGTTCAGAGCTATTATTAGGAGCAGATAAATGGGGTAGCTTCCCCACTCAACAGTTAGGTTCATGGGGCAACAATGATCTAATATGCTGGTGGAAAGAGGACTGTCTACACCGTTACATCTGCTCCTGCAGAGTCCACACTGTTTTAACTCAACTTTGACTATGTCTCCTAACTTTATTAAAAGGCTTACGGTTATAAAGTAGAGACAAAACCCTGAGAAATAGAATCTAACATCAAAGTTAGCTCGGCTTTGGCCAGTACTTTGGACCAGATGTCCCTTCCAAACTGTGTTTCTCTGTGATTCTAGTTAAACCTTACACAGTGCAGTTATGAAGATGACTTGGGGAAAGTCAGAAATGTTGGCTGAATAATGACACCTCCTGAGCCACCAAGAAACTTAGCAAACCCCAAGCAGACATTTAATTCTGTAAGGCCAAGAAAGGCAACAAAGGGTACTCAAGGCCTCCAGAGAACTATTAATGAAAAAGTGAGATGCAGCAAAGCATTCATAGAGGGTGGTGGGTAAGAAAAGGAGACAGGAATAGCCATCAAGGCATTGCAGTGGTAGCAAAAGCTACTATCAAAGGTAGTATAATAAATTGATCAGGGCAAAATGTACCAAGGCACAATAAGCTGAACTTCAAAGGTATCAGTTGTGTTGGAGCTCTCAGGGTAAAACCTAGCTATTGAGATCACTACACTGTTCAGAAATCAAATTGAAAAAAATCCTGAAACAAGACAAAGAGTAAGGAGTGGTAAGCACCATCTCTCTCTGTAGAAGTGATGGTTCAAGACAGTAAAGGTTGCTGTGTTTCTCCACAGAAGGCCTGAGAGGTACATGAGCTGAGAAGTACCAGCTCTGAAACACAAACCTCCATGCAGCAGAACCAAGGTTGCTAGGTTCTTCTGGATGAAGGTCAGTGCAGTGTGAGCTGGTGCAAGCGCTCGGAGAGGCTCTTTCTTCTCTTGTCCAGAAGTCATGTGGCAATTTAGATTATAAAAAGATACAGAATCAGCATCAAAGAAAAAACCTGGGAAGAGGTATTTGCAATGTGTTCACTGCTCCATATGGTCCCATGAATTTCAAGCTCCCTGCCACGTATTTTACGTTACTTAATGTGACGTCTTTCATAAATGGAAGGCCAAGTCTCATTCACTTTGCTCATGTGAGTTAGAAGGAGCTATTCTGTTTATTAATGCATTAAAAGTTTGGCCTCATAAGTTAGCAAAGAAGCAACAGGTCTGCATTTCGCCTTCTGCAGCCTGCTCTAGAACAACACCAGCTCCAGAACTGATGGTCATTAGTGATGAGGGAGGTGAACCTCACAGTCACATTCTTTCAGAAAGAAAATACAAATGTTTTCCTGTGGGGAAAAAAAACCCCAACAAACAAAACCAAACAAACCCCACCATGAATTAATGATACGAATACTAGGATTTCTACAGTTTTCTGTATTTTACCATTTATGATCATGGGCTATGTTAGCTGTATCTAAGTATGGTATATATTCTACCTTTTTCATATAATTTTATTCCATGGAACACCAATATTAATACAGGTGAAGATTCTCTCAGAGAATCGTATGACCATTAAAGCATTGCATATCAGATTTGTACTATTGAAAGATATGAACTCAACCTTACATTAACCTAGACTTTAACCAAGTCCTAGAAGTCATGGCAGGAATTAGACAGATGTAACCTGACTCCTCTTTACTTAGATTTCCATGGAAACCACTTTTCATTACTAGACCAGGTCCCAGACTCACTTTCTTTTCCTAAGATACCAAGGTCAAACCACAATTATTGTTTAATCATAAGTACTGTTTTTTATTTTTAAAATTAAAACACAATATTCCCTCTAGTTAAAAAAGTAAGAGAGTGAGATGTTGACTAACAAATATCTATGAGCATTTAATACCTTCAGATCTAATAAAATAATGATAATTTCTGTTAAGCAATGTTATGCATGCTAAGTACCATTACTGATCCAGTCCATGTTGAGACAGCTGACATGTCACAATTATTTCTATATCTAAGCATATTTGAAATTTAAACTCAGAAGAATTGGAAATATTAAGCATGCATAATCAAGGTTTAAATGTACCAGGCATAAGTGGTGGAAGCATATTTTTCCTCTCCCAGCACTCCTGCAATATTCTTAAATAAATCTTTTACTAGATATATCTGCTTGGCATAGAATTGATGAATAAAGTCCTGAACACATTTGATTCACAGATACATTTCAGTACTTTTCCCCTACAGGTAAGTACTGTTTGTGTCCCTCTTGTCAAAAAATATTGCTATAATATGTATCACTAAATTCAATATTTCTTTTTTTGTCCTGGTTCAAAACCTGTTGAGATCTGCCTTCAGAAAGAAGTAACTCAGTGACAAATCTAAATAGGTTTGGTCTACTATTTTCTGAAGAAACAGTTAGAAGTTCAATTAAACATACTGCAATCAAAGAGAGAAGGTGTCAACTCTTGTCAAGGACTTGAAGTGGGGATTTTTTTTTGTTTGCTGCTTTTTCTCTTTACTAAGATTCTAACTTTCAGAGGCATCCGATTTTTAAAGTGAGACTTTTTCTTTGCCAAATTAAAAAAAAAACAAAACACCAGGGAGGGGCAGGATTCTCAATGGGCATAAATTATCAAAGTTGATTTAAAGTTGATGGAGGAAAGTTCATTTATATCAACTGAGAATCTGACCCAAGCTGCATATACTTTAGCTGGGAAACATACATGATTTTACAAATTATTCAGTCTTATATCTAATGTTTTTCATGATTAACAGAGTTGTCTCATATAGTAGATGCTGCTGTTTTTCTTGTTGAAGAATATAGTGGTTAAAGTCATCACAAGGGAAAAACCAATATCTTGATATAAAGGAGTTCACTTTATTTCCTTCATGGCTATTAAAGAATCCAACAGTGATAAGGTATTTGGAAACCACACAGTCCAAATAATATTAATATGCAGAGGTGGGAAATGAACATCAGGTTACTCAAAATCAACACTGTCCAGGCAGAAACTTGCATCTCACAAAATAAATTACTTGTAAAACTAAATGTCTATATGAAATATTAAAGTTTAAAACCATTCTGTATTACCCATTTTAAATACAGTCACCCAACTTATGCTGCTTCTTCTCCAACCATATCTGAAAGTGAGCAGGCACACTGCATCAATCAAAAGAAGACTGCAGTGAGAAAAATAATCCCCCATCAAAGCAAAATACATAAATACATAAATAAGGCCAGCGTTACATAAAATATCAGCAGTACTGAAAAGTATTTAAATGAGCGTTTAAAAACTTAGGGGTATTTTTCTCTCCCTCCTTCTGCTTCCCCCCACCCCCCCCAGCCTGGGCTTGTTTTATTTGGCACTTAAAGAGTCTGGTTTATTAGGCAAATATTTATGAACTTGACTTTAACCAAAATCCTGTTCACAGCTGCACCTGAGAGTTACTCCAGCCTTGGATTGGAGCAACTCTCGGGGATCAGCAAATTGTTTGCACAGCCACGGAGGGGGAATTAAAAATCTTGTTGAATCAGGATTAGCAGTCCGCACGAGGAGGAGGAGGAGAGCTCATTTCCATAAGCTCTTCATCTCCCAGGCTGCTTCTCAACTCTCTGTGGCCTGCAGACATGTGTGACCCAAAAAGGGAAAAAAAAAAAAATAAAATGTGTATGAGTGAGCGAGAGGGAAAAAAGAAAATAAAGAAGAAGGGGCTTTTGCAACGACTGTATCATTGCTTTTTCTGCTGGGCAGGGTCTGAGCCAGCCTTCTTGCCCTTTCAGACGGACTCACATGACCTCCCATGCTTGGAAGTGCATAACAGTGTCAAGACAAATCCCAACAGTATGGCTAAACCTTTGTTCCTGCCTCAAGCAGTGTTGCCAAGCAGGTTAAACTTTGTGGGGCCATGTTTATTTCTGCCCTCTGATTCATGGTAGAAGAGCTGCGTATGGCGTGTGAAGTCCCACATCTCCCACATCTGTTGAGCCGCCTACCTATCTATGCCTCCCAAAGTCTGGGCAGGAGCATGCTCTCTGATCATTTGGGATCCATTAGCTGCTTGCCATTTGCATGCACATCAACAGTGTTTAAATGCCAAACAAAGTACACAACTGTAGCATGCATGGGTGCCTTCCATACCAGATGAATGGATAAAGCTGGCTGAGGTTAACAGCAAGGAAATCTTTAAATAACATTAGTCTTACTTTGAAACTATGCAATAACTTACAGCTGCCCTAAATTTGGTGGACTGTGAACTCTCCTGCACGCCCATGAAAAGAGGTTTCAAAGCAGCTGCAGCTGAAAAAGAGCTACCAGGGTAGGGATGTGAACTTCGCTTCCTCACTAAGAACAAAAGCACATGGTCCCTTACTGAATAGAGAGAAAAATACACGTCCCCAACTCTGTCCAAACAGAGTGTTCAATAACAACCTGACATTGGAATTGTTATTGAGCCTCCATCACCCATTCAAGTTCCTTCATGACCACGGCCATCACTGGCACAACGTTCTCTCTTGAATGCAACCAGGATGGTTGAAGCATACCAAGTTTATTTTTAAACAAATCAAACCACAGCCAAATGAAAATATACATATCTAAAGTCTATTGATTATGAAAAAAAGAGGTAGTATGTAGCAAAGATAAGCATAGCAGAATCAGACTCAAAATGACTGTGGATATGTGCGTGAAGCCAGACAAAAGCAAACCTTGCTTTATACATTGAGATTTTTCTTGTGTTTGTACTTGCTGTCCCGGGAGAGCCAAGTGAACAACTCTTTCAGCATTAATTGGGGGTTATATAGCTAAATCTCTACTATACTGTATGCCCCAGACCATATCCTTCTCTGTAATAGTTCATCCATCAGCGGGTCTTCTAACGGATGCAATTAAGTAGAATCAGAAGTAGAAATCAATTTGTGAAGTGCTCAAAAGAAGAGAAAAATCACACATGTCCCAGCTATGTGGTCACTTCAATCAACCATCCTTTTAAGAAGCTGCATCAGAGACTTAAGCTAAAGTTTGAACAGCTCAGGTTAGTTGACTTTGGCAGTCTCATTCTTATTCACTAGAGTAGCTTGAAATCTTTGAATGAAAAATGTGTGTGCAAATTTGGCCCATTTTCAAAACTTGATTTTTTTAATACTGCTAAAGCACGTTAATGTACTTATGATTTGACAGACAACTTTTCCTTTTTTTTTTTTTTTTTTATTGGTGAAAGCTTTTCTTTCCTTTCTGCTGCCCTGGAGAAGCTGCTTTTTCTTGTTCCTAAATTGCTCATTTGAAGTGATCTTTTCCATCACCCAGTCCCTGCTGCTTCCAACACTTACACATTTGAAGTCCATCGGAAGGTCTTGGGGATGACTGCGTGCCATTTTAAGCACTTCTGCAATCTTCCTGCTCCTAGAATGCTTCAGAGGCTGAAGAGACCCTTAAAATCACTTAGGCAACCCTCAGCACCTTCTAAATTGCAACTGCACGTCCAGGCTATCACGCAGGTCACTGTGGCTCTGTTACACTTACCAAAGCTACAACCCTCCTAGGAACAGCCTGAATTTGGGTACTCCCATGTTTGCTATCCCAAATATGATGGCTCTTACTGGCAGGAGACATTGACACCCTTCCAGAAGGTCCCCAGGCCATTTTTTCCTGCCCAGCGCTGATTGCTTTGTGGCTGTTGAACCAGCCATGAATCTTATGGGCCTTTGTCCACAAAAGAGTGCTAACATGAAGGGCATATCCCAGATATCCTCACCCAGGACGCTGCTGCCAATCTTCCCACACTACATGTTGCAGGCCTACTTCTTTCCACTGTTGCAGCATCTGCTATACCCAAATCCAACCAGGAATCTTTTAAGATTGACTTCTATCATTTCTCCGGTAGGAAATTCTGAGTTTTATTTCCCCTTTACACTGTTCTGACCTTTGTGCAGGTATCATTATGTCCTTTCACTTGGCATAAAGTACCTGGACTAAAGGAGAGATTGTTTTCTCTTTTTTGGTACTGTCCTTCACATCCCAAATCTCTAATTTCCTTCTGAAATCTCAGCTCTTTAAACCTCCTAACTAACAACAGGCAACATTCCCTCACCGCCACCTCTACCACACCATCCCTTCAGTCCTTTGTCTGTCCTTCACAGTGAGAAGAGAAATGGACATTGCTTCTTCCCCCCTTGCACTGCAGAGAAACCTGAGTTTCCAGCTCTCGTTTGCCTGATGCTGTTCAGGGAACATCCACAAACGTGGTTCACCCCTTCTCCAGCCTGCACCATCGCTGTTCTTCTGACCCGGGCAGCCATGGGACAGTGGCTGAGATTTGGTGTCTATCAGGGAGCGCACTGAACCCTAAAAGCCAATGAACCCAAAAGATTTTCATGCGGTCCGTATTGTTTTCTTGTCAGTGGTGCCAAGGTGACACTGAGGTTGCTCTCGCAGTCATACCTAAAATAGATAAATTGATAGATAATGCAGAGTGGGCAACATGCACTTCCCAGAGATGTCTGCAGTACATTTTTGCAGATGTTTTTGCTCCTGTTGTCTTTAGGACTGGTGCGGTGGCACATTACATTAGTGCAAACTGGTGCTGATGCTCAGAGGCTGTGCCCACTCTGTCAGGATTCAAAATATTACCACAATCTGCAAGTAAGCAATAAGATATGACAAGGAGTGTGATACTGTAACATAACAATGTACCTCGAGGGACACCTGTGAGGGAGGAGGTGAAACGGAGTGTATTCAGCTGCCCAAGGTGTGATTTTTATCTCAAACCATAATGTAATAAGATGTGATAATAAAAAGACACAGGACTGAAGCAAACCATGTCTTTTTTAGAATGTCAACCTGGTTATGTGGTACGCTGTAAGAAATGTTATGCGGTCTCCTGCTTTCTAAATAGAATTCTTATAAAATTACCTGACGTAATTTACATCAATATGTTTCTTTAAAAAAATATAATCCATTAGCCATGGTAGCCCTAGATTATAATTTCCTCATGTGGATTCTGCTCCAAGAATGCCTTATGCATCCAATACTGTTTTGCCGATATCAAAAAACCTGGTAGAAATGGGTTCAATCTTTTGTCTCATTTTAAATATCAGGGGTTTTAGAAGCACCACAAGAGAAATATAATACACAATCAGTTCTCTCCTTTCCTAACAACCCCCCTCCTTCCCTAATGCTATTTCACAAGTGTGTTCCTAACACAGACACTTCGCAAGCCTCAAATCCTCTCGTACAATAAAAAATTTCAACTCACTTAAGCAAAACTGAAACACAGTAGCTTACAAACTCTGTGGGGATAATTTCAAGGGAAAGCGTGCTCCATAATTTTATGTTTTTGTGCACCCACAATATAAACAATAGATATAAAATAATTTTAAAATATGGCAGGCTCAAAAGATGCTCTCAGAAGATTTGAAGGGTAGAAAGCTCATTCTGATCTGTTACCAAGTAACCTCGGTTCTCAGTGACTTCAGTCTCAGAAGAGATATCATGTTATTACATGTTCAGGTCACTAAAGATGAAATACCTTGAACAGCAGACGATGGCTCCTGCTATCAGAGCTCTTCTAAGAAATCTCAGAGCCCTGTTTATTTTCAAATTTTAATTCAAGATTCGGCAGTATAATCCCATAGTAATTTAGTAAAAATGTTTGAATCAAATAAATAAGCATGATATGGACATTGATACAAATGTTTCTAGAGAATAAGCAATATGGACATTTTATGGATATTTTTGGTGGGTTGTATAAACCTATAGGCCTTTCTTTGTGTTTTACCAATACAGCAAGCTTCACATTTTGTCTTCCCCAAAACATTCCGTTGATTGCATCTCATTAAAAGAGGAGAAGACTCAATGATCTGGACAAATTCAGTCCAGTCACCACCAAATGGGAGGAGGGAAAAAAAAAAATGCAAGAAGTCTAATTGTTGTATAGAAAATAACTACTGTAGGCCTTGTTATGATTAGATGCGGTACTTATTTAAGTACTGAGATCCCTTTGAGATGAAACATCTCAGCTCCGCAAGTATCCTCCTTCTGTTACTGGCCATGCCTGAAGCCATTCTTTAAGCACATGCCCACGAACAGTTGAGTCCCATTGACTTCAGTGGGAGCACCCACAGCCACGAGGCTTATGATGGAGTCTTGCATTGGGGTTGCTGTTGTTTCTGTTCACCAGTATTTTATATCTCTGGCCTGCCAATTTTAGCTTATGATTGACTCTTCAGCTCAGCAGGAGAGGATCTACCGGCCTTATTGGTGCCCTTCACAAATTTCCACATGCATTCCTCTCCTTGCTCTCTGGCCCAGGTAAGTCTCCATGTACCTGTACAAAGCAAACCTTAATTTCGTCTTCCCCTCGCAAGGAATCAATTACCACAAGTTCAGCAAAGCAGGCCTATATTGGTGCTCAGATGGGAGAGCCACTTGGGGAAAAGAGCCAGTTTGTGCCTTAGTGAATGGTACCGTCACTTCAAGTCAGTAACAAAGTTGTGTTTCTGCCGGGCATTTGGCGTTGACTGTGCTATAGGAAATGTCAAAAGGAGAAATAAAACTAAGTTTTTTGGCTATTTGCCTCCATTAAAGACCTCATAGTAATTTTCACAATAGCATCCCCAGTGTTATGCCTGATTTCAAATTGGGATAATTGCATTCTGCCTACCTGAATTTCTGTTCTGGAGTTCAGCTGGATAGACTAACCCTTTTTTGCTGCCAGAATTCAAATGTGTTTTAGGGATGCAATCCGCTTTTAAATGTCTGTTGTTCTGCTCTGCAGAGAGAGGCTCACAGCAAATCAGATACTGCAACGGTTAATATTAGAACAATACATATAAATAAATAAAGGAATTTCAGGAGTGGTTGAAGTGATTCCTGTACACACGCACACACACAAGCACATGACCCTTCAAGACGAGAGGCAGTATATGAGACACTACGTTGTAAGACATTGCAATGTTATTATGCTTTGTATGAAGGATGCTATATAAAATATTAATGTATTTCATTAAAATGACTCTTAATGTCAATATGTAGTGTGACTGTGCCATGATTTCTTATGTTAGAAGGTGCTTTGCTAGAAGTTATAACTTTACATTATTCAACCACAATAGTCTCTGTAGTAAATGTATTGCCTCTGTTATCAACTTACTTATGCCCCATGAAAAACCATTGCTATGGTGATGAGTATTTTACGGTACAGTATTCGCCTAATTATAAAACTGTTCTCTAACAACGCTAACGTTATTTTCAACAGCAAAATCCATTTTCCAAATTAAAATATATGCAAATAATTGAGCCATAACCCTCAACAGACAGTATTTTTGATTGATAATTATTTCTATGTATTAAAAATGTTAGAGATAAATGTAAAAGTTATTGCAATGGGTGTTTAAGAGGGCTTATTTTTATAACTCTAAGGCAATGTATACCTTTGTTATTTGCTGATGGACTGTATGCTGTTAAAGTGGAAAAGTTACAATGGAAATAAAATTATTCTATTTGTACATGAAGCATAACATCATGCAAAAGAAAAATGCAAGGCCTGGGTTTATTAAGTATTTATTTGTAAATAGCATCATCCCTCGAAAAATGACACATTTAGTTCTCTGACTTTATTGCCACTTCCACGGAGCTCAATGTTTTTCTTCAAATCATTGTGATTATTATACTGGGTCTGAGAATTTGACACCCGCTGTTTCAAAACTTGATCACAAATGTTTCAGGATATATATCAGATAGATAGTGCAGAAGAGAGGAAAAAGACACAGACTTCAATAATGTAGGAAGATTAAAAAAAAAAAAAAAGAAAACGAAAAAAAATGTTCTTCACAGTAAATAAAATCAGTCAAAACAGTTATCTAGAATCTGGAGAGAACATGTTAGGTGCATTTAAATTAGTATCATGAAATTTATAATGGAATGCTAAACAGAAGGAAAAAAAAAAAGCCCTACTAGCAGAGGAAATAATATTGGTTGAATCCCGTAACAAAACTGTGTGTAGGAAAACAACAGGACTAACAGTGATACGGCTGATAGTGAGATGGTTAAACACACAATACCAGAAATGCTCAAATGAAAAAGAATGGAACATCATTAGATAATAATGGGTAAGAACAATGTATGTAATGCCGTACTTTAATTTTTATTCATTATTTAAGTGGGAAAAAGACAGTTTATCTGATATAGTTTAATATCTACTGTGTTACAATGAACATGACAGAGATATTTAAAGTTATCTGGAAGTCTCTATCTTTTATTCGTCTTCCTCTTAGTTTCTCCTTCTTTTCTTCTTATTTATAAATTAATGGCTTAATATTTGTACCATTAACTTTGTACAGTATTTTTGAGATGCTTGTTTATAATGGAAGAAGCTTCAATACATAAAATAATGGAGAGTATTGTACTGATGATTATTCAAATAGCATCATCCATTAATAGCCTGTGCTTCCTGTAGGTTAAGCAGGGTTTCAGTTTGATAAAGTATTTAGATGTAATCTTAACTTTAGGCATGTGCTGAAGTCTGTCTGCAGTCATCTAAATATTTAGGCATATGCTTCAATTGGAATGAAGTACATACGTAGGGTTAAACAGATGCTTTGCTGAGGCACAGATCCTAAAACTGTGAGCCTGATCCTTGATCTATTGAAGGCTTTCAACTCTGCTGGATGTTAGTGCTTTTATTATGTGTAAAGCTGTCCAGGGAGGATGAGATACTGACCCTAAAATGAATAACAGTACATTCAGCCAATGTTTTTGCTCGTGTCTGCTTTGAATAGAGATGGAATAAAATTAATGTCTGAAATCTGCCATATTTGGGAAAAGAAGCAAAGAAGGTCAAAACTGGGGGGCCTGCATTTGGATGTAGTACCAGTTTCTGTCTTTTGTCTGAAGGTTATTGATGTCAGTTTACTACAGGTAAGAGCTGATTCCAGATTGCTTTGTTTTCTATTTACTCAGGGTTTTTTTTCAATGTGTTGTATTTCTGCAGCACAAATACTGGTGCTTGCATCATTACTTTAGGAAAACAGAAATAGAAGGGAACTCCTGTATAATCAGGTCCATTCTACAGCTAATGGAGGCAACCAGCTTATATAATGATGTTAATAAATTTATCAAACTCTTTGTTTAAACCCATTAGATTTTTTTTTCCTTCATTGCTCCTGTTTGAAAACTGCTCCAGAACTTCAGTCCTCCGCTAGTTATGAATCTTCTCATTTCTGTCACAGATGTGTTTACAGCCAGTTTATACCCATTTGATCTTTTGCCAACATTGTCTTGGATTTTAACCCTTGTCTAGCTGAAGAAACGCAGTAAAAAAAAAAGAATTAAAGGAGAAGAGGGGATTACACTTTTGAAAATCTGTTATACTGTCACTGTTAAAATTTAGGAAATAGAAAATACTCCCTCATCCTGACTTTTGAGCACATTTAGTCACTTTCAGTAGGATCCATCAAAATCTAAAGCAAACATAGTCTACCTTTCACAAAAAGGTAAGGTACCTTTTACCTTACTGATCAGATTTTTAAGTCTGGACCCTCCTGAATAAGAAAACACAGAAGAATCTACTCCTAGAATTAATCACACCTAAACCAAGAGGTAACTTTCTAATCTTCTTTCTAGCCCTGCTTAACAGTTATTTTGAAAAGCCGCTGGTCAAATCACCCCTCTCTGGGAGTACACTTTGTTTCTCACAGTCAGAAAACTCAGGAAACTAGCTTCCAAAATCTTCAAGGTTTCTGGATTGCACCAGTTTAAGGCTATTTAAACAAAAGCCATTGTTCTGTGAGGGCAAACACTGTTTTCCTCCTATCATTGAACTGGTCATGTAACAGGGTTTTCCCAGCAAAAATGAGGTTTGGGTTTTTTTGCAGAGTTTTTTGGGTTCTTCTTTGTTTTAAGGAAAGTAATACAAACAACTTCCTCTCCTTGCTATAGGCGCTATACCATTCATTGGTCCTGTCCCAAGCCTGTGGAGCTCTTCTGCCATTTATAACCTTGGCAGAGGATTCACAAAAAACAAGTACAGCCCCTGGTAGAAGAGGAAATATTTTCCAAGAGGTGTCTGCTGCATTCTTTCGAAGAGACGGAACAGGCTACCTACATATGATCATCTCTCTTTTGGTTACAGAAACATACGTATATACTTACAGATATAGATGATTTTCAACGCACCGCAACATTTAGTAATCTCCAATTTTTGTTTAAGACAATGAACACATATAACGAGTTTTCAAGGTATGCAAAGCAATAAAGTGTTGTAAACATCTCCTTTAATTATAACTCACATTTATAGGATTTGATTTAAAATACTTGACTCTGGTACTTTGAATACTTTGGAAAAAAGAAATAAATAGAAAGCCTTAAAGTGTGTGAATGTTGAAGGCAGAGAATGATGTTAAAACTAGAGTATCTGCACTTCGCTTGTCCTTTTCCAAAATAAATAAGGTCATGGAAAAAAATAATGCCACAAGGCAGCTTGAGACACTCACTAGGAACTCAGCTTTCTTGGACCACCAATACCATTGTTTCCTGTAAGTGAAGATTTTGTGTTGGAAACACTTGTATCCAACTTTGTTAGAGTAAAGACTGTAGGAAGACATAAATTTTCTAAATGTTTAAAGCCCCTGATAGGACACTGCCAATCTCTAAGGAAATCTTCAAGATAACTAAGCTTGCCACCCTGAACTTTTACCTTGCTTTTCAGGCTGGCAATAAATCCTGTAAAGTTAGTTCTACTTTCAAAGCCTAAGAAAAGGAATAAAAATATCCCATAAATAAGAATTAAAAATGCCAGTGCCCAATCCTATTGATTTCATTTAGAGTTGAGGGCACTCAGCACCTTGCAGGAGGCTCTTTCAACATCAGATGATCAGGCCCTTGTGCAGAAGGAAATCTTTCATTGATTGCTCTCAACTATAAATGGTGTCATTTCAGAGGAAGCAGCGCAGAATGTCAAATGTGTTACACTTTAGGCCCACTCCTGCAAAGATTTATGCACAGGGGAGCATTTCCACAGGTGAGCCGATCTGGTGGGGTCTGGAGCTGCTCTGCGGGGAGGCAGGAGCCACTCTCCCCCGCCTGCCTGTGCAGAGCTCTACTGCCAACAGGCAGATGTTCTCCACTCCCTCAGTTTCCACCATGAGCCACTTCGAAGGCACGTGAACCGGGTGCACAGATTTACTCCCTTACAGGCGCTCCCAGAAATGCTTCCTCTCCCTCTCTTTCTAAGTCATTTCATACACTTTATTTCCTTTTAGTAGCATGAACTTTCCAGTACGCCCAGCACCTGTCCCTTTAATATAGCGCACAGGGTTCTTTCCCTCCATACTGTACATTATCCTCATTAACACATATCAGTCAAAAGCACTGTTAATTAAACTGGCAAGATGATTACACACGCCTCCATGTGCCCCCTCAGAGCATCCGCTTGCCAAGATTTTTTCCTCCCTCATCTAAAGTGGGTGGAGAAGGCCCTGAGTAAACCAGAATTTAATGCTTAAAAAATATCCCAGTGCATTGTTCTCTTGGAGCAAAATGGCTTACACATCATCACCACTGTCCCGAATAAATAAATGCAACACTGACACCAGTCTGTAAAACTAACACATGCATACTTGATCTGTACGGGCACTGCATAAAATGGCATTTCCTTTCAAAGCTTCTCTCCAGAAAGAAGACTCAATACACTGACCTTGAAGTCCGGACTAATGAGGATGTCATAAAGAATTGATTAAAGCTGGGCAAAACCCAACAGGTTAGGGCAGCTGGGGTGTTTAATTTTCTTTTTTGTTTTTTTTGTTGTTTTTTTTTTCCTGTAAAAATCTGAATGTTTTCCCAGATTTTCTATTCACTTCCACTTGTTTGTGACATTTTTGCAAGGAAATTCATTGGCTTCCAGCAAACATTTCCACGGCATTTCAAAAGTTATAACTATTTTTGCCATATTGCCACAAAACTCTTAAGAGAGTTTGCAATTCTGTAATGTGTTTTGGATCAAGCTCTCTTCAAGAATACTATTAGAATGACAGGGCTGGAGGGTACCGTAGTGGAGTATAAATAAAGGCAGGCAGTAGTGATCCCTGAAGCAAAGATAATGTACTCTTCTAGTACACATATGCAGGCTTGATAGCTGCAACATAAGCCATCCAACCATCCTGCTAGCAGAATACAGTTCTAAGAAGATGTAAGAAAATAGTGTCTTGCAAGGAAGGAGATGAATTTGCAGAAATCCATCATTGAGACTAAAAATGTTTACTCCATAACAGAACATGAGCACCTAAACTCCTGGGAAGTGGGACTGGTATTCAGCTGACTGCTAATAGCCTGTTCTCCAGCACAGATGCCCTTCAACGCTGAAGAGACAAATTAGGTTTAGATCAAGACCGTAAAGCATCTTTCTTATCCCATGAGAATTTTTTACCTGCTTTTTTTCCCTTCCTGTATCAGAACAAGTCAAAATTTTGAACATGTTTGTGAACTGATGAAAAATTAGGGGAAAGGAAAGCATGAGTGAGAAATCTGGGATTTGCTGAAATGATTTTGCATTGATTTGTACCAAACTGTCTCTTGGAAGCTGAAAGGTGATTTCAATGTAAATAAATGCTTTCATCTGAAAAATAAAAAAAAATTCCTTTAAAATTAGTAAATTCACAAGAATTAGTTTTTTCAACAAATATTTCCTAGTATGACTAGCCCATAGTTTCCAGTAGAAATAGTCATGAAAATTCTTGACCTGTTGTCGTGGGAATATTGGTATCTGTTTTGAGAATATTAGACCCGCTTTGACAGAAAGGAAAATAGACACTCCCTATAAAGTTTTTCAACCTGACCATATATAGGTCAGTGAATATTCACTTCTCTTTGAACTTCAGACACCTTTGGCTGAAGAGAAGACGACTCTCCTCATGTGACATAAACCAGTTTTCCCATCAGTAGTCTCAACATACACAGCCTGGAGGGGTAGCGTTCTACATGGTGTCTCAAATACTAACTGAAATACCTGTGTATCCGATGTTGTACCGTGATAGAAGTTCAGCTACTGTAAATAACTGACTATCAACTGAAAATGGAAAATTGTCATTAAAAATGAACTTTAATGTCTACTTCAATGCATTATTAAAATACAATTGTTAATTTACTTTCTAAAAAATTGAATTCTGATAATTTAGTTTTGCATTTGGTCATCAGCACTATTTGCTAGCTATGTTCCAAGCTCTGAACTTCAGCTATATTTGAGTAATCCAGTCTAGGGAGGAGAAGGGAGGATGTTATCTGTGATGTGGTCTTTCAAAACCTGTGTGTGTCCACAAAAACATACGTGTGCACTCACACAAAAGTTTTGAAAGACCTCATCATATGTGAAGAAGATAATGGAAAACTTCTCACAAGATAGATTACACCTTTGCATCAGTACAAAATTTACATATTGGTTTTTTCTACTTCTTTAAATCTAGATGCCTGGCTCAAAGGCTCAGTTGTACTGGGCACACCTTCTCGAAGTGACCTTGGGTTATTTTTGGAGTGCAGGCAGAGTTCACTAACCATCACTTCCAGTATTGTCCTTGAAGTCCCAGTCTTCACAATTTCAGCCTATTTGCAAGCAGTGAGCATCCACTGCAA
Source organism: Rissa tridactyla (assembly GCF_028500815.1). NCBI lineage: Eukaryota > Metazoa > Chordata > Aves > Charadriiformes > Laridae > Rissa > Rissa tridactyla. The sequence continues at coordinate 57,593,120 of NC_071469.1, forward strand.
GCACTGCTGGACCCAATTCCATCCCCTTTGAAGTCAATAGTAATTTTGACATTGAGTTCAATAGACACCTATAATAGAAGGTGGCCTGATGTTGCAGTTTAGTTAGTGCTGCCATTTGTTATACAATCTGGGCTAAAATTCACAACTTGAACCTCCCCCTTGTCCTATATTATCTCTCCACATGAGTTCTAAAAAATTTGAATGTTACATTTATTTCTCTGTGGACTATTGTGGATCTGTACAATTGGCAGGAAAGCATATAGATGTCACTAGCATCACCTTTTTTTATGACCATGAGGAAGGTAACTTTTTTCTTTGTAGTTAGAGAAAGCAATATGCTAAAAAAATTAAAGACCTATTTTGATGAAGCATCTTTATGCTATCTGTCTTGTAAAAAAGGGATCAATTGTGGTCCCGTATGACAAGTAGAAAATTCATCTCACTGAGGACAACCTCAACTTGGGTGAACACTGATAGAAGTGAGACAACAAATAATGAGTACACTGAGAGTAGAGAGGAGCTGACTTCTGCATCACAAACCCTCCTTAGGCTTAATGTCTCTGTTGTACAACAACCAGCAGCATAAGAAAAAGGTGACACAGTGCTCACACCATTGGGAGATTCAAACTCATGCAAACAAGTGCAACTCTCTTTTCTATGACTCTTTTTTTATATCATATGTGCCAAATACCCCGACATCAATTTTTTGACCCAAGCATGCAGAAGAAACCCATCTGATTATCACCGGTAGGTAACTGTTATGTTTGTAGTGATTGTGTTAGACTAGTCAGTGGTCTAGATTGATGTCAATACACCACAGAACATGAGTAGGAAAAACAAGCTAAACTATGTGATGACAGGCCATGGGAAGTAACGGAAACAGTAGGTTTGATATAAACCCAGATCCCACTGGATAAAAGTGATTTAGAGTTCCCTGAAGTATGCTACCAGAGGTATGAGTTTTAGCCTGACCAGTTATTCTTCCTTCAAAATCGACTATAAATACATGTTTACATGCTGACAAAAGCCTCTTAATTTTTCTGAATTACAGCTGGGGAAAAAAAAAGAGGGGGGGGTGAATGTAATAATCCAACCCAACAGGAATATTCCAATGACTTCCAAGTGAAAGCACATTGGAAAGTAGTTTTGGAAGCACGACAGAGTGATATGAAGGGACTTCAGGCATATAGACCATATCTACCATCTGTTAGATTTTCCAATTTTACAGGGCTTGAAAAAGGCACTCGCCCACTTGCAATAATGAGTGAGAAATAGTCTCTGAGGAGTACAGGCATCAGCAGGGTGAACTTTATAAGACTGCGTCTACTTCCTTCAAATGCTCAGAGGCTACTGCTGAAGAAACAGATCAAGTCTAGGTTGGTGGGAAAGACTTCCCACCACTCTAAGTATGAATACCAGCTACTAGTAGAAAATGACTGTGCAAATAAGCCAACAGATGGAGTTCAGTTAAGAATATTCTTTATTCTTTTTTCTGAAGCATCCGGTCCCAGGCGATGTTAAAGACAGGGCACTAGGATTGCTGTGTTACTGCTCTGATTTATTATAGCAGTGTCGTGGTTTAAACCCAGCCAGCAACTAGGACCATGCGGCCACTCGCTCACTCCCTGCCCCCCTGCCAGTATGGTAGGGAGAAGGAGGAGAAAAGGAGGGGAAAAAAACCACCTCATAGGTTGAGATAAAGACATTTTAATACAACAGTAATGGAATAATAATAATAATAATAATAATAATAATAATAAAATAATATACAAAATAAAGTGATGCAACACAGGTTGCTCTCACCTTCCACTGATCAGTTGACCAGCCTGTCCTGAGCAGCAATTACAGATTCCTGCCCCCTGGCCAACCCCCCTTTATATACTGAGCATGAGGTCTATGGTATGGAATATTCCTTTGGCCAGCTCGTGCTGTCTACGTTTCCTCTATGGGAAGCTGAAAAAGTCCTTGAATTAATATAAGCATTATGAAGCAACAACTGAAAAATATGTTTTATCAACATTATTCTCATACTAAATCCAAAGCACAGCAGCTACTAGGAAGAAAATTAACTCTATCCCAGCTGCAACCAGGACAGGTAGTCACTTTACTTGAAGACTTGTTAATATGAGAGTCACTGCAATAACAACTGTCAGGTTCTGAGACACCCAGCAGTGAACAAAATTTTTCTAGAAACCTAGGGACACAGGGTAAGCTGAATTCCTTCATATTCAAAAAGTAATGGGATAGAAGTGCTTTTCTCTCATTTTTAAGCACGTGACAAACTCCTGCAACGTTGGTCATACACGCTAGGTCAGACTTTAGTGACAAAATCGTACCACTCAAAGACAGAAAAATATGTCCATTGTTTGCTTCCCCAAATAATTTTTATTCAGACACTGACGACACAGTGCCAAACTAGAACTGTGTGATACCTTCCCTGTAATAATACTATAGACAGGGAGGGAAAGTATAGACGCCAAAAGATTTCTCATAGAACTGGAAAACTGCAATATAGAGTACTAATTTTCTTTGAACTTTCCATTAAGTATCATTTGATGGTCAGTTGTCTGAATTTAAAATATGCAAGCCGTACACTTCAAGTATTTACGATCTTTTCAGCCACAGCCAGGCACATGGTTTGAACAGTGAATGTAACTAACCATTGGAAACTGGGAGATGGAGCAGATTTTCCATCACATGAACTTCTTCCATCAGTGTAGTCAGTGCTTCCCCTGCCTCCTACTCAGTCAAAAAATAAGGGTTTGATGAAGAATAATCCCTCCAGCAAAATTCTGTGGCTTATGCAAAGTCTTAGTGGTTATTCTTTTCTTGCAACCCATGCCTTGTCTTGCACGCCGAACTACTTTCCAGAGGGTACATTGAGGTTAACAGGCTGTATATGTAGTACCATTCCCACCTTTATCTCCTTTCTTATGGACAATTATTTGTCACAAAGTATTAGAACTGACAAAAACAGGTACACAGTCGCTCCAGGAGGAATCAATGGAAATGGAATGTTAGGAAAGTCACCAAAAAAAGCTAGTTTTATAAAACACCTCAAAATTTTCATAAACAAGACATTCAGAACAGCATGTGAGTTTTGACCTCTGAAAGACTTGAACTTGTTGCCATTGTTGGTTTTTCCGATGCACATCCTCCCTATTGAAGACACACGGGAAAGTATGCAAAACCACCAGGTGGTCCTATAATCAGAAATATTGTCATTTTCTCTCAATCTTCAAGTGAAGTGTTTTATTTCCTGTTCTCCTGATTGTCCTTACCATTCTTAAAAAAGAGCAGGCATGTGATGTCATAATTTTGTATTAATTTCTATGTCCTCTGCAATTTCAATGACTGAACTATACCTGGTACACTGCTTAGGCAAAGTCACTCCTTACCGAACCTGCCAACTCTCAATCTTATACAATTACCTGTTATGAAGATAGAGGCACCTATAGACACAGATATATTTTTTCCCAATGTATGCACACAGCCAATTTCACCGTAGAGTGACTAATATCTCTGGATCATTAAAATATTTTTCAGTCAGTATATTCATAACTAAATTTGTGCATTAAATTACATTGGGTTGTTCCAGAAAGCAGCCTAGCAGTTTTCATGACAGACAGAAATAAAAGGCAATGAAATTATGCTGATTTTTAAACATAATTTTCCAGTAGTTTAAGAAGAATAAGTTTTTCATTTAAAAAAGCCAGCAGGATCAGCAGGCAACTAAGTTCTGTTTTAGTTGAAAATCAGTGGGAGGGAATATAAAGCCATATTTTTTTTTCCTAAACGGAACTGGAGCAGCAGCAAAGCTAACAAGTTGTAATCAGCCAAGATTTTTTTTTTAACATACCGCAAAAAAAGGTGCTTTTTAAAAATCCATAGCGCCCCAGTGCAATATTACAAAGCACATTTACTTCAAGTAGTTATTCTTGCAGTAGAAGGTACAAAGAAAGAAATATCTCAGGGGAGGCAGGAGAGGGGATTGTTATAGCCATTTATAAGTATAATTTAGGTTATTCGTTTATATTTACAAAACCCTATCTTATGCTGCATCCCTCCCAAAATTTAAATTTTTTAAAAAATGTCCCTCTGATGATAGGTAAATACTCACCAGCCTAATGTCAAGAAAACAAACATAAAAACCTTCCAGCTCTCAGCTCAGCCTTTCTCAGTAGAGTGGAAATAGTGAAGTAGGTTGTTCAGCTTGCTACAAAGGTTAAAAAATCAGATCAATGGTAAACCAACTGTAAGAGAGAGCTCTGGAGAAATCATTACTAAAGATTGTCCTGCTAACCTCCCTTCCACAAATGTCTCCATTGACTTTACTGGGCTTTGGATCACACCCAGAGCGATTTGTTGCCCACTGCTCTGTCAGCTGAAGAGAGAAAATCTCTGAAATAGGCAAATCCTAGGCCACTAGGGCTCTGAAGACTAATGCCAATAAAGTGAACTAGCCAGAAATTTGCTGCCTACCAGGACACATCCACTGAAAAAACATGTTTAAGCAGATACCAAAATTCTGCACTGAACATTTGGTTCAGTTTCCAAATGGTCTCTAAGGCCTACGTAACTTTGTCTTTTACAGGAATTAAGAGCCACCCTAGCTGGTACGAGCATCAGAAGCTGGGAAAGGGTGGTTGGCTCAGAGCGAGGGTTCAGGCACTGCTGTTGGCTAGGCTGTACTGCCTTCCTGAAGAGCAGGGCTGGGATATGCTGACGGAAAGGTGAACAACGCTGCAATGACACAAATGAAAACCTCTTCTCAAAACATTTCTTTGCCCTTTCCCATCATAAAGATTTTTAAAATAAAAAATACATATATAAAACATCAATATAAGGGGAGAGTTATATGAATTACATATAACCAAAACCCAAATGGCCAGATATTTCTCTAAAAATACCGCAATTGTGGTCTAATTGGACCGCAATTGTAGGTTGAAGCGACTTCCTAGCAGCTCTAGGAAGAGGTGGAGCAAGAAATATGAGACTACTTCTTCAGTATTTTAGCAGTAAAAGTAAAGGGCTACAAATCTTCAATATTAGTAGGACATTAAGTTACGAGATAATGAACACTTGTTTGAGGGTCTTGAAAAATTCCCTGGAAAAACTATTCATAAGATTTAACGTTGGATTATAGTACATGGTGCTTAGAACACTCTCCATGGCACAAAAGGTGGGAGATTCCTGAAAGATGCATGATTTATATACAGAGGTATTTTCATCCATGGCACCAACACACTAAACGGTTGACACATTAACCTTCATTTCACCATCAACATCACCATGTCATCACTGGTCATATTCTGATCAAGACCAAAATTTTCCCGTCTCTGACCACTTGTTTTGAAAAACTGACCCATTTGTTTGTAAAATTAGCACATACCAAAACTGAGAATCTCTCTGACGCAGATTAAGCATTTCTGCTCAAGTCCATTTTAAATTTAAATTGGTCTCCAACAACGCGACTATGTTTTTTGCTCTGCTCCCAAATTTATCTCTGGCAAAAAATGACCTGGGTTTTCAGACATCACCTGTAAATTTTAGCAAACAACTTCTTTCATAGGAAAGGCAAGATTATCAAAGATCTTTATTGTTAGGTTTCAGTCACCGAGAGTTCAATAAAAGACGGATGACCTCCAGATTTGATATTTAATTGACGGCAGCTGTTCTATAGTCTGGGGAATAATTGGCATGTAAAAGAGCATTAAACTATGGGCATTCTGATTCCCTCACCCTGACAATAACATTTCACATCATTACAGTGGAAGAATGACCTGCATGGCTGACCAAATCAAGCCTTAGGTCACTTCAATAATTAAAAAGATAGGTAAGATCAATAACAGCAAATGGTAGCACTTTACAGCACAATAACTGGTTACGTGTAGTATAACTGGCAGTAACAACCTCATATTTATTAAGGCTGGGTGAAATTAGGAAGAGGAAGAGAAAAACCAGTGAAGTGCAATTGTACACATTTGTTTTCTGGTCGTCAATATTTAGCTTGTTACGGAATTTCAGTGACTCATTGATTGTGGAGATGTGTAATCAGCACACAGATTTTATTTAAGCATTGATCTTTCAGTCAAAAGCCCCGTAGCCCATCTCCTCGAGAATTTGTGACTTGTCAAGGCCAGGCAAGAAATGGCACAACAACTGATACAGACTGTGCTCCATTCTACAGACACGTGGGTGATTGTTCAGACATCAAGACATCTCTTCAGGCAATATACTGCCAGGACCTCCAAAAGCAAGATGGGTTTCTAGTATTCAAGTAGCAACAGTATGCATGGCACTGATGGATTTTTTGGAGAGGAAAAAAAAAAAGGTTTAAAACACAGAAATGTTTTCAGACTATTAAAACACTGCACCTCTATTTGTTGTGAACTGTCTCTCCACTTGAAGTGTCATGCAGTAACCTGATCATTGACACAATACTCTATTGATATAAAACCTATCTAAAATCAACTGATTCTTCTCAATTATGCAAAAATGCAGTTGTCCTAATGGGACAGAGGGCATCTCTCATCACATAATTGGATCTAAAAATAAATCCAAATTTAAGATCTCTTGGGGAATACTTTTTTAATCTTAAAACTTGCTTTCTTAAAAATAAAAAACAAAAGGACCATTTTGAGGATGTTTAGAATGTACATTGCATTAAAAAAGCAAACACCAATTTTACATTTGTG